>NC_034601.1:33467995-33483079 GCF_900095145.1 Mus pahari
AAAAAAAAAAAAAGTTCCAAGTCCTCCCTGGATAAGTGGCATCTTGGTTGTCAAGTTGAAGGTGACTGCTGGGCAAACCACCTTCCCACAGTTGAGCAAACGGACCAATAAGAACAAAATATGTGTACCACAAAGGAATGTGCTCAGGGAGGACCCCTATCCCTGAACCATGATTGCTGGAAAATGCACTTGGCACTTGGCTTGTAATTTTTATGCTGAAAAGCTCTATAGCATTCTGTCTCGGGGCTGCAGTTCAGCTCCGGAGTCTGTTCTGCATCCCTGATCAATTGGTCGTGGCTTGGTTACAATGAGCTTTGCTTTTTTGTTTGTTTGTTTGTTTTGTTTGTTTGTTTTGTTTTTCGAGACAGGGTTTCCCTGTGCAATCCTGGCTGTCCTGGAACTCACTTTGTAGACCAGACTGGCCTCAAACTCAGAAATCTGCCTGCCTCTTCCTCCCGAGTGCTGGGATTAAAGGCGTGCACCACCACGCCCGGCACAATGAGCTTTTCTTTTCTGCATTATCTTGGTGTTTTGAGTTGTGTTGGATCCAAGAGGACCCCATAACTCTATGCTATGAGAAGCTCACCTTAAGGGTAGGATACAAAACTTAGTGGGCTCAGCGTGTTTCTAGTATAAATTACTAGTCGTGGTCTCCAGTTCAGTGTCAGTCATCCTCACCACTACTAGTGCTGACATTACTGGGCCTAATAATACTTGGTTCCAGTGGTATTCTAGTATATAAGGGGTGTTCCCCGGCTTCCTCAGCATCTTTCAACAAACAACAGTAACAACAGAATGTCTTTCAGGAATTACCAAATGTCCCTGGAAAACAGGTGTGTGTGTGTGTGTGTGTGTGTGTGTGTGTGTGTGTGTGATGATTTATGGACTCTTCATTTGTTTTTATAATTTATGTTTATCTTCAAGGAAGCTGTTTCAGAAGAAGAAATGAGGCAAGCAGAGAAATGAACAACAGCCTCAACTTCGGGCCTGCAGAAGCATCAGCCGAACAGACTGTCTGAAGGTAGTCATCTGCCTTCCTTTAGCTCTTCTCTGTTCATGTGGGATACATGGCATTATGTGGTTCATGAGGTACAATCTTCCCTTCAGCACCGTGCTAGCTGATCTTTTGGACAACTTGACACAAGATAGAGTTAACTGGGAAGAGAAAGCCTTGAATGAGGATTTCTTTCCATCAGATTGCCTACGGGCAAGTTTGCTGAGCCTTTGATTGATTGATGACTGATGTGGAAAGGCCGAGCCCACTGTGGGTGGTGCTAGCCCTAGGCAGGGGCAGGTGAGCCTGGGTGGTATAAGAAAAAGAGCTGTCTCCAGAAACTGCCCCACCTGGGGATCCATCCCATAAACAACCACCAAACCCAGACACTATGGCAGATGCCAACAAGAACTTTCTGACAGGAACCTGATATAGCTGTCTCCTGAGAGGTTCTGCCAGTGCCTGACTAATACAGAAGTGGATCCATTAGACAGAACACAGGGTCCTCAATGANGGAGCTAGAGAAAGTACCCCAAGGAGCTGAAGGGGTTTGCAGCCCCCTAGGAGGAACAACAATATGAACTTACCAGTAACCCCAGAGTTCCCTGGGACTAAACCACCAATCAAAGAAAACACATGGAGGGACTCGTGGCTCTAGCTATATATGTAGCAGAGGATGGCCTAGTCAGTCATCAATGGGAGGAGAGGCCCTTCGCCCTGTGAAGGTTCTATGCCCCAGTATAGTGAATGCCTGGGCCAGGAAGCCAGAGTGGGTGGGCTGGGGAGCAGAGGGAGTGGGGAGAGGATAGGGGAATTTCGGAGTGGAAACTAGGAAAGGGGATAACATTTGAAATGTAAATAAGGAAAATATCTAATTAAAAAAAGAAATGGCAATGTAGAAGGAGAAAATTTAGCATGTATGTAGAAATTTCTCTGCTTTCAGTTTATGCTATATTGGGAAGATGGACTTTAATAAAAACATGCAATTTAAAAATTGAAAAAAAAAGAAAAAAAAGAAAAAGAGCTGTCACTAAGAGGAGAGGTGCCTAGTCTTACCGCAACTTGATAGGCCATGTTTGGTTGGTGTCTGTGGGAGACCAACCCTTTTCTGAAGAGAAGTTGTGGGAGAGTGGATGGGGTAGGGGGAGAGAGTCTGGGAGGGGAGGAGGGAGGGGAATGCAGGGGGAGGGGAGAACTATGGCTGGGATGTAAAAACAATAATAATATAAAAATTAAATAAAAAGAGAGTATTGAGAACATGATGGGGAGCAAGTTAGTAAGCAACATTCTCTGTTCCTGTTTCGTTTCTTACCGGAGCCTTTCCTCTGATTTACCTCAGTGATGGGGACTGTACCCTATAAAGTGAAGGAAACCTTTTCCACCCCCAAATTGCCTTTATCACGGTAACAGAAACCTAACTAGGACAGAAATTGGTAGTAGGAGTGGGGTATCATACTGACAAACCTGACCACGTTGTTTGGGGAAAGTTTGTGTCTGTGTTTAAAACTCTTGGAAAGCCATTGATGCTTAATTTTCAGTCCTTAATGGAATGTTCGGTGGAGCTTGGAAAGTAAGACCTGTGAGATAAACTCAAATGACAAAGGCCTGGCTTGTGAAGTTTCAAAGGAAGTGTGTGAGTCTCTCATACATTTTACATGGCGTGTGTGTGTGTGTGTGTGTGTGTGTGTGTGTGTGTGTGTGTATGTGTTATATTTGTGTTAAGAGTATGTGGTCTCTGGCCTGCTGGGGCTTAAGAGTCAACTGTGATTAACAAAAGCCCAGCATCACCACTTTGCTATACTGATTTTATACTGATTTTAGCTAAAGCTGAAAAATTAGCTGTGATTAAGAGACCAGTAAAACTGAGGTGAAATCTACTGAGAAGCATTTCTCTGGGCTCAGCACACAAATGCTGTGGTCTGTGGGGGGGTCAAGGCTGGATCGCAAGCTGGTAGCAGAACTTGATAATGAGTCTCCCATACGGGGGGACTGGTTTTAGAAGCATGTCACGGGGTCACGGAGAGCAGCTGATGCTTGGCACTGTGAGAGGCCACATGTGAAGGGGAGGGCCCCGAGGCAGCGATGACCTCGGATAACGGAGATATCAGCACCTTGCACCATGAAATGACCAAGGACAGTAGCAGGAGTAGAGTGGAGCTGGCGTGAGCCTGTCAGGTTTGCTTCATGTGCGGCAGAGAGCAGAGACAGAGGACCAGAAGCTTCTCGAGCCCTTTGGAGCTCAGGTCATGAGAAAATCCAGGACACCCAACGCCAAGGGTTTTAACTGTTAAGCTTTGGTTCTGCTTTGATCTGATTGTAATTGTGTCCTGGTTCCCCTCTTTTGGAATAAGAAGAATGTATCTTAGTTTCATTTTTGTTTTTAGTTATTTGATTCGTTTTAGATTATAATAGCATCATTTCCCCCTTCTTTTTCCTTCCTAACAATCCTCCCATATACCCCTTCTTACCCTTCCAAATAAATCCCAGTGGCGTGTGTACTACCCGCCCCAGTGGTTTAGGTTCCTGAATGAAAGACACACTCACAGCCTTTATTTTAATAGGCCTTAAACAGCTCAATAGCTGGGCCATTGCCGAACCTCCATGGGGTTAATCCCGAGTTATTACTTACTAATTCTGTGTTCTATCCTGGCTGCTCTGGACCCGGTTGGGCATCCCTCTGGGCTGTACTTTCCCTGCTCCTTCACATGGTGGCCATGCCTCTCTGTCCTGCCCTCTCCTCCACACTCTCCCAGCATGGCCGATCACTTCCTTCTCCCTCTCTTTCCAGTCCCAACCCTGGGAATCCTAAAAATCCCACCTCTGTCTGTCCTCCCCAACTATCGACTGTTGGCATCTTAATTTACCAGTCAGAACCAGTTTGGGGGGCAGGTTCACAGAAGCTTCGTGCAGATACGCTGTGTAAGCAGTTTTGGGGGGGGGACAGAATTAGCATTCATAATACAAACAGCTACAGTCCTTGCCTAGGCTGCTAGTAAGGGCCATGTCTGGCTCTATGGCTATGCAGCAGCAGAGGTCACTGTTGTCCATGTCCGTGGTTCATATTACCACTAGAGAACATGGGGACATAGAGTCCCTGTCCTATTATTGATTGTAGGGTCAGTGTATCTCTGTCTGGTTGTTGTCATCTATATTGAATACCATCTGTAGGGTGTGAATAGTCTCCAGGGATAACTATTCCTTCAGAGTTGGGGGGGGGGGCTGAGCGTTTAAGCATAACCAACAGTCCTGTGTTAAGTCCAGGAGGAGTTAAGAGCCTGGAAAGGGGCTTCTAATAATTGCAGGTCCTGATGCAGGGATGAAGTGGGTAATACAGGATGTGGAAGGGTTTTAGGAAGTGGTTGATTAGATGAAGTGAGACCTTGATGGAGTGAAAGGGTGGTGGGTCCTGATGAGGGAGTGATGGTGGGCAGGGACAGAGGTTAGGGCTGTGGCTGGTTCATCCTCACTAATTGGGGCCTTGTTGGGGCCTAAGAGGACCATGGGTCTCACAAGGCTATGTTGGAGCAGTTGGACAGTAAATAGGAGTCCTGGATCATAGCCAGAGATCTAAAGTCCCAGTGTTGTCACGGACCACACCCCAGTCAGGTATGGGGGTCCCTGGAATGAGGGTCCTCGAGGCTAGGTGGGTAAGGATTTGGCAGTGACAAACATAAACAAACACAGAGACAGTTTGAATCTAAATGTACTTTGCAGCTCTCAAGCAGGGGATTTTATACATTAAAAAAAACAAACATTACATCTCTTAGAAACTATATCTGGTGAAACAATCACAAATACCAACAAAAATCATTTGGCACAGTAAAGCACAAAAATATCTCTTAGAAACTGTATCCAGTGAAACAATCACAAAACAGGTAACATCATTGTTAATGTAAATCATCAAAATATAACAATCTAAAGGAATATATTCAGTGGGGGGCAATCATCCAAGGCTAGTGGCATATTTCTAAGAACAGGTTAATACATTTTGATAGTCAGTGCTTAACCGCTGAGCTAACTTTCCAGCCCCATATAGTCAATTATTATTCAACATCTAATGCCTGATTTTTTTTAATAAATCTTCAACGTCTTTACCATATACCAAAACCCACCTCCGATGACACACGTGTAGCCATATGAAATTTTATTGTTGGAAAAGTTTATTTATTTTTGGTTTTTTGAGACAGGGTTTCTCTGGGTAGCCCTGGCTGTCCTGGAACTCACTCTGTAGACCAGGCTGGCCTCAAACTCAGGCCTGCCTCTGCCTCCCAAGTGCTGGGATTAAAGGCGTGCGCCACCACTGGCACATATGTCATGAATGGTCTTTCCTGAGCCTCTGGGGATCCCATAGCCTGGAGGGATAAGGCCGTGGTAGAGCTGACCCTCTGGGCCGTACAGGCCCGAGTTTCAGGTAGACTCTGTGTGGAGTCAGGAGAGTCAGGGGCTGCTCCTCCCTCTGCCTGTGTTGGCTGGGCAGGGGCAGTAGCAGCAGGAGCAGGAACATAAGGAGTGGGACAGAGCGCCTCCTCAGGAGCAGAAAGGGAGAGCAAGGCAGGGCACCAAGGCTGGTCCTCCTTTAGGGCAAGGGAGTGACGAGGCTGGTGACAAAGAAGGTCTCATCCAAACATGGGCTTCTCGACCAGGTATTGTCATGTGGCCCCTGGCCTCATAAACTACAGCCTTGAACCCTGTAAATGATGGGGAGATAAACACTTCCTCCTCAGGCCATCGGACTTTATAGGTGGGTCATTCATTCCTGCCAAAGATGGTTCGTTTGCAGAGATGAGCAACCAGACCTTAGTCTTCTGCAACAAGGAGAAAGTCCTTAAAAATAGTTCAGGACCAAGCCCAGTGGGTGCTTTCTGCCTGTCTCATCCTAGAAATAAAAAAAAAAAAAAATGTGTACGAGAGGACAAAAAGCACAAACAGAACACACACAGACACAGAAGGACATTCCCCAGGGAAAACAAATACAAACTGAAAGGCTGTCCCAGACGGTCCTCCCTGCGCATGGGAGGCTCGCAGACCCACAGCTGGTTCAGAAATCAGATAAAAACTAGCAAGTTCTCCTGCTCCTGGTAGGGGGGTAGGAGCATCGTCTGTTACCCCTCGCTGGGTGACAAAATATGATCTGCTTTGTCCCCCTCGGCCTCCAGATTAAACCCAAAATGCACAGAGATAAACAAGACGAAAGACAGCTGGGTGCCTGGATTTATAGACTGGAAAGACACTCCACTATTTGGGTTGGGGGTCTCCAATGAATCCTGGTTGAGACTCCAAATGTAAGGGTCTATGATTTGCTGAAGAATGATACCCCAGACTCAAATAGTATGCAAAAGTAAAGAGTGTTTTTTCCTGCAGTTCACCATGTCTACCATTTGTCAAGATGGAAACACTCAGCTGAGCTCACAGGCCCAACTTAAAGTATATTATGGAGGGATAGGTGACCTTTATTTTGATTGGTTGACTCAATCGCTAACAGTGTGTGGGGTCTTTGGGATTGAGTAGGGCTCTAGGGACATTCCAGAACGGGGAGGGGGGTTAGAAACTGTTGCTGGGGAAGCCTGGAAACTATTACTGACTCATTGTCCTTGCCTCAGGCCAGGTGGCAGGGCAGCTTCTGATAGAGGGGCAGTTTCTGATTGGCTGCCCATGGCCTGGGGTTCCCCCCAGTCCCCCCCCCCCCCATAGCTGACTTGCCTGGATTTGCACAGTTCCAGGAAATAGATCTAGGCTTAGTCTTCTGGCCTGCCAGTTTGAAGCCTCATGGAGTCAGCCTGTCTCAGTCTTCTCACCTGGTGCTGGGGGCACAAGGGAGCCAGGCCCGAGGGTGTGAGCTCCAGAGAGCTGGCCTTACCATGTGTGTGCCCTGAGGTGGCCTGGGCCCAGGGATGATGCCCTCTGCCCCCTTGCCCCTCTCCACCTTCAGTAGTTGAAATGTCATGAGAGAAGGAAAGCTAACCCTGTTCCTAATTCAGGAGAGAAGGCCCTACACTTTGCCTGGGCAACACAGTGAAGCTGGCCCCGATGGTAAAGGCACAGGTGAGTCAGGCCTGAGTGTGGGAGAGAAGAGCTAGTTCAGCCCCTTGTCAGCTGCCAACACTTGGGAGAGTGGACCCTACACGGTAGGTGTGGGTGCAAATGAGCTGGCAGCACTCGGGCCATGAGAGTGGGAGAGCTCACCCTGCCTCCTGCCAGTGGTAGCACTGGGTGGCTTAGCTGGAGCTGGTGGTGCAGATAAGTGAGAGCCAATGGGCTGGCCAGGTCAGCTCGCACCCTGGCCAAGACCCAGGACCTTGAGTTGGCCCACTCCTAAATCTACATCATCTGTGAACTGTGGGGCATGTGAAAGAGGCAGTCCTGCTGATCCAAAGCTGCAGGATCTCCGTGTCATTGGCCAACAACAGGGTAACTGGGAGGAGTCCTAGTGGTGATCCACTATTGCTGGTGTCACCGAAGTCAGAGGCATTGAACCAGACTACTCGTTGCAGGGAACGTTCACAAGTGACGGTGATGGACTGAAGGGCGCGCTGTGAGACACACAGCGACAGACACACTACAGCTTCCATCACTACAGCTTCCATAGAAGATGTCTTCTATGCTGTGTGTGTGTGTGTGTGTGTGTGTGTGTGTGTGTGTATGAGTGTGTGTGTGTGTGTGTGTGTGTGTGTGTGTTTATTCTGAGGATGAGATTGCAAGGACAGAGGGCAGATACGAGGGGGTGGGGAGATGAGTGGGACTGGGGTACGGTATGTTAAACTCACAAAGAATCAATAAAGTTTTTTTTAAAAGAAAAAAAAAAGTTGCTTTGGGTTATGGTGTCTCTTCTCAGCAATAAAACCCAAAACTAAGACACCCTCCTTGTCTGCTAGTTCAGTATCCTCTGCTATAAGATACTCATCTGAGTTCCTGAAGTGCCTGACATTGGGCCAAGGTCCTATTCTGAATGCCCACTTTTCCTGTCATCTCTCACTACTGATGAACACAACTTTAGGTTACCTGTACAAACACATTATCTTTGAGTTCTCTCTTTCTTAATGACTCATGCTACTGATAAATCACTGGGCCAAGTTTCATTTAAAATCATCCTGTCATGTTTGTTTCCCATCCAAAACCTCAGAAGAGAACCCAGGGCCTGCAGGAGAAACTTCAACGCTTTTGACTCTGCAGTTAAAGTGTCCATCGCTCTCCATCATTCCTCATGACATGGCTTCCAGTCACTTCATATGAAATAACTAGATGCCAAAGAGTGAAAAAAAAATAAGATTTGTATTTAGTCCTCTGACGACACATAAAGTAGGCCAGTTGCTGCTGCAGTCCTAACTCCTTTCAGTTAATGGAGTGAATGCTGCACTAACTTCTGTGAAAACTGCGGTTAGTGTGTATCAGCTTAGTCTTCCCTAAGACTCCACGAGTCTATGAAAGAGAACAATGGAACTTTGAAATCTGAGGTGGGACTGAATATGGTGGTACACAGCTTGAAACCTGTGATGCCAGCACTCAGGAGGCAGAGGCAGGAGGATCTCTGGAAGTTCAAGGCCAGCCTGGTCTACAGAGTGAATTCTAGGACAGGCAGGGGAGACCTTGGGCTGAAAACAAAACAAAGATTATAGAAACTGATGAACAATGTTCTATTGTTTTTGTAGGATCACTATTTCATCTTATATATATATATAAAAAAATCTATGTAAGCTCTTTCCATCTCCTTTTCTGGTTCCCAGAGGTTGAGTGGTGTGACTGAGCTCTTTGTACTAGAGTGAGTTCTTTGCTCCCACTGTTGTGGGTCTGTAGTGAGGCAGAGCACCATGATGAGAGTGCAGTAAGACAGAGCAGCAATCTTCAGGGAGCAGGAGACATTGCTCCAGGCAAGGTCCCTAGGGACCTGCTCCCTCCAATCTGACCCATTTCCTATTTTTCACCATCTCCAGCAATGCACAGTAGGACTCTGACAAACTCCTCAGAGTCCTGTGGCTTCTCACAAGCCTGTCCGTCCACTGGTAACCAAGCCTTTAACATAAGAGCCTTTGGGAGAGCGTTACATCTAGACTATAGTCATCATAGAGGCGGAAAACGATCCAATAATCAAATTAGATGATGACCACTGCTCTGCCTAGCTGTATGTTTGCTGAGGCAGTCTCCAGTTCCTTTCCTATTTCCATTTAACATTACTCCTTGGAATGCCATCCCACAGTGTTCCTCCCTTTCAGTTCTGTGATGAAGCTTCCCCAACTTACACCCAGCTGTATTCTGGCCAATCTGCTGTACTTCAGAACCAAGTCACAAATCCAACTTTCTCCACAATGCCTTTTGTGCCATCTTGTTGAGATTATGCAGCTCCATCTACTGACTTTAGTACATTTCATACTACTTGAGTTTATTTGCGTGTAGCCTTTTCCAGACTACAATCTTGTAGAGAAAAGCAACCATGTCTGAGATCTTTACCACACACATGGTAGATGATAATCAACAAGACAAAATGAAATGTGGTTTGGTGTGCCTGGTATTTAATAAACATTTGCTTGGTGAATAGCTACTGCATTTCATATAATAAAAATTAGGTTATTTTAATATTCGTTATCAAGATTAATATATATTATTACCTCACGTTAAATATAGTTGGCCTTGAAATTTAAAGCATAGTATTTTTCTCTCTTGCAAAAATTAAGAGTTACTACATTCATTTCTTTCTTTTGTTTCCTCAGGTCTCACCTACATTTGCATCTGACCTCTTCTGTGAACGACTGCAGAATCCTAGCACCACCCTGCTCTGCAGACATGTCTTCTCCAGGTGAAGCCTGTCCAGTGGTGTGCAGAAGTACTCAGAAGAATGAAATGCCTACCACAGCAGTTTTGCTGATTCTGAGGAAGCAGTTTAGAGACTGAATTCTTTGGAAAGGACATTAGGGGTGACTTGTACATTTGCCTGTACACCACACCCCCCTCCTCGTACACACACACACACACACACACACACACACACACACACACACTCACACACTCGGCATCTTAGGATAGGGTTCTACCCTGTTGCTCTGGGTGACAGAGAATCACTCTGTGGCTGAGGCAGGCCTCAAGCATGCAGCAATCCTCCTGCGCTGGTTTCCTGAGTGCCAGAATTCCACGTGTGAGCTACCACACTTAGCAGAACACTAGCTGAATTAATGAAGACACTGAGGTTCTAGGAAGGCTAAGTTAGTACTGGGTAAAGGATACTGCTTATTGGCAATATTTGACTAGCCTCTATTTTGTTTGTTTTTAAGGACTACTGACCCTAGTGTAATTTGTAGGAAAAATATGTATACCCATTTGAGGGTAATAAAAATGTTGGTAATTATTGTGCCGGGCAGTGGTAGCACACGCCTTTAATCCCAGCACTTAGGAGGCAGAGGCAGGAGGATTTCTGAGTTCGAGGCCAGTCTGGTCTACAAAGTGAGTTCCAGGACAGCCAGGGCTATACAGAGAGACCCGGTCTTGAAAAACCAAAAAAAAAAAAAATTGGTAATTTTCAGCCAGCATTTTCCAGGTATTTTCCTTTTCATCCTTCATGTCCTTAAAAGAAACCAGAATCAACCAGAATTAACTGCTTTTGTTGTCTAAGATGAATGTATACCTTTTATACTTCAAAGCAAAAGTCAAGTTGGAGGCACAGCTCATAACTTACTAGTTCATATTGGACTTACAATGTCTTTAGGCAACTTTGCCCTTTTACACAGTACTTGATATAGTTCTCATTTCAAATGAGATAATTTACTGAGTGATCATCTGTCCTCACATAAACAACTTAAGTGATCCTAGCCTTACACAGAACTTCCTCAGATTCCTGCAAGTGGCTTTTGCCCTTTGGTATAGATCTGCTACAATGGAACTCAAAAATAAAATGTACGTCAGACACAGTAACCCACGCCTGTAATCCCTGCACTCAGTATGCTGAGGCAGAAGGACTGAATTCCAGGTAGCATGGACCCATTCACCTCTCTCAGTGTGCCCCAAAGGAATGGAAAACAAGAAACAGCCAACTGCTGCTTCTATACTGAAGGTTCCCTTTTCTCTGAGATTGTAATCCACAACCTACTAGGCCAGCAGTGAGCTTAAGTCAAGACAATCAGATATTCTTGTCTGAATTTGCAGGAGGACATCAAGTGGCAGACAAACTTCTCCATGGGGCCAGAGTCTGTTGTACTGTCCAGGAAACAGGTCCATTTTTATGTGGGTGCTCTCACAACCAAGTCACTAAGGAAAACAAAGTAGTGAACTGACAAAAAGCTAACAAGACATTGAAAGCAACACCAAAGAACAGCAGGAGGGGGAGGAAACTGACATATTTAATCAGACTTAGTGATGATTGGGCTCACCAAGAGACTTCAAAAACAGTTAGTGACAAAAAAGGATCAATCAAAGGAAAACTTAGAAAAGTAAGTTATGTTAAATTATTGATTACATTTGATAAGCGTTAGTTGTTTTTTTTAAGATTTATACTTTGAGTGTTTTATTACTCAGATTTTTTTATGGTAAAATTATTTTTAAAAACAACTCTTTAGTTTTATAATTTTTAAAGATTTTGCCCATATTATAAATAAAACAATGATCAGAATGGATATTTGCTACTTTGTCAATTTGTAAGTGGGGTAATTATGAAAGACGTAACTTATGAGTATAGTTCTAACACATAATTCACTGTGCCAATATACCAGTTCAGAGGCCTTTCCTTACAGCTATATTTATTATGATATAGGCACTGTGTTAGGGAAAAAAAATCATACCCACACACACACCCTTACCACACTTACCAACACAAAAGACTTTTTTTTTTTAAAGCTTTATTTATTTATTATATGTAATTATACACATAGTTGTCTTCAGACACTCCAGAAGAGGGCGTCAGGTCTTGTTACAGATGGTTATGAGCCACCATGTGGTTGCTGGGATTTGAACTCAGGACCTTTGGAAGAACAGTCAGGTGCTCTTACCCACTGAGCCATCTCACCAGCCCCACAAAAGACTTTTGTAGCCACCCAAACTGTGGGAACTTCCCCAGCCAGCCAGGAAGCAGTTACTCCTGAGTGGACACACAGTGCCACTAGTCCTGCTCATCATCCCCCCAGAGGAAAGGCTCATTCCCATAACTAGCTACAAACTGAATTCAAGTGGCTCCTTGTGTAAGGAATCTGTTTGATGAGCGCATCACAGGGTGCAGGGAAGCCGACTTAGCGGTCTGCTGTAAAAGGCATTCCCATGAAAACATGAATCGGGTAAGCACAGGCAAAGTGCAGAGATTCCATCCCCTCCTTAGTGCTTGCCTCTGGGAACCAGCAGCAGCCAGAGCTAGCCCTTGGGTTGTCATGGAAACTTCACATGAAAGGTGATTCAATCTCTGGCACTGGGTGAGCAGATCACTTCAAAGCTCACCTCCCTAACTAGACGCTGTGAGATGGGACTGACAGTGCCTGATCTGTGTTCTACTAAGAACTTCTAGGTGACCAGGCCTCATCCCTAAGAGGCCGCCAGCCGTCATTACATGTATATAGAAACTATCACTTGTGGGTTTCCAGGATTTGAGAAGTTGTATGTCAAAGACTGCAAATATATACTTAACAATATCACACTTAAATAACTCCACTAAAAACTACTCTCAAGAATATACTATGCTTAGTGAAAACTCTTGAGACTTAAAGTACAACGGCTGTAACTCACTGGCTAAGTGCATGCTTAGCTTGTACTAGACTCTAGGCTCAGCAGATAGCTTTGTTGTTAAGTCACATAGCTGCTATGCTTCAGGCTAAAATGGAAAGCGAGAGGTTTACTCCTGGAGTCCTTAGCTTTAGCTTCCAAGACTGCACTATACTTTTTTTTTTGCTTTGTTTTTTTGAGACAGGGTTTCTCTGTGTAGCCCTGGCTGTCCTGGAACTCACTCTGTAGACCAGGCTGGCCTTGAACTCAGAAATCCGCCTGNCCGCCTGCCTCTGCCTCCCAAGTGCTGGGATTAAAGGAGTGCGCCACCACGCCCGGCTCCCACTATACTGTTCTTTAGACCTTGTTTAAAAGTAGAACCAAACCAGGCGGTGGTGGCGCACGCCTTTAATCCTAGCACTTGGGAGGCAGAGGCAGGTGGATTTCTGAGTTCGAGGCTAGTCTGGACTTCAAAGTGAGTTCCAGGACAGCCAGGGCTATACAGAGAAACCCTGTCTCGGAAAAAAAAAAAAAAAAAAAGCAGAACCAACTTACCAAGAGTAAGTTCAACTCCAAATTAAAATGCTAGTGGTTTCTTGCCCTCCATCTGATCGGTAGGATGCAGTCCAGGACCTCAGTGGATACCTGAGGCTCTATACGATACAGGATCCTCAACATGGTGGTAATGCTCACCTTTCTGCTTAAAGGGTGCACTGCACAGCTTGTCTTGATGTGTGTCAACTGTTAGTGGCACTCCTCATGCACTTTGGAGTCATTATTAAATGACATTACTTGAACACAGGCACTGTCATTCCACACACTCAACCTGATAACCAAGGCTAACTGACAGACGGACAGAGAATGGGAAATGCCAGAAGAAGGGATTCGTTCTATCTCAAGAGGCAAGGTTTCATCATCCGATCTAGAAATGCACAAAATTTAAAACCAAGCAACCGCTTAGTCCTGGGATCTTCCAGTTAATGTTTTCAGACCATTAACTGCATTGTTAATAAAACTGAAAAAACACACCCAAAGGCCAGAAAAGTGCTGCCTGTGACTTGGTCTTAAACTTCCTCCCATTCTATCCATAGCTGAAATCTATAGGAAGGCTTCTCTCAGGCTTCTCACAGCTCCTTACTGTGGGA
The DNA here is from genome assembly GCF_900095145.1 of Mus pahari. Taxonomy (NCBI): domain Eukaryota; kingdom Metazoa; phylum Chordata; class Mammalia; order Rodentia; family Muridae; genus Mus; species Mus pahari. The sequence continues at coordinate 33,481,802 of NC_034601.1, forward strand.
ACAGCATGTCTCATCTAAGCGTCTCCTGTGCCCTGCAGCACAGGTGCTTTGTTAGCAGTGTGGAGGAGGGGACTAAGCTGGACCGCTTCTTTACTGATACCTATCTGCTTCCAGTTTGTTAAACCACAAATGGCGCGGAATCACCTCTTATTCTTATTTTAAAAAATCCTATCAACTAAACACACAGAGGCTCACACTGTCTGATGGCCTAAGGGAGAGGATCTCACAGCCATTCTCCTCTATCTAGTCCCTTCAGCTACTCCAAGAGAACATTTTTTTTTTTTTTTTTTGGTTTTTTGAGACAGGACCAAGAGAATATTCTTAAAAGACTGAGGCATGAATAGGAGATCCAGACAACACAATTTTAATCTTTTGGGAAGAATTTTACTTGTACAAAATCTAGCAGGATAGAGAAATGTTAAGTATTTAGATGGCTCAATGATCGGAATAAATAAGAATATTTGGGTTGCTTTTGGTTCTGTTGTTTGTGGATGCACATTTTAAAACTAGATTCTCATTAGATAGCTCGGCTAGCATCGCACTGTCTTCCTTCCTCAGCCCCCTAAGCATCTGGAACTACAGGTCAGTAGCGCCCTGCTGAGAGCTGGGTGTAAGAAAAAGACGGCAGACAAGTGACCGCTACCACAGCTTCCAGCCCTCACATCTGTCAGCGGGCTGGCAAGGAGTAGCCCAGCACTGGCATTCCCAGACACAGCCCCTGGTCCTCAGTCCTTGCTTTGTTTATCTGGAGATGAAGGGTTCCTAGGGAGGCTTAGCAGCTCCTCAATTCTCTGAGCGTTTTCCTCAGGTTGAATCTTCTCCAAGCCACTTTCGATTTCCACAGGGAGGAGCTCAGTGACTTGCAGACTGCTTCTCCTACAATCAAAGGATAAAGGTCAAGTGCTGCTTTAGCACTTGTCTTTACAGAGACTGCAAACAAAGGGGCAGGATCTGCCACACCCTCCCTGCTTTGCGATGATACTTGTGAGCAATGGTCCCCACACTCACAATACAGACTCTTATGCTGCTCCACTTTCAGTCTAACCATGATGTCCAGTCCAAAAGAGGATACCAGATTCCCCCAAAATACAGATAGTAAGAAGCTGCCATGTGGCTGCTGGGAACTGAATTTAGGTACTCTGGAAGAGCAGCCAGCGTCATCTCTCTAACATCTACATTTTTTTTTTTTTTTTGGTTTTTCAAGACAGGGTTTCTCTGTATAGCCCTGGCTGTCCTGGAACTCACTTACTTTGTAGACCAGGCTGGCCTCGAACTCAG
>NC_034601.1:33484444-33494126 GCF_900095145.1 Mus pahari
ATCAGAGAGGGGCTCAGGAGGCCCCGCCTGTCCCTGAGAATTTATTTAGTCTTTTAGTGGTTACTGAGGAAACAGAAGATGCTTTCTTCAGTAGTACTGCCTCTTCTAAGTTGCTTCTGCTCTTATAAACAACCATTTACCAATGATCTTGTAGTAAATCTAGTTACACCTGATGTGTTAGCGCTCTCTCTCTCTCTCTCTCTCACACACACACACACACACACACACACACACAAAACAGAGAGAGAGAGAAAGAGAGAAGAAGAAGAAGAAGAGGAGGAGGAGGAGGAGGAGGAGGAGGAGGAGGGAGGGAGGGAAAAAAGGAAGGAAAGAAAGAAGCTCCAAGGAAGGAAGGAAGGAAGGAAGGAAGGAAGGAAGGAAGGAAGGGAGGGAGGGAGGGAGAGACAGACACACCTAAAGAAGCAGCAGCCTGGTCAGATTAAAAAGTAAAATCAGTGCCTTTCATTTTCCGGCTCCCTAATGGTCAGACTTAGACAATACAGACTAGACGGACTGACAGCTCAGGAAGAGCAAACTGCCGCGGCCCGAGCAGTGCTTCCGAGATCCTCCGTCCGTGGTCTGGGCCATGCCTTTCCAGGCTCCTTACCACTCTTCCAGCCTCTGCTCATGCAAGGCCTTCCTGTCCTTCTGCCTCCTCTCCTGAACCGTCTCACCAGAGTACTTCTCCAGGGCCATCAGCAAGCTTCCCATGGGCGCGCTGAGGGCAGAACACAAAGTTCAAGGACAGTCATTAGCCTGCTCAACACAGGAGGGCCCTGATCATCTACAGCAGAGCCACTTGTGCATGGTCAGATACAGAGAAAACATTAAGGTAATATTCTTCCTGGGTGTACAATGAAGAAAATCACTGTAGTTTCTTTGACTGGTATAAACAGCAATAGATCTAGAAATGGTTGGTTGGTTGGTTTGTTTGTTAAACCATGTCCTATGCCACGAGAGCTGGTGAGCTGACCCTGCCCCTCGCTGGCTGCAGGACTCAGGAGAGCAGGTCCTGTACCTTGAGGGCCTGGGCAGCACAGCAGTCGGCCCTAGTGGAAGGGGAGCAGGTGAGCTGGTCCAGTGGGTGTGAGCATAAGAGAGCTGGCCCTGCTACTCATCTGCTGTGACGTGGAGTGGGAAAGGGGGTGATGCCCTCCCTACCCCTTACCCCTCACCACCTGTGGTTGTTGGGAGAGCGGACCCCACTGGGTGGCTTAGCTGGAGCAGTGCTGGAGAGTTCACCCTGGTGGTGAAGATAAGTAACCAATGGGCTGACCAAGTCAGCTAGCACCCTGGCCCAGATCTAGGATTCTGAGTTGGGCTACCCTAAATTCTGTATCTTCTGTGAACTGTTAGGGAAGTTCTACTGATCCAAAGCTGCAGGATCTCCATGACATAAGTCAACAACAGGATAACTGGGAGGAGTCCTAGTGAGAATCCAATATTGATGGTGTCACAGAAGCCAGAGATCTCAAACCAGAACGACGACTCATTGCAATGAACATCTGCAAGGGAAGGTGTGTGGACAGAGGGGTAGACTGTGGGACACGGTGACACACCACAGCTTCTACAGGTGCTTTCTATGCTTTGTTGTGTTTCTTGTCTTGTTGTGAGTGTGTTTTTTATTGGGGGAGGAAAAAGCTGTGAGGGCAAGGGTGGCTACCAGGGGGTGGGGAGATGAGTGAGACTGGGGTGCATGAAATGAAACTCACAATCAATACTTAGACAGAGAGTGGAAATGCAAGCACTAGTTTATCCGTATAGCACCAGCCCTGGAGGGGGGGACGTGTGATGGGAATCCTTTGGTGGAAGAAGGAAACTACTAGCTTTGAGGGACAGTCATTAAACATCTTCATATTCTAGAGTCTGGTATAACTGACAGATGCTATGTCACCAGGTACATCCTAAGAGACTGATTAGGGGCAGCAGTTAAGAGCACTTGTAGCTCTTGCAGAAGACCCAGGTTTGATTTACACTGCTTCCAAGGGACCTAATGACCTATGTAGTCCTTTGAGGGCAGCAGGCACACGCGCGCGCACGCGCACACACACACACACACACACACACACACACACACATCATTAGGGCCTGGAGAGGAGACTTGAGCTTGGATGCCCAGCACCCAGGTGTGGCAGCACGCGCCTGCGCCCCTGTGCTGGGGAGCTGGAGGCAGGGGAGTCAGGCTTGCTGACCACCCTGTCTAGTCAACCAGTGAGCTCCAGCTTCAGTGAGTGAAGTAAAAGTAAAGTGGACGGGGCTGAAGACATAGCTTAGTGGTAAAGCCTTTGCCTGTCATGTGCAAGGCCCTAAGTTTAAACCCCAGTACTAAATACATAAAATAAATATGTATAAAGATAAATACATAAAAATAAGGTAGAGAGTGATTGGGGAAGACAGTCAACATTGATTTCTGGTCTCCACATTCGTGAACATAAACCCATGTGCATACAAAAATGTGTGTGCATGCTCTAAAGAAACTGATTTAGATAATCATCATAGGGACAAAAGGAATTTGTTTCCTACATTCTCAAGACAAAAATTTTTTAAGTCAAATTCTCTCTGGCTAGAATTTCAATAATCTCATTAAAAAAATTTTTCTAAATAAAAGAAATCCAAAAATATGTCAGCAGAATGGATTTAAAAAAAAGTCTCACAGAGATAGAGGTGAGGGAGAGAATTATGTATCATTTAAAAAAGAAACCATGGGCTGGTGAGATGGCTCAGTGGGTAAGAGCACCCGACTGCTCTTCCAAAGGTCCGGAGTTCAAATCCCAGCAACCACATGGTGGCTCATAACCATCTGTAACAAAGATCTGATGCCCTCTTCTGGAGTGTCTGAAGACAGCTACAGTGTACTTACATATAATAAATAAATAAATCTTTTAAAAAAATAAAAATAAATAAATAAATAAATAAAAAAGAAACCATTACATGCTACAATGTAAACAAATCTCAAGCATGTTGGTATGCTAAGTGGAATCAGCCAGTTACAAAAGGACATAATGTTGTGGTTCATTCATTCAAATGCTGTATGAGTCTAGTATGCATGTCAAAATTATATAGACTGGAAAGTAGAAAGAAGGCTGCCAAAAGCTGGGTGGAGAGGTGGGAAGAATTATAGCTTAATAGATACAGTTTCAGGTTTAAGACAAAACATTATAGGGATGTGATATGTAACAATATTAATATGCTTAACACTACTGGGGTGTACACTTAAATTGGTCAAAATGTGGGAAAATAGGAGGACCCAGAAGAACAAAGTATTATGAAAATATCATTATGCTTTATTGTATACTAATTTTAAAAACTAATAAAAATGGTCAAGATGATAAATGTATCATATTTTTGCTGTTTTGATAGAAGGGGTTACTAACATACATATGAGTTTTCTCTCCAGCACTGCACAAGACCAGAAAAAATGGCACGTGCACATGCCTGCAATCCCATTGCTTCAGAGGTAGAGGTGGGAGGATCAGAAGGTCATGCTCAGTCTTGGCTACAAGGGAGGTTGAGGCTAGCCTGAGCTAGTGACCCTATCATGAAATTTGTTTCTCACTGACTTCAACAATTTTTCCCTCCAAACCAAGCTTATATACTACCAATATAACAAAAATAATGTTAACAGTGGATTTTGACAAACCAAATTTCATTAAATTAAAAAACTGTAAAATAAGCTGGGTGGTAGCACCTTTAATTCCAGCACTCAGAAAGCAGAGGCAAAGGCAGGCAGATCTCTGTGAGTTCAAGGCCAGCCTGGTGTACAAAATAAGTTCTAAGACAGCCAAGGGTATACAGAGAAACTGTGTCTTGAAAAAAAAGAAAGAAAGAAAAAAAAAAAACCCTGTAAAGTCCATAAACGTAAGCTATGCATGATATATCATGCTTAATCTCAGCACTCGGAAAGTCAAGGATGAGAACAAGGTCAAGGGTAGCCTAGCCTACAGAGCATCTCAATCCTCTCTGTCCCCTCCCTCCAAAAAAGAAAACCGTAACTTACAGTGTCTCCCTACCCTGGCAGAGTGGGAAGAAGTTGGTGGGTGGGAAAACAGAGAGGAAGGATAACTCATTCAGAAGAATGTCAACCATGGAAAACGCGAGGATGGCAGGACCGTCAGGACCGTCTTTGTAAGCATCTTCCTAAAACTGAGGCGCAAGGATGTCAAGGATGTCAAAACCACTGCAGCAAGACAGCTGGGGACAGGATGACTGGCGGGATGTTCACATGGCCTCTCTACTTCATCACATGGGAAAGAACTGCAATGGAACTGAACAGAGCCCTGTGACTGTGACAAGGAGAAGCCTCAAGCTTCCCCACCTTTGCTGTGCTAATCCCTCCACTGCTGGAACATCATCCAAGAATGGAGTCACGTGAGGACAGAGCCTGTGAGAAAACTCCAAAAGAAGACTAGAGGCTTGTAACCTCAGTTTCTTGAAAACACAAAACTGTCCTTGGAACGTGGTTCTGTGCCCCTCCCGGGTGTGTGTGTGAGCTTGTCTTAGATACCCTGTCACTTGCTGTTACCCAGTTGCCCCTATGGAAGAGTGGCCTGTCCCTGTAACTGTTCACTTTACTCATATGATTCCTCTTAACCCTTGGTATGAACTGTCTGATGCTCTGAATAAAGTTGGACACTGCATGAGACTTTCGTCTGCCTCACCTTTAGGACCCATTCTCCTGGATCCCATGGTCTCCAGAGCAGTGCACACTCTGCCGTGACTGTGAGGAGAGAGCACACGTGTGGTTTTGCTATGCTGCACGGAAACATGGGATTCTGCAGTTCTGGTTTAATCAAAAAGGAGATTATCTGGGTAGGCTCTTTAAAAGCTGTTTCCTATGGCTGGAAAGGAGCAGACAATTCAGTGCTATTCTGAACATGGATGGCCCATGAGAAAGATGCAGGTAGCCTCTAGAACAGAAGAGAGCATCTGCCTTACAGCCCCAGTGAGGAAACGCAGGTCACAGACCCGAAGAGCTTGACTCATTCTGGTACATGCCAGGGAACAGTACAGCTGGACCATGTAAGATGACCTTGAACTACTATCTCTATATCCTAATTCAGTGGTTCTTAATCTGTGGGTCTTGATCCCTTTGGGGAGTTAAATGACCCTTTCACAGGGGCGAAATATCAGATATTTACATTACAACTTCCAACAGTAGCAAAATTACAGTTATGAGGAGGCAAGAAAACAATTTTATGGTTGAGGTCAGCACAGCTTGAGGAGCTTCGTTAAAAGTCTGAGAACTGATGCACCTCTACCCTCTGAGCCATTTCACAAACCCATAGAATAGGGTGGGAGGTGTTGGGGGTGAAGTGTTTCGAGGCAGAATCTCTCTGTGTAGCTCTGGTTGTCCTAGGTTCAATCCTCTCATAACACCCCTGCCCAAGGAAATGAATAGTCACAGCCCTTGTTGATGTGACATATATCTTTTAAAGTCTCTGAGGACTAAATTTGTTCTTTATAGTTAATCTCTTTAGTAGACAAGACAGTTAGGCTAAACCAAGTGAACACTTACCCCAACAACGCTCCAATTATACTACCGGCCACCAGGCCTCGAACACCTAAGTTTATTCTGAAAAGACCTCCTGTGACAGCTATTAAAAAGGGGAAAGAAAACAATATTAAATCATCTTTAGAAGATACACTTCTATTTTTTCACAGTAAGAACACAGACCTCTAGGTGAGCTTTCTGAACCCAGCATGAATGATGTAGCAACAGCCATGAAGGTAACTTTCTGCCTGCTTTTCATATTTTGTAAATATGAACCCTCAGTCTCTCCCATGGCACTAATCCCAGTCTTTTTTTCCCATTTCTTCTTAAAAGCTGACAGTTTATTTCACCTTCCTCCACATCTTTCACCTCTTTCATCCCCCACATCCCATGTCCCCCTACCAGGTTTCTTTGTATAGATCTGGCTGTTCTGCAACGTGCTCTGTAGACCAGGCTGGCCTCAAACTCACAGAGTTCTGCCTGTCTCTGCCTTCCAAGTGCCCGACCATCAACAACAAGCATCAGTAACAACAAAGTCCTTCACCTGCCCCAGAAGACTATGCCTTCTCCGAGCCTCACTGGTCCGTACTGCTCGGGGTACTATACTGTGCAATCAGGCAGACCTGCAGAGGCAGCATTTAGCATACAGTGCCACCTGCTGGCCAATACATGGAGTGCGCCTCTTCTCACCAGAATTCCAATTCTAGGACACAGCTTATAACCCATGCAGGCTTCAAACTCAGCAGGGAGCTGAGAATGACCTTGAACCTCTGATCTTCTGCCTGCTACTTACTTACTTTCTTTCTTTCTTTCTTTCTTTCTTTCTTTCTTTCTTTCTTTCTTTCTTTCTTTCTTTCTTTCTTTTTTTTTTAAGTTTTTCGAGACAGGGTTTCTCTGTGTAGCCCTGGCTGTCCTGGAACTCACTTTGTAGACCAGGCTGGCCTCAAACTCAGAAATCCGCCTGCCTCTGCCTTCCGAGTGCTGGGATTAAAGGCGTGCGCCACCACACCCGGCTTGCCCTCTACTTTCTTAGTGCTGAGTGTACAGTAGCCATGCACCACCACCTAGAGTGTATGTGGTACTGAGGAATAAACCCAGTGAGCAATGCGTAGAACGGAAGCATTCTACCAATTGCACTAATACATCCCAGCTATTTTTCCTCTTTACAACTAATGCCATCTTAGGTAGTAAAAAACTAGGTGTTTAGTTTGAGGTTTATACTTCTATTTAACTATTATATATCTGTTTACTTTTTCTATACTGATCTTGTTTCAACTGTCTTCCTAAAAAAAAAAAAAAAAAAATTATAGCTGGGCTGATAGTGGGAGGCAGAGGCACGTGGATGTCTTGAGCTCAGGCCAGACAGGTCTACAGAGTGAGTTCCAGGACAACCAAGGCTACATGGAGAAACCCTTTCTTAAAGAACAGAAAACAAAACCCGTTTTCCACACATTCTGCTACTCTCCAGCCCACACTGCACTCAAGCATGAGGTGTCTGCTGCCCCTACCTTCTAGTCGCTGAGTTTACAGCTATGAGACACCATGCCTGGCTGATGCTTCCCTCTGCTTGCTTAAATCAACAGTTGAGTTCTTTAGCAAATTTTTAATACTTTTGTGAGTGTAAAAATGTATCTTTGTGTGTTAGTGCATGTGTGCACATTCGTGTGCATGTGTGCATATGTGCCATAGCATGTATGTAAAGTTCAAAGGACAACTTCAGATATGGTTCCTCACTCTCAAAATGAGGGTCTCTGTTGTTTTTCCACCCTAACTGTCCAAGGGCTCCCCCGTTTCTACATCCCATCTCCCAGTGGGAATGCTGGACTCACAGACACGTACGCTGTGTATCTAGCTCCCACAAGGGTTCTGAGGATTTGAACACTGGCCCTTCCATCTGCATGGCAAGTGCTCTTTGCCCACTGAGTCCTAGCCCTAGTCCTGCAGTGAACTGTTACTTAACTCCCACTGCTGCATTACCAACACCAGCTACTTTGATTACTGTCTAATTTCCTATCTTTATTTGTACGTGACAACTCATTACCATTACACTTTGACATTATTTGATCCTTTGTCAGCTCTGTCCAGGAGATAGTTTCCTTCAGTGGCAATTTCCAACCCCCACCCCACACCCCATTATTCCATGTCTTGCTGATAATACTGTTGAAAATGAACTTTTTATCTTTTTGAGACAAAGGCTCATGGGCCAGGCTAGCCCCAAACTCTATGCAGACAGAATGAGTGTGAGTCTGTGATCCTCCTGCTTCCATCCCCCAAGTGCTGGGTTATGGGTGTGTGCTGTGAGTTCCAGCTTGAAAGCACATAGCTCTGGAGTTGAACCCTGTCCCTCACAGGCTCTGCTTCTCCAGGAGTGACCTGCCTAGATGGAGTCTATATATTTCCCTGAAGAGCACAGGCACTGATGTCTGCTCTGAGTTTTATGATTTCCATGTCCGCTTCCTGGGAAGAGTCAGTCAACAATTCCTTGTAAGCTGTGACCAAAGCGTCTACCTTTAGCCAGCACATTTGTCAGTGGCTTGGAAAACACATTTAAGCTTCAGTTTACATTATCTTTTCTGGCTTTTACTTTCTGTGCCCACAAAAAGTTACAAGCAACCAAGGAAGAATAGCTTTCAGGGCCCACACTCATCTTTCCTGAGCACACACAGATCCCTATCATTGCTCTCTCTGGTCCTGGTTTTTTTTTTTTTTTAAAAGGTATAGAGTTTTTAGATGTTGCCCAGATTAGCCTTGAACTTGTGACCCCAAACATCACCAAAACCTTAAGCTAACTGTGACAGAAGTCCCTGACTGTAACTGTTCTAAACAATTTCCTGACTATGGCATTTCCTGTGCTCCTCTCTAGAGGGTTCCACATGCCTGCCGGGATAAAAGGCATCTGTCAGCACCCTTGACTCCTGTGCTCCATTTTAAATGGTCTATCACTGCTAGAGGAAAGGGGCTTTAAATAAACCCACGCTCTTGCCATGGGAAAGTCTGATCCTCCTACTTCACAGCCCCGTCTCACCTCAAGCTACTTCCCGCCCTTGTGCTTGAGACAGCACCCTGCCTCCACAGAACACGGGGAGATTCCCTCTTGACACCCTCTTTAGCCCACTGTCCTCCAGTTTGCTCCTTCCCAGTCTGCAGGTGTCAGCTTAAATGATCTGAAAGGTCTCCTCCAACAACACCGTCCATGTCACATCCATGTCACACCTACTTGTCACTTTCTGTCACAGGATGTTTTTGAACGTCCTCATGGGCAACATTTAATGAAAGCAAAGATCCTGTCTGTTTTTAATAACCACCAAGGGTCAAACATGAGGCTATTCATAAGTATGCTTTGTATAAATGTTGAATAAGATACAGTGTGAAGTCAACCAAAAAAATCTGCAGTTCTAATTCACAAATCCTGCATGTCCTAAACATACTTGAAATTAAAATGTGAACAAGAATAAAACTGCCTTACCTCCTGCAATGGCAAAATGGCTCAAGGCATCTTTATTTCGATACACAGTTAGTCCAGTGTTCACTGTGCTGGGGAAGAGGGGAGAAAAAAAAAAACATTTCACTCAAAGAACACGCTATTAATTTCCTGGCTGCTACTTTCACTGAAATAAGTTTCAAAATATCCTATTAGAAGGAAGAAGGTAGGGGCTGGAGAGATGGCTCAGTAGTTAAGAGCACTCAATGCTCTTACAGAGGTCCTGAGCTCAAGTCCCAGCAACCATATGGTGGCTCACAACCATCCGTAATGAGACCTGATGCCCTCTTCTGGCATGTCTGAAGACTGCTATAGTATACTTACATATAATAAATAAACACATCTTTTTTTAAAAAAGGAAGTAAGGAGGTAGCTCAGTTGGTAGAGTGCTTCCTTATTATGAAAGTCGGGGTTCAATCCCCACATCACATCAGACTAGCATGGTTGCTCACACCTCTAATCTGGAGGCAAGAGGACCAGAAATTCAAACTCATCCTCACCTACAGCTCAAGCTCAAAGACAGATTGGGCTACATGAGACTGTCTTTAAAAAAACAAAAATGGGCCAGGCGTGGTGGCACACACCTTTAATCCCAGCACTCGGAAGGCAGAGGCAGACGGATTTCTGAGTTTGAGGCCAGCCTGGTCTACAAAGTGAGTTCCAGGACAGCCAGGGCTAAACAGAGAAACCCTGTCTCGAAAAACCAAAAA
>NC_034601.1:33494766-33499063 GCF_900095145.1 Mus pahari
ATGAGATCTGATGACCTTTCTTGAGTGTCTGAAGACAACTACAGTGTACTTACATATAATAAATAAGTAAAATCTTAAAAAAAAAAAAAAAAAAAGAAGAAAAAAAGAATCCCTATACCTGATTTTGACCCCTAGTTGTAGAGCTCTGTCTATATATTATTTTGTATATTATTATGTACATTATTATATATTATATACATACAAGTTATTAAGAGAAAGGCATTATGGAGCCAGTGACATGACTGTGGATAAAGGCACCTGCTGCCCAGCCCAACCGAAGCACAGTCCCCAGGAATGGCATGGTGGAAGGAGAGGACTGTAAGTTGGTCCTGGACTGCCACATGAATAGACACAGCACATGCACATGTATGCATGCACTTAAAAGGAAAGGCATCTTATGAGTGTTCAGTTTCTTAAGAGCTCTTGCTCAAAGGATGCACTCCTAAAAGAACATGGGCATGCTGGCACTCATCTGTAATTCCAGGACATGGAAGGCTGAGTCAGTTTGAGGTCAGCCTAGACTACACTGAGCTCTAGGTCAGTCCAAGATACAGCAAGACACCTCCACCACCACCACCACCCACCACCCAAACACGACAGAGATTGTCTCGTCCAACTGAGAGCTTACTTAAATATGGTCACGAAAACTGCAGTTCTCCAACTCCAGCGCCAGCCATACCGGATGAAGCCCCTCGTGGCAGCACGGTGTGCACTTTGCTGAAAACAATTCGGTAAAATGCTATGAGGTTTCAAGATACCTAGACAGTTTCATTACTCTAAAACTTCAATAGCGAAATGTCAGCAGCAAATTACTCAAGTTACACTGTGGGGGTTTGAACAGGTATGGCTCCCACAGACTCATGTGTGTGAATTGTGGCCAGTGGCACCATTAGGAGGTGTGGCTTTGTTGGGGTAGGTGTGCCCTTGTTGGAAGAAGTTTGTCACTGTGGAGGCGGGCTTTGAAGTCTTAACATGCTCAAGCTACGCCTAGTGTGGGACACAGTACAGCCTCCTTCTACCTGCAGGTGAAGATGTGAACTATAAGAAGTGTGACAACTCACTCAAGTTCATAAATATCTCTTATACAACTGACTGCTTTGCGCACCCTACTCCACTCCTGGTCCAAGGTCATCCACGACAACTTGAGCATCATTGGAGAATTTATGACCAGTTTATTCCTTACACGACCCCCCACACTGGGAAACTGTAGCATAATAGCTATGGGGATGACTCTGCATCTACTGGAGCTACCACAGAAGTTTACTGACATAGCCTTTCAGGTTCCTACCCTCAATAAGTCCATGCTGAATCTAACCTGCTGCTTGAAAAAAGCAGCCAAGTAAAATGGCATCAAGAAGGTAGTGAAATAAATATCAGAAAGAGCTACCCTAAATGCACACAGAGCTATACCAAATACTAGGTGATCTCTGGTGTCTATCACAGTGATACCCACTCTTCCACCACTGATGCTGAGATCACTGCCCTCAACGACCACGTAGTCAAGCTCATTTTCTTTTTTTTTGGGGGGGGGGTCCAAGACAGGGTTTCTCTGTGTATCCCTGGCTGTCCTGGAACTCACTTTGTAGAACAGGCTAGCTTGAACTCAGAAATCCACCTGCCTCTGCCTCCTGAGTGCTGGAATCAAAGGTGTGCGCCACCATGCCGGCCAAGCTCATTTTCTGATATGACAACCAATTTGGCTAGGCAGCAGAGTGGTGAATCTCATGGTCCACCCGGCCTTCAAAAAGTAGGAAGCCTTGGACCACCCATTCCAGCAAGAACACTAAGGAAGACCCCCAGTTGCTGGGTCCCAGCTCAGCCCCCAGTGCACTGGGCATCCCCTCTCAGTTTCCATTCCAGGGCCCTAGAAGTAGTAGAGGGGTTTAAGCAGACCTACTCTCAAGTACCACTGATAAAGCTCACTGTTGGGGTTGGGGAGACAGCCCAGCAATTACAAACACCTGCTCTTCTCCCAGAGAACTTTACAATAACACATCGTGGCTCAAAACAATCCCTCACTCTAGTTCCATGAAATCCAACACCCTCTTCTGACTCCTGCAGACAGCAGGCATGCCCTTGATACATATACATACATGCAGGCACATTTCACTGTAACCCTCACCCCCACTCCCAAAAGAAAGAAAAGCTTCAAAAAATGGGGGGGGGGGCTAATTTTAGTAGGTATAGAGGCACACACCTATGATTCTAGCACTTGAGGGGCAGAGGCAGGTGCATCTCTGAGTTCGAGGTCAGCCTTATCTACATAGTGAGTTCCAAGACAGCCAGAGCTACATAGTGAAACTGCCTTTAAAAAAAAAAAAAAAAAAGTGTGGGGGTGGGGGGTGGGAGGAGTCAGGGCAGCCAGCTGTGGGTGAGGCTCAGTCCATCCGCATCATGTGGATCCAGGTTCGAACTATGGATGGGAAGGAGACCCACACCATGAATTCTCTGTCCAGGTTGACCAAGGTGCAGGAGCTGAGGAAAAAGGTTGAGGAACTGTTTCATGTAGAACCCCAACTGCAGATTCTTTTACAGGGCACACAGATGGAGGACAGCCACACACTTCGATTATGAAGTGCACCTCAATGACACAATCCAGCAGCTTGTGCACCAGAGTCTGGCACTGCCTCTTAGTACAAAAGAACGGGACTCGGAGCTCTCAGACTCTGGCTATGTGGGTCACAGTGAATCAGACAAGTCGTCCACGCATGGTGAAGGGACAGCTGAAGTGGATGACAAGACTGTAGGGGAGGACACGGACCTGGGGCTGTACAAGGTTAATGAGTACGTGGACGTGCGTGACAATATGTTCGGTGCATGGTTTGAGGTGCATGGTTTGAGGCCCAGGTGGTCCAGGTACAGAAGAGAGTCCTGAGGAAGAGCCCTGTAGCTCCAGTACCATTATGACCTTGGAGGATGACATCATGTACCATGTCAACTATCCAGAGCATGGAGTGGACGTTGTCAAAGCCAAGAATGTCCGTGTTCGTGCTCACACTGTGATCCCGTGGGAGAACCTGGAAGTGGGTCAGGTGGGCATGGCCAATACAACATAGACTACCCCAGGAAATGCGGCTTCTGGTGTGATGTTGAGATCTGTAGGAAGCACCAAACCAGGACGGCACAGGAGCTATACGGCAACATCACGCTCTTGAACGATTCTCAGCTCAACAACTGTCGGATCATATTTGTGGATGAAGTCTTGAAGATTGAGCTCCCTAACGAGAGGAGCCCCTTGATAGCTAGCCCCTCACAACCCCCTCCTGCCCTCCGGAACACAGGGAAGAGTGGCCCATCCTGCCTGCCGGCACTGCAAGCATGATGAAAACAAACCATGTCGCAAGTGTGCCTGCCACGCATGTGGTGGGCGTGAGGCTCTGGAGAAACAGGTGATGAGTGTGACATGGCCTTCCACCTGTACTGCCTGAAGTCACAGCTCACCTGTGTGAGCTGGACTGAGCCGGACTGGTACTGCCCCAGCTGCCGAACTGACTCCAGCTAGGTGGGACAAGCAGGGGAGAAGCTGAAGGAAAGCAAATAGGAGGCAAAGATTCCTCGAATGGTGCTATCACCTTCGAGATGACACAGAGCTTGAGCCCTGGACCCGGGAGGGCAAGGACCACACTCAGCAGCTGGGGCTCACTATGCAGTACCCTGAAGGCTACTTGGAGGCCTTGGCTAACAAGGAGAACAGGAAGCCACCCAGCCAAGGCCTTGGAGCAGGGACCCTTAGCTTCCAAAATAGGCAAATGCAAGCGGCAGTCCACAGGCTCAACCACCCCCAGCCCCCGTGTCTCTAAGAAGAGCAAGCTGGAGCCGTAGACACTACCAGTGCAGCAGGCCAACCTCATCAAAGAGGACAAGGGCAACGCCAGTCTGCGGGATGATGTGCTAAGTTCACTTCAGGATGGGTCCCAGATCTTCCTGAGCAAGGTGAAAGAGGCTTTCCAGTACATCTGCTGCCAGGAGCTGGTGTTCCAGCCAATCGCCACCGTGTGTCCGTACAACCTGTGTCTGGACAGGTCCGGGTGTTCAGCTGCCCAGCCTGTCGCTACAAGCTGGACCACAGCTTCCCAACCCGGGTAAACCAGCCCTTGCAGACCGTTCTCAAGGAGCTCTTCCCTGGCTATGGCAGTGGCTGGTGATGCCAAGACCCAGGCAGAGGGCTCATGGTTCCAAGTTCATAGTATGTTTAGCTTGAAGGTGTTGTCCTTCCACGTCTGTCCCTGGCAACTCTTCTGATCTGGTCACCAGTTAACTAGGCATCTATAGGAATCCCACGTTCTGGCTACCTTCT
>NC_034601.1:33499217-33501634 GCF_900095145.1 Mus pahari
CTCTCTCTCTCTCTCTCTCTCTCTCTCTCTCTCTCTCTCTCTCTCTCTCTGAGATGGGTTTAGAAACTGTTGAGTCTCATACCAGGCTTCATGTCATATTGGTAGGAGTTCTCCCCACACCAGCTGCAGCTGCCTAGAAACCATCTGCAGCCATCTTTGAAAAGCCCAGACATGTCTTCCTGGCAGCTATCTGTGTGCTTCATTCCAGGGGTGGCCCCTGCAGCCACCCCTCCGGCCTTCATAGACGCCCTGTCCCGCCATTCGCTGACACAATTGCAGAGGGGAGTTGGCTGTGGCCTCAGGCCAGGGGACCAGCTGGGCTGAAGCTGCACGTGCCTTGGGCTGGTCACTTCTTCACTGCCCTCACCGCTGAGCACTGGATGTCCACCTTGGAAGCCTGGGTTTCGGAGTGTGCACTGGCTGGGTGTTGTGGAAGGCTGAGGTGTGTTATCAGTTCCATCTCGTTTTTAACTCAGCAAGTGAGAATTCTGAGGGTTTCTGTATTATGGGGTTTTTTTTGTTGTTGTTGTTGTTTTAGCAAAATAAATGGTTTCCTGGATGAATTTCTTTGTAGTTACAGCCTGTATTGAGGAAGATGTTTTCCTTGGTAGGTTTTGGTTCTTTTGTAATTTTTCCAAAGTGCAGGTGTATCTCATGGAAACTGAACCATTTACTACAGGCAGACTGGACAGCACAGTTCTAAGGGTTGTGGGGTTTTTTTGTGAGTTGGGGGGGGGGCTGTTTTTTTTTTTTCCTTGTAAGATTGTTAACATATTGCAATAAAATAAAATTCTGTGTGGATGTTTTCTAAAGTTCCATATTTTTTTTTTGTTCAGATTTTGGATCTCAATAAATTTTTTCTGCAGATATATATATATAGATAGATATATATAAAAGCAAAAAACAAAAACAAAAACCAACAATGAACAGTGTTATTTTCAACTAAGCAGTCTGTCAATTAAGTAGTAACTACAATGACATTTATAAAACCAGCAATAGCAATGCCTGCTACACTCAAGAGAAACTGGTGATAAGAAAACAAAACATCGGGCTGGTGAGATGGCTCAGTGGGTAAGAGCACCCAACTGCTCTTCCGAAGGTTCAGAGTTCAAATCCCAGCAACCACATGGTGGCTCATAACCATCCGTAACGAGATCTGGTGCCCTCTTCTGGAGTGTCTGAAGATAGCTACAGTGTACTTACATATAATAAATAAATCTTTAAAAAAAAAAAACAACAATAGAGCATTGCAAACAGATGCCTACCCATTTAAAAAAAAAAAAGAAAACAAAACAAAACACCAAATACTAAAGAAATGCTTATTTAAAGGCAAGGATAAAAGTAATATAGATATGGGGGGTGGAGGGTAAGACAAGAAAAAGATTTACTGAGAGTCATTTATGCAAAAATAAGCTAATAGCTTAGCCAGTAAAGAAGCTAGCCTCCGGGGCTGGAGAGATGGCTCAGGGGTTAAGAGCGCTGACTACTCTTCCAAAGGTCCTGAGTTCAAATCCCAGCAACCACAAGGTGGCTCACAACCATCCGTAGTGAGATCTGATGCCCTCTTCTGGCATGTCTGAAGACAGTTACAGTGTACTTACATATAATAACAAATAGATCTTTTAAAAAATAAAAAGAAGCTAGCCACTAAAGCCTGACCACACAGGCTTGAAAAGCTGGGTTCAGTGGCCTGAAACCTAACTAGCACTCCTACAGTGGCATGGGTTAGAAACAGGAGACTCACCTAGAAATTGAGGGCCAGTTAGCCCAGGGTACACAGAGCACTGGCAGAAACAAGAGGTGACTCCCAGCACTGTCCTCTGGAGTTTACAAACTTACTATTTCAGACTAAAGGATTCTTCAGAGGCATGAGGCAAATTCAATATGTAATCTACCATCAGATGCAAAACCAAAAACCATCTTTCTGTTAAACAGGTAAACTGGAGAATTAGGAAATTCATCTAGTACTTCCGCTGTTAGTAAGAAGAGATCTAATTTCTTCACCTTGACATTCCAAAATCCTCCCAACCCAAGACCTAACAGAAACAGATGTAAAGAGAAGAAACTGATATGTCCGTAGGGATTAGGCCGCTCGTACTTACCACAGCATCAAATCGGTTATGGTAAATCTCCGCTTGGCTCTGCTCAATGTAGCGTTTTTTAGCATAAATAAAAGCAGGTATGCCTCCATATGCCCAGCCAATGATGCCTGCTGAAACTGCTGCCCTGCAGATATAGTCAATTTCCTTTGGGAATCTCTGTTGTTCACTAAAACACCAAAAAGAAAACGTTGTTAGGACATTATAAGAAACACTGTGGCCGGGCGTGGTGGCGCACGCCTTTAATCCCAGCACTTGGGAGGCAGAGGCAGGCGGATTTCTGACTTCGAAGCCAGCCTGGTCTACAGAGTGAGTTCC
>NC_034601.1:33502544-33519985 GCF_900095145.1 Mus pahari
ACATGGTGGCTCACAACCATCCGTAACAAGATCTGATGCCCTCTTCTGGAGTGTCTGAAGACAGCTACAGTATATTTACATATAATAAATAAATAAATCTTTTAAAAAAAAAAAGAAATAAAAAAAATAACTTTTAAGTTGGATATAGAGACTAAAATTTCCATTTTTAAATTCTAAGCTAATATATACCACATGAACTCATGAGATTTTTTTGTAGTTTTTATTGTTGTTTTTGACAGGGTTTCTCTCTGTAGCACTGTTTATTCCTGGAAAACACTCAGTAGACCAGGCTCTAGGACCAGGACTCAAACTCACAGAAATCCTCCTGCCTCTGCCTCCCAAATGCTGGGATTAAAGGCTTGTGCCATCACCCCACAGCTTGAACTCATGAGATTCTAAAGACCAATATATAAAGCATGGATTTTAAACACCTGAAATGTGGATTCTAAAGATGTCAAAACCCAGAGGCTGGAGAGATGAGTTGTTCAATGGTTAAGGGCATCTGTAGAGGACCCAGGTTCAGTTCCCATCACCCACGTAAAGGTTCATGTCTATAGCGCCAATTTCAGGGGATCTGACTCGTCTGACCTCCTTGGGTACAAAGTACCTACACAGTGAGCATACATACATACATACATACACACATGCAGGCAAACATTCAAACACACGAAGTAAGAAATGAATAAATAAATCTCATCTCTTTAAAAAAGGAAGTTAAAGTCTAAACATTGGTTTTATGATATACTCAGACTATCATTACAAAAAGCACTGGAAGCCATCACAATGGCCCCTGCTTATAGTCACAAAGGTTAAGAGGCTAGGAAGGAAAATCCCTGCGCCCTGGAGTCCCAGGCTCCTTGAGGAACACAAGCTTGTGTGCGAGCAGAATCTTTACTGAGAAAGCTTCCCACATTGACCAGGAACTCCTGACCCTCCTGCCTCCACCTCCCAAGTGCTCACATTACAGGCTGCTGGGAAAATGTACTATGCAGAAGGCAGCACGGGACAATCTAAAGTGGGGAGGAACTGTTTAATTCAAATCATGCCTCTCAGATACATAAAAACTAGAACTTTTAAGAGTTTGCAGGAGCCGGGCCTGGTGACGCAGGCCTTTAATCCCAGCACTCGGGAGGCAGAGGCAGGCGGATTTCTGAGTTCGAGGCCAGCCTGATCTACCAAGTGAGTTCCAGGACAGCCAGAGCTATACAGAGAAACCCTGTCTCGAAAAACCAAAAAAATAAAAATAAAAATAAAAATAAAAAAGAGTTTGCAGGATGCCCTACTATATTTTTGGTTGTAAGCCTAGCCTTTAATGGTTGAGCCACCTCTCCAGCCCCAGGATGGCCTCTTGAAATAGTTAAACAATGCTGCACTCCTACAGTGACGCTACTAAGTGAACCACTGTTTAGATGACTAGCTTTCTTCTTAAAGTGTTCACAATCACTACACACTTCCTTCGTGGACAAGAAACTTAAAACTCTTTAGAAAACAAACTCTTACATTTACATTAATAGGAAAATGCCCATAATTTATATTTTATGTCTTTAACATTGAACAGAATTTTTAAAATCTAAATTAAAAATTGATCTACAGTAGGACTCAGGTAAAAAAATGTTTAAAGAGGAAATTTAACAAGCTAGGAGGTCTCTATGCGATACCTTTTTGTTCCTGCAAACAGCTCAGCAAGTAGTATTTTCCCAAAGTTTGCTGCCATAAAAGCCCAGGCTGAGCTTGAGCGCGCCCTCCCGGGATCTGCAGCACTTGGAAGGAGAGCAGGATCACCCTCAGCTGCACGGGCATCTGAGACTAACGTGGGCTAAAGAGACCCCATAGGGAATCCCCTCTAAGAAAGAAAACTAAATATAAAAGTAGGTAAAGGCTTTAAACTGTCACAAAAGCGCCAACGATAATGGGACTCAGTGAGGGGATTATCTCAACTCAGAAACAGTATTAGTGCAATCTGCTAAACGGTACACAGCCAGATCAACCTCTGAACCTTGGTTGTCCCTTCCATAGACAAAAGCATAAAAATTGCATTAGATTATTTTCCATGTTTCTTTCCGTTCCAGTACTCTATGGCTTAAAATACTGATAAAAATGACTATCTTCTGTGAGTCATGATAGTACAGTAAGCACGTATATTTTTTTTCTCTTACACACTACACAAAAATCTTTCAAAAGCCAGGCTGTGGTGGCACACGCCTTTAATCCCAGCACTTGGGAAGCAGAGGCAGGTGGATTTCTGAGTTTGAGGACAGCCTGGTCTACAGAGTGAGTTCCAGGATAGCCAGGGTTACATAGAGGAAACCCTGTCTCCAAAAACCAAAATAAAAAACTTTTAAAAATATACAAACTTTTGGGAGGACCTTTGAGAAAAACTGACCCATTATTTCTTAAAACAAAGATGATGGGGGCAGAGCAATGGCTCAGCAGTTACCAGCAGCTGGGCTTGGATTCCATTTCCCCGCACCCACACCCACGAGGCAGCTCTCATGGTCATCAGGAAGGTACACAGACATATACAC
This sequence comes from Mus pahari, assembly GCF_900095145.1. Taxonomy (NCBI): domain Eukaryota; kingdom Metazoa; phylum Chordata; class Mammalia; order Rodentia; family Muridae; genus Mus; species Mus pahari. Next base: position 33,505,070 of record NC_034601.1, read on the forward strand.
AGGCAAGACACTCAGACACATAAAATAAAAATAAATTTTAAAAAGACAAAAAGAGATGCTGAACTAATAGAATTATTAAATACAAGTCTGCCAGCTCCCTTGTCCAAATTTATTCATAATCACTTGAAAAGACATACTTTCTCCGTTAATTAATAAATTAATAACGTTAAATAAATATCAGGGGAAAGTAGTGCAGGATTAATCATTTATTATAGTTTATTTTAGTATCCTCACATAGTTTATTTTAGTATCTTCTGCAAAGGGAGATGGAGCTGGGCGTGTAGAATCTGTGGCAGATGAGGTCTTAACACACGACCAGCCCCCAGCAGGGAAAAAGAGATAAGAGACTGGGTCCTGAATCCTAGAAGACCATGCTGTAATCCCAGAATCTGGGAGGCTGAGAATGGAATGTTGCTTTGAGTTTCAGGACAGCTTGGTCTACAGAGCACAGCAAAACTCTTGTCTCAAAAAGGAGAGTTGGGGGACTAGAGAGATGGCTTGGCAACTAAGATCGTGTACTAGTTTTATAAAGGACCTGGGTTCAGTTCTTAGAACCCCTGTCGGCTGACTTGTAACTGCAGGTAACTCCGGATCCAGGAGACTGACACCTCTGACCTGAGGGCATGTACACTCATGTGCCCATACCCAAATACCGACCCACAGATACACGTATTTCTTAACAATGGAGGTGGGAACAAGGGGGCAGAGCGGACGGAAGGTGCGGAGAGAACAGTTGTCACTGGTTTTTTGTTTTTTTCTTGTGCAAAAGAATAATAATAATAAATTGACAATTGTCTCTGTCCTTCCAGTTTCTGGAGTATATAGAGCCATTACTGGCCAAGAAAGATCAACATTTGGGACCAAACGACATACTAAAAAAAAACAGTATTTGTGTAGACTTCTAAATAAATATAGTTCCCGGTGATACCACGTGACAACAATCAAATGAGTCCAATTTTTCTAATATGTAAAGTTAGGATGTCGGTTTCACTAGCACTATACTGTCTTAAGAGTGTGACTCTGAATGAGTCCGACTCAGAAGGCTGCGTGTCAACCAGGTCGGACACTTTCAGGGCAGAGAGAACTTTCAGTGTCACAGGGACCGCGCGCTGGGGCTCGCCCGGGCTGCGGCCGTCCCCCGAGCATCCCTCCCCACACACCCGAGGCATTTTTACTCTTTGGCAAACAGCTGCCGAAGGCGGTCCCATCCGGATTCCGGGGAACCGGGGTCTGAGACACCTGAACGTTGCTCCCGATCCTCCACAAAGCCTGGGGACTCCACAGCCACGGCACCGGCAGCGAAGACTCGGGGGAAAGGACCCCAGGCTCCGCAAAGGCGGCTGCGGGGCGCGGGCGGCGGCGCCCCCATGGCGCCCTCCTCCCGGCAGAGTCACCCCGGGATCGCGGGCACCGTGGAAGAGGGTGACCTGCACAGCCCACTAGCGGCACGTTGGGCGACACTGAACGTCACATCCGGTCCCCAGCGGGCTCACAGCTGGAAAGGAGGCCGGAAGTCCCGCCCTTAGCCGCTCAAAGGCCGGAGGGGCGGGGCTCGGGACATTGAAACTCGGACTGAAAGCTCTTCCGGTAGCGCAGGGCTGGGGTCAGGCGAGTCCCGGAAGTGAGTTGGCGGCCGTTTCGTTCATCTCATTGAGGTCCTTTGGTCTTCTGGGCCTGCTCAGCTTGAAGTGCTCAGGGGCTTAAGTGAGGTGGCTCGTTTAAGATGCAGAAGCCCACACAGAAGGGGACAGTGCTTTAGTCACGGCAAGCTCAGTGGGGAAGGCAGGCGACGCGCTCTTAGGCCACGCCCCCCACCCTGGCGGGCGGGAGAAGCTTCCAGGGCGGAGCAGAGTCCACCCGGTTCCCTGAACCTTAGGGTGCACCCGAAAAGGTCCAAGATTTAAAAACTATTTTTGAAATATCAGCTGTGGGCATTCTTTTCCCCATAACGTGGGTTCCACTACAAGTATCCGTGTGCTTACTGCTCTAAGAAGGCAAAAGATCTAGAATTATCATTTAATAACTGAAACTATCATTTCCTGTTACTTTCAACACAAGACAAAACCAAAAAAAAACAAAAAACAAAAAACCATGTTTACTAAGGTAAAAATATTCCCAATCGATTTGTGTAATTTAGTTATTGTTCGTTACCACATATCTCATAGTCTTTGCAAACCCTTTCGCCTACTTTTTTCTTTTCTAGTTAAAGTACAATACTAGATATACAGCTCAGTGGTGCTCTACAGTCACTTCCATGGTGTACCTAAATAAATGACTACAAACTTTCATAAGGATATCGTAATAGGATTTGGGGAGTTGACTGTGGATCATCTCTACAGATGAGGTTCAGAAAAGTGCGGTAAATGAAACCCCTATCAGCATTGACTGCAGTGGTGTAATTGCCTACTTGCTGATCTGTCAAGAGGACTGAAGCTGTGTATTCATCTCTGGACTTAGTCTATACCATGAAGTAGGTGTTAAGTAATTATCTTCTTAGGAGGGGAGGAGGGCCCAAGATAGGGTTTCTCTTGTGTAGCCCTGGCTGTCACATAACTACCTCTGAAGACCAGGCAGGCCTCCATCTCAGCTATCCACTTCCCTCACGTAAGTAAATGTTGAGTGAAGAATTCAGACCCCTTGGGCTGGAGAGATGGCTCAGTGGTTAAGAGTGCCAACTGCTCTTCCGAAGGTCCTGAGTCCCAGCAACCACATGGTGGCTCACAACCATCCATAACAAGACCTGCCTCCCACTCTGGAGTGTCTGAAGACAGCTACAGTGAACTTACATATAATAAATAAATAAATCTTTAAAAAAAAAAAGAATTCAGACCCCAATTCCTGGCTCTAGCTTGATGCCTGCTTGGTCTGTTTTTCAGAGGTGGTCACTGGGATCAGGGTCCCAGGGCCTGAAAGCCCAACAAAATGGATGTGTTGACTTACCTGTAAGAAGAGCTGAGTGCATTTCTTTGACATATTTGAGGTCCCGGAAATGACCCTCAGCACTTGAACTTTCTAGAGTCTTTCTAGAATCAGGGTCGACGTGAATGAGGACAGGGCAAAGATTGGGCAAACACTAACAAAGTCATTTACATATGGGGACTGGAGAGATAGCTCAATGGTTAAGAGCATTGGCTGCTCTTCTAGAGATCCTGAGTTCAAGTCCCAGCAACAATATGGTGGCTCACAACAATCTGTAATGCGATCTGGTCTTCCCTTCTGATGTGCATGAAGACAGAGTGCTCATATACATAAAATAAAATGTCAAAAATCATTACATATAGCTCAAATGTCCCCAGGATCCTGTACCCTGCAGACACAAACGAGGTCTTAGTACCAGCTAGATTTCACAAACTCTACTGCTCCTTTTTCCATTTAGGTGGTACTGGGGAATGCTCCGCCAGTCCTACCACTCACCTACATCCTTGTCCCAAAGACTCAAAAGTTGCCTTTGGTACCTAGTACCAAGAATTTCCCTAGGCCCTTGATCATGGTCCACCTCACCGCTCTACCTTAACTCTCTCTAATTCTTACTCTGTCAGCTTCCCACATTCTCCAAGCTATCAGAGCTTACCTTCTTTTACCAGTAGAGAAACACTCTGCCTCTTCTGTACTCTGATCTTGAAGGGTCTCAAAGCAATACTGTCAGTCAAAATGTGGTCATGGGGAGTAGTCAACATACACAGCTCTCATCCTCAGGACATGGACTTGCTAACAGGAACCATCCGTGAAGGATTTCAATCATCTCTGTCTGGAACCACCGCTTATCCCTCAGCAGGGATCCAACAGCTTTTTCCATGGTCACTTTTCTCCTGGGTCAGCAGGTTCTTTCCCAGGTTCACCAAGTACAACTCTTATAAAACATATTGTATTTGGTTATATTGAAAACAATAGTAACCTTTTCTATAGTAAATAAATGTTTGAGGAGCAAATGGTTACATTTGGGACCAAACTAGTATTAATGATAACAAAATCTTCAAAAGTGTGACCATACAAACCATTTTTGAAATCATAGACTTTACAGTTACACATCCTTCGCATACCATCTACAGTGAGGTACAGAGGCAAGAGTAAGATCCAAGTAACTTTTGTTGTTTTTAAAAACAGGCACTCCTTACTACTCCAGGGCAAGGAAGGATCTGCTCTGACCCATTTCGTACAGTGCATCTCATCCCCACTGGAGCAAGTAACCAGGCAATTTAAAAATAGAATTTAGTTAGGCCAGGCGAGTGTGTCCATCCATTCCCACTCACTCATCCCAGTAGTTGTTCAGTAACTATTCTGCGTGAGGCACTGTGCTGATAATGGAGACGTCAAGAGCAGTGGAACATCATCCTCGACCATCAGTAAGCTTACAAAGCAAGGGGGAAACAGCCACATAACTACAAAGCAGCACAATGGCACATGACACAGGCGTGAGCTGCCAACTGCCGAGGAGGAGGTTCAGAGGTGATGCTGGAGTGTAAGGAAGTACTCCAGTAACAACCTCATACAGGAGTAAAAGCGAAAGCTGAATGCTCTATAAATTGCCACTTCATGATGTGTTCACATATGAAGATTGTAGTCTCTGCAAACTGAGGTGATCCTGCCGCTACGAATTTAAGATGGCAAAATAAAAGATGTGTAAAAGGTGAGACAGGACCTCATGTAGCCAGGCTCTCCTTGAACTCCTGTGTAGCTGAGGGTGGCCACGAATTCATCTTCCTGCCTCTCGCTTCAGAAGTGCTAATATTACAGGGGCATAGTTCTTTAATGAGACTGCTTCCTGAATGTACTGGGAAATTTCTCTTTATCTCCTTCAGAGAGAATAAAAAAGGCATGAAGGCACAAAATGGGAATCTGAAATCCAACTGCAGAAGTTACGCAACTGAGGCATTATGGAAACCTCCTGAGTGACAGAGAATTTATACATTTACAAAATAAATCACAACCACTGCCTCCTTAGACTCCAGAGGACGCGATTGCTGTGGTATTTTTCACAAACTCCAAAGGATTTCTACATAAAAAGAAAGCAACAGAAATTAAAATTAAAATAACTTCAGAGTGGCTTGTGTATTGTACTAGTTCCAAACAATGGATGGTCTGCTTCAAATAATAGGACAAACAGCATCTTCACATGGACACAGTCGGTTTCACAGTGATAACACTGACCCGAGGCAGAAGCTGTGACGGATCATAAGAAAACGAAGGTTAGAATGCAGTTCCAAATCCTCAGCAAAGAGCTGAGCTGTTTCATTTCTGCTCATTACACACATACTAGATCTTTCTCAAGAGTCCCTCTGGCTTCAACATGATAAGGAAAACTGGATGTTTGGCTTGGCCAAAAGTGTTCAAGGTATAGGCGTCACGATCATGGTATTTCACCACAGAGCATCTCAGATCCACTGTCAGGATTCTGGTCCTGTGATGGATACTACAGTTCAGTTTTCAAATGTCTGGGAATGATCTGATAATAATCTTTTCTTCTTGTTACATTATAGGACAGGAATTTGGAATATTCAGTCAAGAGGTTCTCCCAGTAACAGGTGATGTCATCCATCTGCAAATGGTTTATAATGAACTGGCTTCCCCTAGACAGAAGATAACAAGAATATTATACAGGACAGCCAGGGCTATACAGAGAAACCCTGTCTCGAAAAAAAACACAAAGAAAAAAAATATTATATATCATAGGCTACATATAGTTGGGTACTTTATCATGTGCCTCATTCCAAGTATTCTATTTGAATTAACTCAGCTGTACCTCACAAACAACCATATAACCATCATAATCCATATGCATGTATTTAGCAATAAACTTAACGTTTGTTTCTTAAAAGCAAGCATTGTTACCAGCTAATATTCATTTTTAAGCACTTGAGTTTTGTTGTTTTGTTTTGGTCCTGGTTTGGCATTTTGAGACTTCTGACTCATATGACTCACTTCATAGCCCAGGCTATCCTGGAACTCAAAGCAATTCTCCATTCAGTCTCTCCACTGATGGGATTACAAGTGTGAGTCACCATGCCCAGCTAAAAATATTTATCTTTTTTGTTTGTTTGTTTTTGTTTTGGTTTGGTTTTGGTTTTTCGAGACAGGGTTTCTCTGTATAGCCCTGGCTGTCCTGGAACTCACTTTGTAGACCCAGGTTGGCCTCGAACTCAGAAATCCGCCTGCCTCTGCCTCCCAAGTGCTGGGATTAAAGGCGTGCGCCACCACGCCCGGCTAAAAATATTTATCTTAGTTCCTCTTAGACTGAGGTCCAGGGACTGGAGAGGGGCTAGCTTCAGTAGTTAAGAGTTAGGACTCTTACAAAGGAGCATGTGTGCCTCTGATTCCAGCTCTAGGGGTTCCATGCCTCTGACCTCTGACCTCCTGGGCACTAGCACTGACATGCATACACCCACACATAGGCACACAAATACACATTCAACTTAAAAACAGGTAACTCTCCTCTGAAAGGCTGGAGTCTATTTGTCTAGCTATGGAACACTCGTGAAAGTGTGGACTATTTGCCTCCAGGGAAGCTTTCACTCTGGACTGTCTTCATAATGAAGCTGAGCTGTGGACATTATCACGGTAGGAAACTTTAGGGCAGATGAGACTGACAAGAAGGGACAAATGAATAGAGCTTACCTTTTAGCAATTTCCTGAGCGATATCATCGTTCGCTTTTACAAACTGCAACAGCTCCCTAAAAGGACAAGAACCATGACACTGTAGAGGTTGGGGGGATGGCTCAGCTGCTAATGTATTCACCACTCAGGGACCTGGGTATGGTGGCTTGTGCTTGTAATTCCTGTGCTAGTAAGGTCGGGCCCGATGGAAACCTGGAGCTTGCTGGCCTGCTGGCCAATTCTCAGGGCAAGCCCAGGGTGCCAGTGAAAGACTCTGTCTCAAAAAGAACAAAATGTATGACCCCTGAAGAGTAACAGGTAAGGTTGTCCTCTGGCCTTCAAACACACATGAACATACACAGAGAAACACATACACGAAAATCATGAGCTTTTAAAATGTAGGTCACTCTCATTAATACCAAGGCAGAAAGACAACTGATAAGTCTGTAGATATGTAGGTTGAACATAGTTTCTTTAAAGCAGTGATTAGAATGCCTAAAGAAGTAAATTAATAGCAAAAAAAAAAAAAAAAAAAAAAAAAAAAAAAAAAAAAAAAAAAAAAAAAAAAAGCTAAATACAACAAAACCAGGAATGGTGTGGAGCATAGTGTATGTATGGTGTCGGGCACGGTGTATGCCGCTATTCCCAGCACATGGAAGGTAGAAGCAGGAGGATTAGAAGTTTAACGCTACCTTGACTATATAGCAAGTTTGAAGACAGTTACACAAAACCATGCCTCAAAAAAAAAAAAAAGTAAAGATAGATTGTTGGCTCTCGCTATTATTTATCATGCTAATTCTACTATATAAGCTTGGGATATATTTTTGAGGAAAAAAAAATGTATGACAATCATAAAAAGAAATCAAGTGTGAACAATGATTTCTGGGGCCAGTAAAATGGTGGCAGCAGAAGCCTGACAGGCTGAGTCTACCCTTGAAGCCTAGGTGAAAAGGCTGGATGGGACAGTGTGCATCTGTAACCACAGCAAGAGGCAGGGGCAGGGAAATCAGCAGGAGGCTCAATAGCCAGCATGCAGCACAGCAACAGAAACAAAAGACCCCACCTCAGCCAGGTGGAAGGCAAGACCAGACTCCCGGAAGCTGTCCTCTGACCACCACACATTTGCAGTGTAATGTGCATACACTCTGTCACAGGCGTCCATTTCCTCTGCTCCCCACCCAATGTATGAATAAAAAAATTAAATTCCAAACTTATCTCCAAATTCTTCTTCTAGCCAGAGGAGGGAACTGGGTTCCCACTTCTGGCCCTTCTCCATACCTTTTTCTATCTCCTCCCATCATGAACACGACTATCTGCAAGGGCTTCACTTGGGCCAACTCTTAACGCTGTACCTGAAATCCTAATGACAGCATGACAAGACCAAATCTATCCTTAGTTGTTGAAAGGTCAAAGCCTTTTGAGTTCATCTGCATGGTACGTTGGAAATGGCACTTTAAATTAAAGCAACTTGTCATGGTTTGAATATGCTTGGCCCAGGGAGTGGCACTATTTGGAGTGGAGGTGTGGCCTTGCTGGAATAAGTGTGTCACTGTGGGCGTGGGCTTAAGACCCTCACCCCAGCTTCCTGGAAGTCAGTATTCTGCTAGCAGCCTTCAGATGAAGATGTAGCACTCCAGCTCTGCCTGCGCCATGCCTGCCTGGATGCTGCCATGCTCCCGCCTTGATGATGATGGACTGAACCTCTGAACCTGTAAGCCAGTCCCAATTAAATGTTTTCTTTATAAGACTTGCCTTGGTCATGATGTCTGCTCACAGCAGTAAAACGCTAAGTCACACCTCAACTTAAATTTATAACCTACCTAGATAATGCACAACACTATACAATGTGTACAGGCCAAATATCTCAAGGAGGAAGAAGTTTTCACTTGAAAATGAAATCATCCTGAGAATGTAAGTGGCTGCACTTAAGATGAGTGCTTACTGGACATTGGACAGGTCAGTCTTGACTGGGACGTAGTGAACCCACGGCTTTAGTTGTGGGTAGAAGAACTCCACCCACTCATCACCAACATGGAAGACCAGTGAACCACACAAGAAGAGGTGTTTGAACCGGAAGCTTGCAGCTACACCTCGAAAATTAAATAGGTATCTGAAAAAGAGAAAAAACACACACTTCATTCTGAACAACTGCTACCAGGAACAGGACTTCCCCTCACTCCCACCACTGCTTTGATGATTTCCCTCCTTCCCTTTCTAATTATATCTTTCATTTTATTGAGACAGGATATGCAGGCTAGTTGTAAGCTTGACACCAACTAGAGTCATTTGGGAAGGGTTCTGAATTGAGAAACATCCTCCATCAGTTTGTCTACAAGCAAATCTGTAGGGCATTTCCTTGATTGACTGACATGGGAGAGCCCAGCTCACTGTTGGTAGTGCCACCCACGGACGGGTGGTCCTATATAAGGGCTATATAAGGAAGGGGGCTGAGCAGGCCATGGGAAGCAAGCAGTAACTAGCACCCCTCCATGGCCTCTGCTTTGGTCCCTGGCTTCAGGTTCCTGCCGTGAATTCCTGCCCTGATTTCCCCCGATGCTGAACTATAGGCTATAAATTGGCATAAATCCTTCCTCCCCAAGTGGATTTTGGTCACAGTGTTTAATTACAGCACTAGAAACCCCAACTCTATCACGGCCTCACGTTTTACCTTGGGCTGGCCTTGGCCTCACAGAAATCCTCCTGTCTTATCCTCCCAAGTGCTGAGACTGTAGGCATGGAGCCCCATTCTCAGTCTTCAAGGACACAGCAGTGTGTATCTGGGGAGTGTCCATACACTCCTTGCTTTTCCTGGGTTGGAGCTGCAGGTTGTTCCAGAAAAGTCAGGTAAACAAGAGGAAATAATTTCTCCAGAATGAGCTATATGAGGTCAGCAGCTGTGTGCTGGGTGGAAAACGGATAGAAAACAGTATTTCAGAAAGAAATAGTATGTCTTGGTTTGGTTTGGCTTTTGTAGATGTCAGACATACATGAAAAAATTTTGTTCAATGATGTACATTAAAAACAAAAAGTAAAGTAAATAAATATTTTAAAAAAACACACACACACACAAAAAAAAACAAAGAACCACCACCAACAAAAAACTGGATTGTAAAAATGGTTCCACAGGTGCTCGCACTAAATTTTCAGAGCCCAGAGGGTGGAAGGGGAGAACCATCCCCAGTGGGCTGTAGTAGTATGACAGTAGTATGACCTCCACATGTGTGTGGTGGTACAGTATGACAGTAGTATGACCTCCATGTGTGTGGCGGCACAGTGCACTCAACAGGAAATAAATACATGTAAAAAATAGATGTTAAAAAGAAAAAGCTCCACACTGGGCATAAGGGAACATGCCTGCAATCCCAGCATCGGGAAGGTAGAGACAGGAGGATCAGGAGGTCAAGTCACCCTTAGTCAGAGACCGAGTTATATAGTAAGTCAGTCCCCAATCCTTTTGTTTCCCCTTGTTCAAGTCAAAGAGGGTCCCTCTTCTCAGACATCACCCTCTTCCAAAGTGCAGGAGTAAAAGCCTAAGCCAATCAATGCTCAAAGAGAAGCTCCCAAGAAAAGCCCTCCAAGAAAAGGCTGCTCTCTTCTCAGCATGTCTCATGTGTGTGCCTGCCTCTAACAGAGGAGCACGTCCCTACCCTGCGCTCCCGCTGGGTGTAGCCATTGTCCTTACCTCCAAGTCCCATCCTAACTGTCCTCCAAGCCTCAGTTTACCTTCTTAGCCAGTTCTTAGTGCCGCTGTTTCATTGTGACGTTTGTCCGTTTGCTAAATGATGGGACTGAACCTAGGGCATCCTGTATGCTGAGCACACACATGTCCACTACCATGTTGTTGCCCCCCCAGCCCTCATCATAACAGTTATTCCTGGGATAAATATGTAACTAACTATGAGGGCAAGTGCTGTGGAGAGGTGATCCTGACACGTTAATTAACGGTAATCAGTGAAGGAACCACGTCTCACTCTTCTCTATAGTCCTCACAGAACTCAGGTCAGTACCCTGCAGGCCTTGGTAAAAGCCAACCAAGTTAATTAACAGGATACTTTAGGATGAAAGTCTCTAAACTGGAGAATTTCAAAGGCAATAAAGAAATAAGCAACTAGGCTGGGGGGTGGGGGCAGAACAGGTGGATCTCTGAGGTTAGCCTGATCTACAGAGTGAGTTCCAGGACTGCCAGGGTTACACAGAGAGACCAAAAAGAAGAAAGAGAGAGAAAGAGAGAGAGAGAGGAGAGAGAGAGAGAGAGAGAGAGAGAGAGAGAGAGAGAGAGAGGTGGAGGGAGGGAGGGAGAGAGGGGGCGGAGAATTGGAAGTCTTACTTGTATTTGCAGTGATCTATAAGGTGTACATCCTTAGCGGCTGGCTTTCCCAAAGTATCCTGTAGGTGAATAGGAAGTTATCACCACTAGCAATAGCAGTTAAGGGCAGATTGATGCACTGTTAAATCATTTCACCAACATAACCTCATTTAAGTATCATAATGAACCTAACACTCCCAGGAGACATTATCTTCACTAGACCAAAGATTTCAAATTGGGACTTGCTCAGTGTCAACATGATCTTAAATAGCAGCAACAAGGGTTTGACTCAGGTGTATTTGGTTTTACAGTCTGAGCTACCTTCCTTTGAACTAAGGCCATGGTGTATAGCCCACTCACTGTGTGAGCCACACAACACACACACAAGGTCATAAGTGCTGGCTTATGGGGCTTAAGGTTGGAACTCACAAAGACATTTGTCAGGCCTAGAAAGTCTCCACAAATAAATATGCAAGCCACTGCTACCATTTCACTAGGTGGCATGACACTTCTCACAAAAGCCCAGATCTTGGGAAGCCCGGACTATGCCTGTAATCCCAATGGGGGATTTTACTGTTGAAGTTCAAGTGAAGGTGGAGGCAAGATAATCAGGAGTTCAAGGTCACCCTCAGCTACAGAAATAACTCAAGGCCAGTTAAGGCTACAAAAGACCTACTATCTCAAAATCATTCCTTCAATAATAAAAATCCAGCTTTCTAAATTTTCTCAAAGAAAAATGATGATGGTGGTGGTGGTGGTGATGGTGATGATGATGGTGGTGGTGGTGGTGGTAGTGGTGGTGATGATGATGGTGGTGGTGGTGGTGATGATGATGGTGGTGGTGGTGGGTGATGGTGATGATAATGCAGATTGTGGTGGTTTAAATATGTGTGGCCCATAGTCAGTGGAATTATTAGGTTTGAATATGCTTGGCCCACAGGGAGTGGCACTATTAAGAGGTATGGCCTTGTTGGAATAGGTGAGGCCTTGTTAGAGTAAACTCCTCCTGCTCAAGCTTCACCCAGTGCAGAAGAGAGTCCCCCAAGACAGAACTCTTGGCTCCTTCAGCACCATGTCTGCCCGCCCTCAGGCTGCCATGCTTCTCACCATGCTGATAATGGACTGAACATCTCTGAAACTGTAAGCCAGCCCCAGTTCAATGTTTTCCTTCTAAGACTTGCCTTGGCCATGGTGTCTCTTCACAGCAATGAAACCCTAGCTAAGACACAGATCTGACACACAAGCTCTTATCCCTACCTGGCAGCAGCCATCTGGAGCTGCCCATCCTCTGGCTGACCCTCTTCTCTTTACTTCCTCCCTCCACAGACAAGGCTGACAACATGTGCGCTGAGTTAATGTACTCTTTCGTTTCTTTGTTTCTGCTGTCCCTTCCTGTCTTGTTTTTCCGGACAGGGTTTCATAGCCCAGGCTAGGCTCAAAGTCACTAAAATGAGGATATCCTTGAATTCCTATGCATATTTTTGTTATCCAAAGGCTTCTTGAACTCATTTGCTCCTGTTTGATTAAAGCTGTATAACGTAGGCTAAGGATGCAGCTGGAGAGATGGCTCAGTAGTTAAAAGAGAACTCGCTGCTCTTGCAGAGGAGCTGGACTCAAGTCCAAGCATCCTCATGGCAGCTTACAAATGTCCATAACTCCAGCAATCACCAGGCGCGCGCACACACACACACACACACACACACACACACACACACACACGTGTGCACACCCATAGTTGCAGGCAAAACACTCATATACATAAAATAAAAAAATTAAATTAAAACAATAATAGGCTCAAGGCTAGAGTGTCTAGCATTCTGAGGCAAGGGTTCAAACCCCAGTATAGGAACACAACAAAAATGTACAAATGAAACTTATGTAAAAAGTGCATCCACTGCAGATACACAGTGAAGTGTTCTCCATGAAGCTGAAAGCTTTCTTCTTATATGCTGTGCTGAAATTGCAAATGAGGAAATTAGGACTTTACTTCTTTCTTATCACAGAAGTCAGTCAGGATAGACGGACCTCAGAGCTAAAGGCCGCATTTTTCTGACTTTAATGAAATGAAGATTCCTGGAACCTGGGCCCCAGAGTTAGTCACTGCGCTCACTGTTTAAGTTCTCGGAATGTGCTCTTCAGCGATTGAGAACCATTCATGTAAACCAGGGATTGGTAAACGACAGCCCACAGCACCACACAGTGGTACAGAACTCATGGACTAGATATTTTCATTTTCAAGTGACTGGGGAGAATCAAGGGAAAGAAAACTATTTTTGATGTGTGAAAATCACATGAAACAAAAGTGTAGTGGCACATGACTTTAATCCCAGAACTCAGAAGAGAGAGATGGATCTCTGTGAGTTCGAGGCCAGCCTGCTCTACATACTGAATTCCAAGACAGCCAGAGATACATCATAACACCCAGTCTCAAAATTAAAAACAAGGGCTGAAGAGATGGCTCAGCGGTTAAGAGCACTGACTGCTCTTCTGAAGGTCCTGAGTTCAAATCCCAACAACTACATGGTGGCTCATAACCTGTAATGGGACCTGGCACCCTCTTCTGGAGTGTCTGAACACAGCTACAGTATACTTAAACATAATACATAAATAAATCTTTTTTAAAAAATATAACTAAAACAAACAACAAAAAAAAGAAAGAAAGAAAAAAAAATCACATAAAATTCAAATTTCACATGAAATCCAGATTTTGGTGTTCATAAATAATAACTAGGAATAGTCACTCTGTGAGAGCTGCCTCTGCTACACTCACGCTGCTACAGCAGGCCATGCAGTAACGACCTGGGTAGCCCCACATTTACTATCTGGCCGCTCACAGGAAAAGCTTACACTCAACTCTTGAGAGATACTGACACCCAGCATAGCAGGGTGAGTGAACCCTGGGAGACAACTATTTACACGTATGCTGACACCATCACACGGAACCTGCTCTGCGCTCATCTCACCACAGAGAGGAAGCCTAATCTCAAACTCTACCCAGGTGGCAACGTTCTTAGAGTCAGCACTGCTGGGTTCGATTCAGACGGTTGCTGATTACTTTCATAGACTTCCAGGCCTGGTTTTTGGTGTACTCTGCATCGACGAGCTTTGGATTTTTCCGAGATAGGAGAATGAGAGGATCTCTTTCTGGGCTTGTCCTACGGAAAAAACACAGAACGTAAATCTATGTGGCCTACACCATAATGTCCCCAATCCCTAAGCAGCATTTAGTGCCAACTGTCCCACTGGCACAGATGGGATAGTTCACTGGTCTGGGTCAGTAAAGGAAGAGGATCCTGGGTAGTGCAGCATCTTGGTTGCTCAGGCTATCCCACTTTACCCATAAAGACAGGGAGTGTCAAGCCTTTCTTTACTTACATTCAGGTTTACTATTTGTTTTAAAACAGGCTCTCACGTAGCCCACTTATATGGGAGTTTGGATATGCTTGGCCCAGGGAGTAGCACTATTAGGAAGTGTGGCCTTATTGGAGTAGGTGTGTCACTGTGGGCGTGGGCTTTCAGATCCTCATCCTAGCTGCCTGAAGTCAGTATTCTGCTAGCAGCTTTCAGATGAAGATGCAGAACTCTTGGCTCCACTAGCATCATGCCTGCCTGGATGCTATCATGCTCCCACCTTGATGATAACATACTAAACCTCTGAACCTGTAAGCCAGCCCCAATTGTAAATGTTGTCCTTATGAGAGTTGCCTTGGTCATGGTGTCTCTTCAGAGCAGTAAAACCCTAACTGAGACACCACAGTATCCTCAAACTCACTAAATATGGCCTTGAACTCCTGATCCTGAGTAGTAAACTCTCAATCACTAGTACTGTTAGTGTATGTTACCACATCTGGCCTGCATCTGATCTTAAGAGTATGATTGTACTGGCTAGTTTTATGTCAGCCTGTCAAAAGCAAGAGTCACCAGAGTGGAGGGAGCCTAAACTGAGAAAATGCCTCCATAAGATAAGATCCAGCTTAAGACATTTTCTTTCTTTTTCTTTTTTCTTTTTTTTTTTTTT
>NC_034601.1:33520334-33524997 GCF_900095145.1 Mus pahari
ATCTCACCAGCCCTTAAAACATTTTCTTAACTAGTGATCAATGGGGGAGGGCCCAGCCCTCTGTGGGTGGTCCCATCCCTGGCTGGGGTGGTGGTTCTGAGTTCTGTAAGAAAGGTGATTGAGCAAGCCAGTAAGCAGCATCCTTCCATGGCCTCTGCATCATCTTCTGCCCCCAGGTTCCTATCCTGTGTGAGTTCCTGCCTTTTGGGCTTTTGATGATGAACTGTTACATGGAACCATGAGTGAGATAAACTTTTTCCTCCCTGAGTTGCTTTTTTTTTGTCACAGCAATAGTGACCCTAACTAAGACAATGATGTTCTGGTCACTGTATCTCTATTTCAGGGAATGGTTTTCCTTTTGGGAAGGTTCATCCAATGCCTACCATCACTGCTACTCACATCTGTGTGGCTACACAATTGCCACCTACCAGAACAGCTACATGGCCTTTGCTGTGTATGCATTGTAAGGTCTAATATAACACTGAACGTGAAAACCAAGCTAGGCATAGTAGCACATGCTTTTAATCCCAGAGTTCAGGAAGCAAAGGACGATCTCTGTGAGCTCAAGGGCAGCCTGTACTATATACATGCTGAGCTCCAGGCCAGGCAGGGCTACAAAGTGAAACCCTCATCTCAAAATACACAAACAAACAAACAAACAAACAAAAGGGCAAGAGCTAGGCACAGTGACTACATGCTTATAATCCCTGCTACTTGGAAAGCAAGCAGGTCTCAAGTTCAAGGATAGTCTCGTCTCAGCTAACAAAGGTGAGACTCAGAGAACTAGTCTGAAGGATGGGTGTTGGCCCGAGTGTATTCTCAAGTCCACTGTCCAAGCCAGGAGGCGGGTGGAAGACAGATAACTCTGATAGACAACACACCACCACAATAACTACCAACGCTTCTCCCTTCACGGTCTCCCTCTCTCCCCATTCCACAGATACCGACCCTGTGGTTACCCTGCAGGTGCTCTCCTCAACACAGGGAGAGGAGGCAGAACACCACAGCCAAGGTTCTCCGTTTTTCTATCCTCTCTTCCTGCTCCATTTCTCCTAGCCTCAGTCTATGACATTAAGCACTGTTTGGCAGCCACAAGGTCTGAGGACAAGGATGTCCAGAGACCTGGTGGCCTGAGACTGAAGCACAATGACGAGCTACTTCTAGGGAACTGGAAACAGGAAAAGGATGCCCACTCTGCTCGACAGGTGGCGCTCTAGGAATACCATTCAGTGCCTCTGTTGGGTGGGAGGGACCGCCTTTGAATTGTGAGTGGTTTGACAAGCAACCCTCCTAGTTTGCTTCCTATTGTGGTGGTAACACCATGACCAAAAGCAACTTGGGGAGGAAAGGGTCTGATCAGCTTGCACATCCCGATCAGAGCTGATCTTTCAGGGGAAGAAACCCAGGCAAAAGCAGGAGCCCCTGAGGAAAGCCACTCACTGGCTTGTTTCCAAGGCCAGGATCAGGTTCAGCTGCTTTTCTTTGTTTCTTCCTTTAAAGATTTATTAATGTATTTAATGTATATGAGTACACTGAAGCTGCCTTCAGACACACCAGAGGGAGGCATCAGATCCCATTACAGATGGCTGTGAGCCACCATGTGGTTGCTGGAAATTGAACTCAGGACCTCTGGAAGAGCCAAGTCAGTGCTTTTTCTTAACTCTTGAGCCATCTTTCCAGCCCCAACAGCTGCTTTTCTTATCTCTCCAAGGACCATGTACCCAGGGGAGGCACTGCCCACCATGGGTTAGGCCCTCCCACATCAATCACCAATCAATCAAGAAAATGTCCATTAGGACATGCCTATACACCAATCTGATTGCGGTATTTTGTCAACTGGAGTTACCTCCTCCCAGGTGACTCTAGTTTGGGTCAAGTTGACAAAAAGCTAACCACCACAACTGAATTCTTTAGTCTAAGATCCTGCCAGTCCAAGTCTCCGTTGTTGGTGGTGGTGATGGTGGGCTGTTTTGAGACAGGGTCTCACTGCATAACCCTGGCGGGCCTGGAACCCACTATGTGGTTCCAGGATGTGGAACCCAATATTAAAGACATGCTGCCTCTGTCTCCTGAGTACAAGATTACAAATGTGCATCACTATGCCTGGCCACTATTCCACATTCATTTTATAACTATCTTAGCTTTTCCTCTGAGCAACAAGATATACTATACCCTTAAGGTAACATCATTATTACAGGTCTGAAAATATAATCACCTTGATCCTCGGAAATATGCTGTAGAATTTTTCTTTTCCCACGGCCACTGTGCTGCTGACCTAAAAATACAGATTTTTGATTAGTTTGGGGGCTTTTCCCTAGACTATGTATGTTTTAACCATTTCTTTCTTTCTTTCTTTTTAAAGATTTATTTATTTATTTATTTATTTATTTATTTATTTATGTGAGTACACTATAGCTATACAGATGGTTGCAAGCCTTCTTGGGAACTGAATATTTAGGACTTCTGCTCGCTCCGGTCAACTCCTCTCACCCAGTCCCTGCTCGCTCTGACCCAAAGATTTATTTATTATTATACATAAGTACACTGTAGCTGACTTCAGACGCACCAGAAGAGGGCATCAGATCTCATTACAGGTGGTTGTGAGCCACCATGTGGTTGCTGGGATTTGAACTCAGGACCTTCGGAAGAGCAGTCAGTGCTCTTAACCACTGAGCCATCTCGCCAGCCTGTTTTAACCATTTCTGAAAGTTTGTTTGGAATGTTGTACCTTTAAATAAATCCATTCAAGGCTACTAAAACAAGCCATGAACAAAACCACAAGCCCTTTCGTTAGCATTTCGACAACCTGAAGGAGCTTTCTAGGTATAGCTACAAACTCACCAACTCAGTAACATTAACTTACAGAAGCAAAAGTGCACAGGGTCCAAGCGGCACGGACAGGACTATTTGGTTGGTACAGGCAGGGTTCCCTCTCTAAGCAGAAAGCTATTAACAAAACTAGCGTGTGACGAGAAATGCAAAGCAAATGAGTGAAAGGGAATTCATGTTTGGGGAATAAAGCAAGAGGTATGGACTCTGCCATCTCAAAGGACCTTGGGCTTCTTAAAGCTTCATGAAGTGCTCTCGAAACACAGCAGTTAACAAGTGTGACCATGACCAGCCTTCCTCACTGAAACTCCTCACTCACAGCACTTTAACTGCCTTTGCAGAGGCTCCCCACTCCAACCCTGCAGAGCTATCTTTGCAGCATCTTCCTCTGTGAAGGGGAAGGCTGAACTGGAGTAGATGAGGGACCGTGTCCTAGAAATGGAGAGCACAGGCTGTGGGCTCTAGAGGTCTAGGTAGAGTTCAGGTCTACAGTGCCAAGCTTCTCCTTCACACTCTGAGAGACGCTTGGGATTTCCAGGGCCTTGAGCTAGCTTGGCCACCCTTTCCCCCTTTGGTTTCCATTCTGTGACAGGGTCACATGTAGCCCAGGCAGGCCTTGAACGCTTGTTCCTTCTTCCTCCACCTCCCAAGTGCTAGGAGACAGGGCAGTGCCAATATTGTTTTGTTTTGTTTTGTTTTGTTTGAGACTAGCTCTCACTACACAGCCTCTGCTGGCCACCACCACTTAGCTCAGGCTGTCCTTAAACTTGCACTGATCCCTTCCTGCTCCTGCTTCCTGAATGCCAGGATGACAGGCCTGTACCACCCCTGTGACAACTCTTGCCTGATTCTCCAGCCCAAGGCCAAAACTAGTTCTATTCTAATTGTGTTTTGTCTTTTTGTACTCAATGGGAAATGACACAAGCATTGTTCTAAATTCTACGGTGAAGCATAAAGACAAAAAGCATTAAGATCCAAAGCATAAAATCTGGAATCCCCTTACCCATGACAGCTATGTAAGACTCCAGAGAATAAGTTCTCGGGCTGGACAGAAGGCTCCACAGTTAAGAGAGCATGTACATGTACTGCTGTTGCAAAGTACCGAGTCCAGTTCCTAGTACCCACATCTGACAGCTCACAACTGTCTGTAACTCCAGCTCCAGAGACTCCAACACCCTCTTCTGGTCTCTGCATTGTGCATAACCCCACACAGAGACACACATAATTTAAAAGTAGGAAATAACTTGTAAAAAGAAAAAAGGAAAAAAAATGGAATTTCTTTCCCCAGCTCTATATGGTGGTGGTATATACGTCTAAGCCCAGTACCCGGGAAGGAAAAACAGAAAGATGACCCATTCAGGGTCATCCTCAACTGCACAGGGCATCTGAGGTCAACCTAGGCTATATGTCTCAAAAATAAAACCAACTGCTCTCTGTTGAACTCTCCACATAGCTGAGTCTTCCTCCTATTTTTCACAGTGCTAGACACCAAGGCGAGTTTCCTGTGCACTCTTGGCATGCGCTCTGAAACGGAGCCACGTGCGTAGCCCTCGTGGGCACTGATTCTGTTTTGGTTACTTCTGGAAACATTTTTGAGGAACTATAACTGGCATTTAGTGGGCAGAGGCAAGAGATGTTAGATATTCTATAAGGAACAGGCCAGCTCCTTACCACAAGGAATTACCCAGCCCAAATAGCAATCTTACCAAGACTGACTAGCAGACTTGATGTAACAGAAGGCAGGCCTTCTAGAGTTTTGTTTTGTTTTAACAATTTCTTAGCTGGGAGTGGTGATGCACGCCTTTAATCCCAGCACTCGGGAGGCAGAGGCAGG
>NC_034601.1:33525636-33543183 GCF_900095145.1 Mus pahari
ATGTAAAAAAAGAAAAGAAAAAAGAAGAGAAGAGAAGAGAAGAGAAGAGAAGAGAAGAGAAGAGAAGAGAAGAGAAGAGAAGAGAAGAGAAGAGGCTGGAGCGGTGGCTCTGTGCTCAGGAGTACCTGATGTTCTTGCAGAAGAGCAGGGTTCAGTTCCCAGAGCTCACATGGCAGCTCATGACCCATCTACAACTCCAGGTCCAGAGGATCTGTGCCCTCCTCTAACTTCTGCAGGCACCAGGCATGCATACATGGAGTACACACGCAAACATGGATGGAGACACTCATACACATAGAAACAGATCTTTTAAAAGCTTCAAGACTCTCCTAACCCTTCCCTGGGAGGCCCTGCTGACAATCTAGGAGAGATTATTCTGTCCCTTTCTGACAGACAGTGATTTATCCATTCTGAGACTGGGTCTTAGGATTTCAAGGCTGTCCTCAAATTCGCTGCGTAGGTGAGGTTGGCCTTGAATCCCCTACCTCCATCTCCCCAGCTCTGGGATTACAGGGCATAAGCCACCATATGCAGTATGGAGGTCAGCCCCTGGGCTTCACACATGCCAGGAAGGTGTTCTACCAACTAAATTATATCCTTAGGCCCAACATGAATATTTATACACAGTCAAAACTGCCTATGATATGAACCGTCTCCTGACTTTTATGGTGTGTGTGTATGGGGGGGGGGTGTATACACCTTTGTGTACAGTAGCCTGGAAGTATATATTGGCCCAGAGGAAGATAACAGATGTCAGTCTTTATTCCCTTGAGACATAGTCTTTCCCTGAACTCGATGCTCACCATTTTGGCTAGATTAGCTCTCCAGAGAGCTCCCAGGACCCACCTGTCTCTGTCTGCCTCCCTGAACACTGGAGGTTACAGGTACACACAACCATGCCTGAATTTCACATGGGTGCTACAGATCCAAGCTCAGATTCTCGTGTTATACAGCAAGACCTCTTACCTACTAAGCCATTGAGCCGAGGCAGTAATCTTAAAGACTATATATTCTACTGCTTACTTCAAGAAAACTCAAAAAAAAAAAAAAAAAAAAAAGAAAAGAAAAGAAAAAGAAAAAAGAAAAAGCCTTTCTAAAGAACCTACCTTAACAGATCTTCTCTGAAGAGGTCCCACCGTCCAAGACCTGTAGGATAAAGTGGCCACACAGCAGGGCCCCCTTCCCAAAATGTCCACGCAGGATACATGATATCATGGTACTCGGATGTCTTTGAAGGAAACAGAAAGGCACACACATTCTATGTAAGTTTTGGAAGGGAATGAGAAGTAGCTGGCTGCATTCTTTATACAGAGTTGGGACAAATACCTTCACAGTGCCCACCTGCCAGAGAAGTATTTTATTTGTCTAAAGGTCTAGATTCTCGGCATTAGATCTGGGAATACGTACGATACAGCTCACTGATACAGCGCTCACCTAGCATACATGAAGCCCTGAGTTCAATACCTAGCACCACAGAACAAAACATCACCTTATGCCTGGACTACAGACACGTAAAGGCAAGTTACCACGGGTTAAAAGTAGCAGACTCAGCCGGGCGTGGTGGCGCACGCCTTTAATCCCAGCACTTGGGAGGCAGAGGTAGGTGGACTTCTGAGTTCAAGGCCAGCCTGGTCTACAAAGTGAGTTCCAGGACAGCCAGGGCGATACAGAGAAACCCTGTCTTGGAAAAAGAAAGAAAGAAAAAAAAAAAAAAAAAGTAGCAGACTCACCAAGTGATCTGAGTTTGAGGCTAGCCTGATCTACAGAGTGAGTTTCAGGACAGCCCTGTCTTACAACAAAAAAAAAAAAAAAAAAGAAAAGAAAAAGGAAAAAAAAGTGATAGACCTCCTGAATCCCAGAAATTTTAATCATATTAATCATTAAGGTCAAGTTTTTCAGTTCCTTAAAATTCTGGACGGTTTCCTTTTTTTTTTAAAAGCATGTGAGAGATAATATTCCCAATTATGAATAATCAGTTATCAAAACATAACTACTGTTACATCGTGGTGTTTCCCTGCTTTACCAGTTCTTAGTTCTTTCCCAGGGGGTATTTTGAGAGTAAGAATTAGGAAATACCACTAATTATAGTTATCTGAATGCTGACCCTTCCTCTTCACCGCTATAAGCGAGTGCTCTACTTTATATGTTTTATATTAAAGGCACATGTATTGGGAAGCTGCTCTCAGGTGAGTTCACAAGCTCCAAGGACAGAGCCAGGAGCCAGGAGAAAGAGGAAGAGGAAAAAGCATGCACACAGAGAGGAGGAGGAGGAGGAGGAGGAAGAGGAGGGAGGGGGAGGAAGAGGGAGAGAGAGACAGAGAGAGAGAGAGAGACAGAGAGAGAGAGAGGCAGAGAGACAGGCAGAGAGAGAGAGGCAGAGAGACAGAGACAGAGACAGAGACAGAGAAAACAGTGTGATGGATATTTAACAAGCACGACCTGGTGTTACCCAACACTGTGTGTATGTCACCTCACCATTGAGCTCACACTGGCTCTTCAATAAATCCTCGGCTGCTCACTGACCAGATGGGCCATGGGTAGAATGGGAGAATACAGGTAGAGTCTAATTATAAACATCTCGTGGGAAGAGTTGGCTTTTGCTGTTTTGAGATAAAAGATCTTGCTGTGTATCCCTGGCTGGCCTCGAGTTTACTATTTAGACCAGGCTGGCCTCAAAGGTAGTGATCTAGCTGGGCATGGTGGTGCACGCCTTTAATCCAGCACTTGGGAGGCAGAGGCAGGCAGATTTCTGAGTTCGAGGCCAGCCTGGTCTACAAAGTGAGTTTCAGGACAGTCAGGGCTACACAGAGAAACCCTGTCTCAAAAAACCAAAAAAACAAAAAAGGTAGTGATCTATCCAGCTCCACCTCCTCAGTGCTGGGATTGCAGGCAGAAGCCACCAAGTCCAGCTCACATATTTGGTAAAACCTGAAATCCTCTGCTCCCTCTTCATGGCTACCTCTACTTCGTGATGACCCGTAAGCCTCTAATCCGCTGTTTCTTCACTGCAATGCACACCTCATGTGTGAGGTGCCTGGCTGGCCTCTCTCAAACACTTAGAAAACTGCACGCGACTCTTCAAGCGTGCCCAACACAGCCGGCGGACTCTCATTCCACCCTCGAACAGTGCAGTCGGTGACGGTGAGAAACGGAGGGAAGTGGAGATGAAAACGAATCGAGAAGACCCGTGGGCACGCTGGGACCAGGCACTTTTGAGAAATCCGCACAAACCACTTACAACACAGGCAATAAAGTCTAGCGAGAAAGTGAACGGTGACAACGAAGGAACGGGGTGGCCGAGAGAAGGCGAGGAAGTGTTTGCCTTGAGAGCACTGAAGGCCAAAGTTCCAGCCCCCAAACCTACACTGTGGCACAGAGTGGATCCCTGGGGCTTGCTGCCCTGCAACCCCACCCCAAGTGGCTTCTTCAGTGAGCCCCAGTCCAGACTCAAAAATGAGACAGACATGCCCTAAGGCATGATGCCAAAGGCTGACCTCTGGCCTCCATGTGCACACACATACATCCATATGCAACTGACCCCACACAGAAACAACACCACAAAGAAAACTGCTTTGAAGAAGCCAGACCGGAACAGATGCTCCTTTTCCAAAAGATTATGGATCTTCTTTGAGTCTCCCCATCCTACTCAGAATGTCTGGCTTCCCTCCTTGCCAATATACCATTTGCATGAACCCCAGCTAGGACAAGCTGTTTTCTGCCCCAAATTCTCCACGTCTGTACTTGTTACCCAATTCCTTCTATCCTCCCCAGTAGGACACACACCCCACCCCCAGAACCCCCTCCTCCCCACTCTCTTGGCTCCCCTAGGCCTATTGGAACAATGCACTGTTTACGCACAAGCCCCTTCACGGTCACTGTCAGCTACGCTGGGTGCCTGGGATACAGACATCGATAGGACAGATGATACCCAGCACTATGGCAACCTTATACAATATAGGAATGCAAGAACTATTTTTACTAACGGAAGCCTGTCCTAACCAAGAGTATGAGCTTTCCTGGACCCTTCTCTGAAGCGCTACGTTCCTGCAGCACCTCGCTTCCTAATCCTACCTTTGGACACTGAGGCCATTTTACAGTATGTATGTGTCTTTGATTCTATTTCTTCAGTCTTATTTTATGACAAAGGCTAAGTTCACTCCTGGATCTCTGGTCTCATCTTCACTAATACCCATCAGACTGCCAGGGGAGAAGCTCTCTTGCCCATACCTGAGAAGGGCCCTCAGCTCCCATGAGCCCCCTTCCCGTGCTCACCTTACTGAAGGAGAAGACGGGGATGGTAGGCTCCATCCATTTAGGAACCTGAGGATAATCTCGGACATTGATTACCATTTCCATGTCAGGGAGGCGACGGATGACTTCCAAGATAAAGTGCTCCACGCCACTACACCTGTTAGCCAGACAAAATCACAGGACCTTCAGAGCAGTGGCTGCAGGCTGTAGGAAGGATCCTGACATTAAAGTGAGGGAGACCAGCACCCAGATCACCAGCTCACCGCAGTCCCCTGAAAGCAATGCTTCTAAAGGGATTACCTACATGGGACAGGTTACCCTTTCTTAGCTAAACTGCTCCAACAATCCTAACTTTGAAGAGAATACCATTTCTACCCATATAACTTCTCTACTTGCTACCAGGTTTTTATTTCCTCAACACAGACTAGTTTAATTAGTAGATGAAATACAAATTTTAATACAGAAACTGGAAGACCTTATTTTCTATTTGAGTTCCTTGGCCTTCCTTCTCACACACAGACACCGTTATAGTTTGGATCTAGAACATCTGGTCCTCAGCTTTGTCTCTCTGGAAGCTGATGGTAAAGGTTTTAAGAGGTTAGGTGGCTTTAGAACACAGACTAAAAGGATCACTGCCCTCAAAGGAGACTGGAAGCTGTTGTGTCCTCTTTCCCTTCCACCACCCCCTCCCCTCATTCCCAAGTGACAGGAGGCAAGTAGGTTTCTCTGCCCTGTACTGCCCTCCAGATTGTGCTATGTACCTACAAGCTCTAAAAGTAAGAGAGCCATCCAACCATGGACCGAAAGCCTTGAATCTGTGAGCCAATGTAAAACTTCCCTCCAGAGTTACTTGTCTCAGGTGTTCCGAGACAGTGTAAGAAAGCTAACTATCATAGCATTTTTCTTTCTACTGTGATTAGGAAACCTTTCATACCTTTAACCTAAACACAGATCATTATCAAAATAAGTTCTGCAAGACAGATAGAGCGTTGACACAATCAGGAAAACCACAAGACCACTTTCAGACTAGACTCCCTGAGAAGCCTCAGAGAATGAATGAATTTATTTATTTATCTATTTATCAATTTATCTATCTATCTATCTATCTATCTATCTATCTATCTATCTATCTATCTATTTATTTATTTATAAAGGAATGAGAGGGGAAATGCTTAGCTTGCTTTTGCCCTATTCTCTGACATCCTAACTAGCAACATTCTGGAGGAACATCTGACAGACTGATCAGAATTTTCTGGCAACATGGCTAGCCTGAAACTTAGCATATACACCACGTGGCCTCAGACTTTCCCAAGACCCAGGATTACAGCCACTGTGCCAGGCTAAAACAGTTTTACATACAAGTTGATAACTACCAAAATAGTCAACGGTTCATAAACATCACATGCTCAACTGTATTAGTAACAAGGAAGTCTCATAGAAACCAGTCAACGTTTAACAAGCTGACCGGCAAAGATTTTAAAAGTCTAATACACAGGATTGTGTTGGAGGGTATGCAGGCTACTTTAGAGCATGGAAGCTAGACATGGTGGCACACACCTTTAATCCTAGCACTACGGAGGTGTAAACAGAACTCTGAGTTCAAGGCCAGCCCTGTCCAGTAGCAAGTTCTAAGCCAACTAAAGCCACATAAAACACTGTCTCAAATCAGTAAATTAATTAATTTAAAATATCATTTAAAAGCATGGGAAGCAAAACCAAAAACTATTACTTAGCCTAGTTATTCTGGGAATTTAGTTCATATGTGGACATGAATGTACATGAACCAGCACGATCTAAGGTGTACGCATAAGAATGCTCACTACAGAGCTGGCGACTGCTCTCCCAGAGGTCGTGGGTTCAAATCCCAGCAACTCCTGTGATTTGGGGGCTGGTAAGATGGTTCAGCATGTAAGAGCACTGACTGCTCTTCCGAAGTCCTAAATTCAAATCCCAGCAACCACATGGTGGCTCACAACCACCAGTAATGAGATCGGACACTCTCTCTTCCGGTGTGACTGAAGACAGCTACAGTGTACTTATGTATAATAATAAATACATCTTTGGGCCAGAGCAAGCAGGGACTGAGAGACTGGGGTTGACCAGGATTGACCGGAGCGAGCAGAGGCCCTAAATTCAATTCCCAACAACCACATGAAGGCTCACAACCATCTGTGCAGCTACAGTGTACTCACATACATAAAACAAATAAATAAATCTCTTTAAAAAAAAAAAAAAAAAAGAATGCTCACTCCAGCAATGGCCATATGAGTTGAATTTTGCAGGGGTGTTGTAAGGATTAATTTAAATATCCTGATAGAGGACTAAATGAAGAAATCTGTACAATGAGTAATTACTATGCAGCCATGAAAGCAGGCCTGGCCCACAAAGGACACTCCTAAATCCCTCTGCTTCACTTCCCCCTGAGCCCACATCGCCCTGCCAGGTTTCATTAGCCTGTCTCCCCCCATAGCTTGTGGAAACAGGCAAAGAAGAGAAGGGACAGAGCCTAAGCCATCATAGTTAATGATGTACACTAGGCTTACAGAAAATGACTGGTATACAAAAAAAGAAGAAGAAGAAGAAGAAGAAGAAGAAGAAGAAGAAGAAGAAGAAGAAGAAGAAGAAGAAGAAAAGAAAAGAGAAGAAAAGAAAAGAGAAAAAGAAAAAACCCAGGCAAGTTTATCCATACTGAAATTCAAGGAAAGATGAGCTTGTTAATCCTCTGGGGAAGAGGGACGGGGCTGGAGAGATGGCTCAGTGTTAAGAGCACTGACTGCTCTTACAGAGGTCCTGAGTTCAGTTCCCAGCAACCATTTGTAATGGAATCAGACTCCCTGCCCTGGTGTGTCTAAAGACAGCTACAGTGTACTCATATACATAAAATACATAAATCTTTAAAAAAAAAAAAATTCCTGTACCTGGCTCCTAGGAGTGCGATCAAGCCAGCCTCCATGTACTAACACTGTTAGAGGACACCAGAGGATATCTGGAGGGAAACATGCAGCCTCCATGTACTAACACTGTTAGAGGACACCAGAGGATACCTGGAGGGAAACATGCAGTCATCTTCCCTGAACAACCGGTTCTTAATGATCTGGTAGTGGGTCCCTAGCTTCCGTCTGACCACCTCAGCCATCATCTTCCTGGAGATCCCACCTCGGAAAGGAGTCAGGTCCTCTTCTATGACGCTGTGCAAGAACGGAAAACATGGAGTCAAAGCAGGCCAAGAGGCTGACGACTCCATCCCATCTATCCCCAAGAGTTTTTTTTTTTTTTTTTTTTTTAAAGCTTTATTTATTTATTATATGTAATTACTCTGTAGCTGACTTCAGACACTCCAGAAGAGGGCATCAGATCTTGTTACAGATGGTTATGAGCCACCATGTGGTCACTGGGATTTGAACTCAGGACCTTTGGAAGAGCTCTTGGGTGCTCTTACCCACTGAGCCATCTCACCAGCCCTCCCCAAGAGTTTTGTTCAGAGGATACACTAAGCAGGGGGAAGAGCAGGGGATAGGAATGAGCAACTCTTCCACAAGAGCACCATGGATAACTGAGAAATATCACACTCAGGAGCATAGGCGGCAGTCCCCAGGGAGTACATCACACCCCTTCTCAACTTCAGCAAAGAGTGAGTTTCAGTATCATTAGCATCAGGCGAATCTTTGAGGGATCAAATAAAAGATGAAGAGCTAGCACTGATATTTAGCTGATGAACTATCAGAGGGGTTATGTGGCTTGCCCTGAGGGGTAGTCAGTGGGAGACAGGGGTTAAAAGTCGGCCTGCTTTCAGCCTACTGTATTAAACCTGCCCAAACTTGCACACCTTAAAGAAAAAACCAAGAGGAAGTACTGATTAGATGATAAATATGCTCATTCCTTTTAATGTGCAGTTACAGACAACTAGCACCAGAGACAATAATAACAAGACATGGACTCTGTCCCTAGGAAGCTTTCAAGAGAAATAGAAGAAATGGAAAGTACATGTTGCTAAATACCATAGAGAATAGAGGCTATGTGGAGAAGACAGAGCCTCCCCTATCCCAGAGCATTTTCATACACTACGAGAGCCATCTAAGGTACCCCTTCTGGTCTCAAGACATGCTTAGATCACTAATAACTGTCATCAAGATCTCTCAAGGGACTTATGGGAGGTCCCTATGACAAGAATCCACCTCTCAGAGACACACCAACAAACTCACCCGTGATAGCAGCTGCAGTTTTGACTTGAACATGGCTCATAATTCTCCATAGCCCTGTTAATTTGGTCAAGAAATACTTTCCATTTTGAGCCTTCAAAAAGTGAAGGAAATGAGAGTTAACAGAATACCCTTGGCATTCGTATTTGCCAAGCAGCAGACAGAAGCAACATAAGACCAACACTTGGAGAAATCCCCTTCCTTTCCCAGTAGTGGAAATGCCAAGGATTCTTTGTGTAACTTGTCGGGGCTTGAGTCAAGTCAGCTCCTCTACCTGCGCCATCGGGTATCTAAGAAATTGGAAAAGTCACAAGCTATTAATGTTCGGCCTTCAGTAGGTTATGGAGACACCGGACTTCGACATGGATTCTCACCTAATCAAACTGAACCCCACCGAGAAAATCAATGCAAACTCTCGGACGTAATCCTCCCTCATCGGTTTTGTCCTAACAACTAGTAAGTGCCTCCCTCCCTCCTCTGGGGAGGCACAGATCAGCGTTCTGCTGTAAACAGGGAACATCCCTCTCTTCCTACCATCCCCAATTCCGGAGGACGGGGGTTACTCTCCGGGATCCAGGACCAGAAGAAGAGGCCCTCCAAACACCGATGCTCGCCCCCGCCCGCTGTCCAGCTCGCGCTACAGCCGCACAGCATTCTCCGCGCGCCGGGGGACCACAGCGAGCACCCAGGGACCCGAGCGGACCCCGAGCCGCGGCGGCAAGCTCGGCCCCGCCCGGAGCCCACCTGAGTCCTTCTGGCGGCCCTGCACCGGGCACAGGAGCAGTAACAGCATCCATGCCCTAAGGCGAGAGCCCGCCCGACGCTCCATCACCCGCAGACCACTGCGGATTCCGACCCGCACGCCGGCGGAAGCGCCGCCCGGCAGAAGGATGGCGGCGGACGCCACGGCACGTGGGAGCTGCCCTACACAAAGATGGCTGCCGAGCCCGCCCCTAGGCCTGCGGGAGCCTGGCTTGGGAAATAAGGCACCAGGCAGCCCATCCGGATGGCACATTTAATAATGGTCCATTCTGTGACAAACCAAAGGTCGGAGGCAGTCTGCTTTTTGCTTCAGCTACACACAGAGCCTAGGTTAGATCATTCCTGGGCTAGGTCACTCCAGAACACCAAACTGCTTATTTATTGAACGGATGCATCCTGTTAGTCCACAAAAGGTTGCACAGGTCTCATTGTAATAGGAATTTCTAGCAATATAACACAAATAGATCGTATTAAACAAGCCCTTGTCTTGTACTGAGGTTTGTGATAGGCTCCAAAAGACCATACCAAACCAGATTATCAATAAGCAAATTGGACATTGTTGTTGTTTTAAATTGGACGTTTTTTAAAGTCGTGTATCATTATCATTAAATTCTCTTATTCTTGAGCTGGAGAGATGGCTCCGTGGTTAAGAGCACTGACTGCTCTTCCAAAGGTCCTGAGTTCAAATCCCAGCAACCATGAGGTGGCTTACAACCATCTGTAAGAGATTTGACACCCTCTAAGCTACAGTGTACTTAGATATGATAATAGGTTTTTTTTTTTTTTTTTTTTTTGGTTTTTTGAGACAGGGTTTCTCTGTGTAGCCCTGGCTGTCCTGGAACTCATTCTGTAGACCAGACCAGGCTGGCCTTGAACTCAGAAATCAGCCTGCCTCTGCTTCCCAAGTGCTGGGACTAAAGGTGTGTGCCACCACTGCCAGGCTCCTTTTCCCTTTCTTACAATAGCTCTTTCATATCCCTAAGTTCCTCCAGGACATTTCATATCCTCTAGGGGGAGGGAGGGAGATGATTGTCCCTGCCCATCTTAATTACTTTTCTCTTGCTGTGCTAAAATTCCATGGCCAAGTCAACTTACAGAAGAAACAGTTTCAAAGGGTGAGTCTATGACCATCATGTTGGGGAGTATGGTAGCAGGCAGGCAGGTGTGACACTGGAGCTGTGAGAGATTACATCTTGAACCAGGAGCTCAAGGCAAAGGGAGAGCTAATCGTGATTCAGCAGGGACTTTTGAAACCTCCATCTCCAGTGACACACTTCCTCCTCATCCTACCCAAACAGTTCTACTGACTGCAGTCCAAATATTCAAACCTATAGCCATTTTCATTCAAACCACCATAACTTTCCCATCACTTACAAGGCATCAGTTTATGTGTGCACTATGATGGATGTGTGAGGTCAAAGGATGGCTTTCAAGAGTTGTTATTCTCCTTCCATTTGTGGGTTCCAGGGATCTAATTCAGGTTGTCAGGTTGTTTTGGAAGTAGTTTTTTTTATTTTAAACCTGCCGAGCCACCTTACTAGCCCAAGAACACCTTGTTTCATAGGTAAGATGCTTAGAGACCTATGAATCACAAATGAAAAATAGTTGTTTAAATTTGCTGAAAATATGGGCATTTTTTCCCTTGACAGTGGGTAATTAAATACTGGGCAGTATTGTTACAAATCTCTATGTTGGTTATATATGCAGAATAAGTATTAAAGTATTATATAACAACATCCTAGGAGGTACACATGAAATACATGTCTTAAATACATATATACAAATACATGAGAATATCAAATCAAATTTGTGTCTACATAGAATTTAGAATTAGTTTTTTAAAAAAAGAGCTGAGGCTGGTGAGATGGCTCACCCGACTGCTCTTCTAAAGGTGCAGAGTTCAAATCCCAGCAACCACATGGTAGATCACAACCATCCTTAACAAGATCTGACTCCCTCTTCTGATGTGTCTGAAGACAACTATATGATTGGCAGAACAGTGTGCCCTTTAAACTGATTGATCTTTAGGGAATGAGGTGGCAAGGGACTTCCCTTGTCTGAAGGTGGGCAAAGTCCATCCTGTGGAATGTACCCCCCCCCAGGGTCTGAGGAATGTTAATTAGCCTCTCCCTTCCGAGGGGCAAGTGTTCTAAGATCTTCCCAAAGTTCCTGACAGTCTTTTGTTTTTGTTTTTGTTTTTTTTGTTTGTTTGTTTGTTTGTTTTGGTTTTTCGAGACAGGGTTTCTCTGTGTAGCCTTGGCTGTCCTGGAATTCACTTTGTAGTCCAGGCTGGCCTCGAACCCAGAAATCTGCCTGCCTCTGCCTCCTGAGTGCTGGGATTAAAGGTGTGGGCCACCACGCCTGGCTTCAGCTGGCATTCTTAACTTTTGGGTTGGTGGAAGCTAGTGATCTGTTCATACATCCTAAAAAGTTTCAAATGATAGTCACAAGAAATGGTAGGGGAGTGCTGAGTCCAGCATGGCCTTGGTGGGGACAAAAATGACATGGTTCCTGCCCCTAGGACAGGGCCACCAGCTATGGGCCTCCACAGGTATCAATACCTGCTAATAGGCATAATACTTGTTTGTATAATAATGTACATATTTTATATCCCTCCTATGTCTTTGTTAACATTAATGAGTCCATGATAATCTCACAGACTGAGTCTGAGAGGCAAAGGTTTGGCTAATGATTTAGCAAAATGGTAAATGCTGGGGACCCTTAGGACAGCCCTTAAGGCTGTGGAAAGAACTCTAAAAACATGAGTTTAAAAAATATAATTTCTGCTGGGCAGTGGTGGCGCACGCCTTTAATCTCAGCACTTGGGAGGCAGAGGCAGGGATTTCTGAGTTAGAGGCCAGTCTGGTACACAGAGTTCCAGGACAACCAGGGCTACACAAAGAAACCCTGTCTCAGGGAAAAAAAAAGTGTGTGTGTGTACACATATATGTATATAATATCTCAACTATGCAAAAAATAAGGATGGAATATGAATTATGTTAAGGGCGTCATGAATCTAAAGAAACAGAGGCAGCTACAATAAGAGCCAGCTAGTCAGAAACATACAAAGGCAGGCATATACAGAGGCAGGCAGATTCCTGAGCTCAAGGTCAGCCTGGGACACAGCAAGTCCAGGGCCAGGTGTGGTAGAAATGGTAATTTTAGGACAGGGTCCCACCCAGCTACCTTATTAGCATCTGTGCTTCACAGAGGCAGGCAGGTCTCTGAATTCTTTTGCGAGGTTAAAAGGAAAATCTTCTAAGGGGCAAGGGTCTTTGGATGCAGATTCATAGGATAATCAGAATGTAAATGAATGGATATGTAAAAATAACAGACCGGTCTTATGACCTGCAGGAGATAAGCTATCCAGAGAACTTTTTTAGGTTCTGCTTAGACCCACGATTCGACCTAAGAGTCCTTTGTTTCTCTACTCCCGGGCACTCCTTCCTCAGAACACCTCTCCATTCCAAGGCTGGTCTTGGGCAGGTAAGACAGAGTGGTGGGCAATGAATAGTCACTTAAAGGGGCTAGAGTTGTCTGCATTAGTTACTTTTTTACTGCTGTGATTAAAAACAAAATGAAACACCATGGCCAAAGGGACTTATTGATGTGTTAGAATAGTGGGTCGAGTCTCAGTGACACACTCCCACCAACAAGGACACATTTCCTAAGCCTTCCCAAATAGTGCCTCGAACCAGGAGCCAAGCGTCCAAA
Source organism: Mus pahari (assembly GCF_900095145.1). Lineage (NCBI taxonomy): Eukaryota > Metazoa > Chordata > Mammalia > Rodentia > Muridae > Mus > Mus pahari. The sequence continues at coordinate 33,538,563 of NC_034601.1, forward strand.
TACCCGAGGTTATGAGAGACATTCCTCAATTAAAGGACCACAGTAGCTTCAGATAATTTGGCTCTGTATTCACAGTATTCTAACTGGCTACAATCACAAACTTCTAATTGGTGCATCAGCTTAGCAGAATCTTTAACATATGTGTGGCTTAAGCAAAGAAAGGAAGGAGGGAAGGAAGAAGACAAAGGTTATAAGTGTGTATTCTCAAGCTAGCCTCAAACTTGAGAGGATCCTGCTGCCTGTCCTGGCAGGGGTTACTGGGGTTAATGACTATCCTGGCTCAAGACCTTAGTGATTTTGATATTAGCCATTCTACCCCCCCCCCCAGACAGGGTTTCTCTGTATAGCCCTGGCTGTCCTGGAACTCACTCCCGTAGGCCAGGCTGGCCTCAAACTCAGAAACCCGCCTGCCTCTGCCTCTTGAGTGCTGGGATTAAAGGTGTGGACCACCACGCTGGCTTAGCCATTCTTTTATAGCAAGGTAAAGTTCCTATTCCTTGCTTCTCTGTCATCAGAAATGGAAGATGAGGGAGTGGGTGGAGGTAGCAGATTTATTCCAGGCCAAATTTGAGAAAAATGGAGATCTGTTCCGGCTCACATCTCCACTTTCTAAGGCTCAGAGGGTGGAAGGACTTGTAGGAGGCAGGGGATTGCAGGGAGTTCCCAAGATGGGCTTTTTCTTTACATCACCATCTAGTTTTCTTCTTAAAAGTGAGTGTAGATTCCAACCTCAGGAAGTCAGTACCTGCTGTTTACATATATATTTTCGAGAGGGGGGCGATGTCTCAACCACAGTTCACTAGGCTTAGCACCCCAAATGGGGGAGATTCCTTGCTGTACCACCATGCCTCACTTTGCATTTTCTTTGCAGACTGAAACAGTTCTTGAAGAAAACCTAGGGTCATTTGCAGAGACTCTCAAATGAAAAAGATGGCATTAGGGTAAGGGTTGACTGGGGAGCCCCACACTAAAATATCCTCGTCACCTTCCATCCCAACTCCCTTCCTCCAACATAACCACATTAATAATTTTTTAAGGCATGATTTTATCCTTTCGCACTTCTGGTTGGGTTGTTACACTCCCCTCTGTGCCTCTAGGGAGTATGGAAGTGAAGTCTCTGTTGCCTTGGGGACGAAGCTGGGATTTCTGTACAGAAGTCCTTGATAAGTACAGATACACACACACACACACACACACACACACACACACACACACACACACACACACGTTTGTGCGCGCTCGCGTACAAGCAGGAACGAAACCTACAGGAGAGCATCCCTTCAGCAGAAAGGGTTGGGGAGGGACATAAAGTAGAGAAAAAAGGGCGTTTCTTGTCCCATCAAGGGACAGTTTCCATTTTGCTTTGTTGCTAGGTCACTTTCAGACAAACCTGTTTCAACTCTGGCCTAGTTAAGGCAGGTTGTTTATAACATTGGTTTGGTTTCAGTTCTGTGTTTCTTCTATAAAATGGGATTTTGGTGTGCTCTCTATCCGTCAACATGTTTGCAGGTTTATTTTACTTTATTTTGGTAGGATCTTCTGTAACCAAGGCTGACTTGGAACTTCTTACCTCCACTCCTAAAGGGCTCAGAGTACAGGCATCTGCTGCCACCCCTTGAAGTTTTTGTTCCTTTTTCAGTTTTGGGGAAATCGTAATTCTGAAGCTCACTTATGCTAAGCAAGCGCTCTATCACTAAGTTCTATCTCCAACCTGGTTGTGACATTTCAGTGAGATATATAGTCCAGTGCTGGGGGCAACAATTTGTAATAGACTTTAACAAATCCTACAGTTGATACAAAGATATCTTGGGATGATCTCATATAAATTCTCATTTTGATCTTTTCCTTTGGCAGATTTTTTTTTTTTTATAAAATTTTACTTAGTTACCATACAAAATAACTGGTTTTCTTACCACATTTTCACACCTACTTAGTTTTGGTTGTCCCCTTGTGGTCCTGCACTATCATCCAGCCAGTACCTTTCCTCCTTCACTTTTCTCCTTTCCTTTTTTTTTTTTTTTTTTAATTTTTGATACAGGGTTTCTCTGTATAGCTCTGGGTGTGTATTTTCTTGTTGGAAATGTGGGAAAATACATATAGCAGTTGTCATAAAGAGTCTTTTTTTTTTTTTTTTTTTTAAAACTGTAACTGTCTTCAGATCTCATTACAGATGGTTGTGAGCCACCATGTGGTTGCTGGGATTTGAACTCAGAACCCCTGGAGGAGCAGTCAGTGCTCTTAACTGCTGAGCCATCTCTCCAGCCCCACCAGGCTTCATTTTGATACTGTTTTAATATCAAACTACTAACAGCTCTGGAATGTCTTTTCTTTTTCTTTTTTTCTTTTCTTTTTTTTTTTTTTTGGTAGGATGAAGGCTAGAATTTGGTAGAATTCAGCATGGTAAAGTAAGCTGTACAATTGAGCCTCCTTATCTTTTTTATCTACCAAGTACTGCCCTGGGAAAACAGCTTACTCATCTCTGGAGCTTCAGCTAAGGACCCTTTTCAGTATTGACACTCGTGCCATACCTGGACCTCAGAAGTACTTCTAACCGTGCATTTATTGTTCTTAACAGCATTACTGAAGCTTGTTGCTGCGTTCTCGTTTTTTTACTAGGCTGAACTTTTCTAGAACTCGTTCTTTATTTCTAGCATCTGCCTAGCTCATTATTTAATAGCCAGTCCGTGCAAGGAGGGAGGGGCAGGCGTCCGACGTGCGTGCCACAGTCGTTTGCATATGAATGACTTGACCTTAGGTAGCGTCACCGAATTTCCCTTCTCTCGTCCAGGCATTTCTCTAGACACTAGCTGACTGGAGCCAGGGAAAATTTGGGGAAAAAAAACAACAACAAACAAACAAACAAACCCCAAAACCAAACCAACCAACCAAACAAAACCTCCGCGAGGCACGCATGGGCCGGAAAGCCCGGGCGCGGGAGAGTCCCACTGCGCAGGTGCCCCGGGAGGAGGGCGAGCCGGCTCTGCCGGGAGTCTGTTTCCGGGGGCCAGCGCGACGCGGAGTTGACGTCATCGCTGTGCGCTGCCACGTCTCCTCAGCTCCCGGGCGATGGAGGCTGAGGATGATGAGTCTTGGTGATGGGGTCGGGCTGTGCTTCTGACTTTAGCTCTGGCTCTGGCACGGACTCCCGGGCTGGGTCTGGTAACCTAGCGACCCGAGACCTTCCTTCGCCTCTCCGGTGGGATCCTGCCCGCGTCCCGGCAGCTGTTTTTGGAGTGCTTCGAAGGAGGGAGTGAGTTCGGGCGCCCGGGGTCGCGGCTGTGAAGCCGCCGCCTCCCCCAGGGATCCCCCTCGGTGGTCAGCCTGTTCCATGCGTGAGTTTTACTTAACCTGCGTCGTCATCTCGCCGGCCCTGGCGTGCTTCGGTTCCTTCGGCCGCCCGGCTGGGACCACTCGGTGATTCCATCTTGGAGGCTTAGTCCAGTCAAGTTTGTGGTTTCTCGCCTTCCACCTCGAATGATCTCTCGCTGTTGGCGTCCCAGCCTTTTGCCCTCACCTTACTTTCTCTTTAATTGAGCAGGGATCAGCTTTCTTCGCCTTTAAAAGTTTGGCTTCTTTGTCCCACCTGGCGTTTGCTAGCCTGCAGTCGAAAGATCTGGACCAGGGAACCTCGGATCCCTCTGCAGTAATAATGTTCCGGGGGAACAAAAAGTTTTGTTTTGTTTTGTTTTTCAGAGTATTTTTAGTCGTATTTAGGAAATATTTGGTATATGTTAGCAGAACCATGTTTGCCTAAATTGAGGAAACCATAATGCCGTCGTCCGCCCCCGCCCCCTCCCCTGAAGATCTTTTTCGCCCTTTAATTTTGCACTGTCATTTAATTTCTTAGTGGTTTTACAGAAGCTATTTCTGAAACGGGCAACCATTTGAATGAAATGAAGAAACAAAGTCTGGTTAAATGACTTGGTCAAGGTCAGAAACCTGTGGCAAGTCTTATCTCAGCCAGATTCCTTGATAACAACCTCTTATTTTGAACAGTGATGTTCCCTGTATTTCAAGTGATTTTAATGTGAAATAGCCAATTAGAATCGAGTAAGTTGTGGTGTTTCTTGTAGAATTCCACGTCCTAGATTGTAGTCTGTTTTATTTAAGAAAAATTCAGCAACAAAAGACACCAGCTGAGAGTTGCCTTAATGCTGAATACAGCTGAGATCAGAATTTAAGCCTCTGACCTTACCCCAGATCCAAGCAGTATATAGGGACAGGAACATTTATTTGAAAATTCAATCTGGATTTTATAAGATCTACTCACTGAGTTTTAACATTTGCTTGTTACCCTGACTTCTATAAAAACTTACAATCTTTCTTTCCTTTTTATTATTATTCAGATAATAAATAAGTTGACAGTCATCAGCCTCAGTGGCAACTTCAGGTGGCACTGGAAACTACCTGGTTCCTGGACATGCCCAGTAGAAGGCGGGGTCCCAGTCGGCAGCAGCTAAGCCGGTCAGCTTTACCTTCCATACAGACATTGGTTGGCGGCGGCTGTGGCAATGGAACAGGCTTGAGGAACAGGTAAAGAAAATAATTCTGTGCATAACACTTTGCATGGAGCCAGGCATGGTGGCACACTCGGGAGGCAGAGGCAGAGGCAGAGGCAGAG
>NC_034601.1:33544013-33590440 GCF_900095145.1 Mus pahari
TTTTTTTGGTTTTTCGAGACAGGGTTTCTCTGTGTAGCCCTGTAGCCCTGTAGCCCTGGCTGTCCTGGAACTCACTTTGTAGACCAGGCTGGCCTCGAAATCAGAAAGGCACGTACCACCATTGCCTAGCTTAGCCCCCCACATTTTATTATTGAAAGTTATTCTTGGGCTGGTGAGATGGCTCAGCGGGTAAGAGCACCCGACTGCTCTTCCAAAGGTCCCGAGTTCAAATCCATCCGTAACAAGATCTGATGCCCTCTTCTGGAGTGTCTGAAGTCAGCTACAGTGTACTTACATATAATAAATAAATAAATCTTAAAAAAAAAAAAAAAAGTTATTCTGTCCTGTAGGTGGAACAACAATATGAACTAATCAGTACCCCCAGAGCTTGTGGCCCTAGTCAGTCATAATTGGGAAGAGAGGCCCCTTGGTCTTGCAAACTTTATATGCCCCAGTACAGGGGAACACCAGGGCCAAGAAGTAGGAGTGGGTGGGTGGGGGGAGCTGGGGGGGGAGGGTATAGGGGACTTTGGGGATAGCATTTGAAATGTAAATGAGCCGGACTGTGGTGGCACACACCTTTAATCTCAGCACTTGGGAGGCAGAGGCAGGCGGATTTCTGAGTTCGAGGCCAGCCTGGTCTACAGCCAGGACAGCCAGGGCTACACAGAGAAACCCTGTCTTGAAAAAAATAAAAAAAAGGTAAATGAAGTAAATACCTAATAAAAATTGAAAAAAAAAGTTATTCTGGCAAAAGGTTGTTTGATGTTAGTAATAACTGTAAACTGTAGCCTAAAAATGTTAAGAATTGTGCCATGTTATATAGGATTCTAGAATTTGAGTTTTGTGTGTATGAGTGTTTGTGTACAGGAGTACGTGTGTATGTGCGCTCGCATGCACGTGCACATGCATGTGTGTGCACGAGTATGCATGAGTGCATATATGCGTAGGCCAGAGGACAAGCTGAGGTGTTATTCCCTTGCCACCTTTGTTTTGGAGACACAGGCTCTCAGTAGCCAGAAAGTCACCAGATAGCTAGGTTGGCTAGCTTTTGAGCTCCAGGAATCTACCTGTGTCCTCCGTGCTGGGATTACAAGGATATGTACCACTATGCCCAGTTTTCAGAGCTTTGGTTTTAGAACTTTGTACAGGAGCGCTGTATCTACATCACTCCCACCCCAGCTCCCAAGTCCTCCCCAGCTTATGGTCTCTTTAGTTACTGTTACGTGTTTATACATATCTGTGCGTGTGTATATACAACCTTCTGAGGCTGTTTAGTGTTGCTCATATATATGTAAGTGTTTCGAGCTGACCTCTCAGCCTGTGCAGGAGTTCGTTCCAGGAGGCAAGCAGTCTCTATCTCTCAGCCGTCATTGATGACCTTAGCTTGTCACCTGTGGTTGAGACTGTGGAACCACTGTCCATGTTGGCATGACGGCTGCTCTTGACACTCTGCTGGTCATGTTCTGGCAGCCATAACTCTTGAGATGTCATAGGTGTGTTTTTTCCTACCGTGCCCGGGGCACACTGTCTGCCGACAGGTATTCTGTAGACTCTTTCTGCCTGCTCCTCTGGTATTTTTTCCCTAGTTGTAGGGGTAGTGTTGTTGTTAGGATGAGTTATTCTTGCTGGTCTTAGGCAGGGCGAGCCTCTGTAGGCTTTATCATGCAGCAGTACAGAGATACTTTTACCTAGTCATGCATTTGGTCAATATTTTTGCCTGAATATTCTTGTTTCTTCCCCTAAAAAGAGGTTTTTCATGTCTTGATTTTGGTTTCCAGAGTCAGTACCACTCCTGTCTTTGAGGCTCTCTTGATATATTTGAGAGTTGTGTGGAGGGTCTAGCGGAGGAGTACAGTTACTCATATATGCTTGACCTACCACTGCTCCTCTTCCACTGTGGAAGGAAGACCCATCTTACCATCTGAGTGCTTTGAAGCTGGGCGTAGAAGGGGCTGCCCATCTGGCCACCCAGATCAGCTGAGTCAGCTCTGTCAATTGGCGTTTTGGATTCCTCTAGTTTATTGTGTTTCAGGGCTGCCCCCGGGCTTCTTCCTGATCTGCCTAGGTAGCTTAGAAGGAAAAAGTGACCAGGAGATCCTGGTAGTTGGTGAGGTTTTCTGGTCCTCTCAGTTAGACTAACATCATTTTTTTTCCTTTTTCTTTTTTATTATTATTTTCTTTATTTACATTTCAAATGCTATCCCGAAAGTTCGCTATACCCCACCCCTGCACCTGCTCCCCTACCCACCCACTCCCACTACTTGGCCCTGGCCTTCCCCTGTGCTGGGCCTCTCTTCCCAATGATGGCTGATTAGGCCATCTTCTGCTACATATGCTAGAGACTTGAGCTCAGGGGGTACTGGTTAGTTCATATTGTTGTTCCACCTATAGGGTTGCAGCCCCCAGCTCCTCCATTGGGGGCCCTGTGTTCCATCCAATAGCTGACTGTGAGCATCCACTTCTGTGTTTGCCAGGCACTGGCATAGCCTCACGAGAGGCTACTATATCAGGGTCCCTTCAGCAGAATCTTGCTGGCATGTGCATTAGTATCTGGGTTTGGTGGCTGATGACGGGATGTATTCCCGGATGAGGTAGTCTCTGGATAGTCCATCCTTTCATCATAGCTCTAAATTTTGTCTCTGTACCTATATCCTTTCATGGGTATTTTGTTCCTTATTCTAAGGAGGAATGAAGTATCCACACAATGGTCATCCTTCTTGGTTTTCCTGTGTTTTGCAAAATTTAGACTAACTTCTAATGTTTCAATTACTAGAATGTTGAAAATATCTTTTTTTTTTTTTTTTTTTTCGAGACAGGGTTTCTCTGTGTAGCCCTGGCTGTCCTGGAACTCACTTTGTAGACCAGGCTGGTCTCGAACTCAGAAATCTGCCTGCCTCTGCCTCCCAAGTGCTGGGACTAAAGGCGTGCGCCACCACCGCCCGGCTGAAAATATCTTTAAGGGTAAGGAAAGGAAGCAGTTTGCAGTTTAAAGACAAACTAAAGCCCAGCTTTGGTGGTGCACATCTGTGTTCCCAGTACATGGGCGGCTAGGGTGCAAGGGTCTAGGACACAAGGCAGCTTTGGCTCCACATTTAGACCTACCTCAAAGGAGAATGACTAGGGCGGAAGCTTCCTACACACTTAGACCTTCCTCAAAGAAGAATGACAAGGGCGGAAGCTTCATTCCTAGATAGGTCTGCTTACTCTTGGATTCTGTAAACAGTGTAGTGGGAGGAAAGAAAAACATTTGAAAATGTTGGTGTTTTTAAATGCCCTTGTCATTATTATTATTATTGTTGTTATTAATATTTGAGATAAAGTTTGGCTGGCCTGGAACAAGCTGTGTAAACCATGATAGCCTCAAACTTGGTCTGCCTGCCTCCGCCTCCTAAGGACAGGGGTTAAAGGCATGTGCCACCAAGCCTGGCAGAGTTGATAGGTTTTTTTGGCTTTTTTGAGACAGGGTTTCTCTGTATAGTTCTGGCTGTCCTGGAACTCAACTCTGTAGACCAGGCTGGCCTCTAACTCAGAAATCCGCCTGCCTCCACCTCCCAAGTGCTGGGATTAAAGGCGTGCGCCACCACTGCCCAGCATGTTGATAGTTTTGACTGACTTTAGCTATGCATCTTTTAAAATTTTATTTTTATTTTGAGGAGGGAGTTCTGATATATTTTCCTATTCTTTCTTGTGCCTTTTATTGGCTTTTGAGGTTGGGTCATGTTTGGTTTGTTCTGCCATTCTCCAGCCTTCTTCCTTTTTTAATATATGTGATTTTTGCAATTTTAGATGAGGGGATGGAAGACTGTGATTTTCAGTAGATTAAAAATGGAAGGTAATAATTTGTTTAAAAACCATTGTGACTATGATATTTTATGATATGCTTACCTCATGAGATTGGTTTGGAAAAAGACATTTTTAATTGAGGCATACAAGTGCCTGTAGTTCTAGCATTAGCAAGGTAGGGACTGGAGGAGCTTAAGTTCAGAGTCACTGGGCTACATGGGAGCTCTTGGCTAGACTGGGCTACATTTATCCCCTCCACTCCCCCCCACCCCCCCCCCATAGAACAGACTTGTTTCTCTCTTTTAAAAAATTGCATTTACAAGCCGGATGTGGTGGGGTGTGCGCCTTTTATCCCAGCTCTTGGGAGGCAGAGGCCGATAGGTTTCTGAGTTTGAGGTCAGCCAGGGCTGTCACACAGAGAAACTTATTTATTTACTTGGGCATGGGAATGGGTCTGTGAGGGCCATGACATTTCTGGAAGTCTGAGGACAGCTTGCGGGAGCTTGCTGTGTAGCCGGGTCTGGCCTTGGACTTGCAGAGAGCTCCCAGGTGCCTGGATTGTAGGTGTGTGCGCTCTCGTTCTCTCTCTCTCTCTCAACTTGTTTATCTCATGTGCGCTGCTTGCTGCCCCACAAAGATCCTGTCTCTGTGTGGGTCTTTCTTTATACACAAACTCTATGCGAGCATATGGTGAGAATTGAGTGTGAGTCATATTAGATGCAGTCCTCCTAGGCAGGTCTCTGGGAAGACAGCTGTATAAATCACTTTTCCCTTTGTAATGACACAGCAGCTTATGGAAGGAAGGGTTTGCTGGGGTCTGCTCAGTGTGGGGAGATGGGACAGCCCATGGAGGCGAGGCATGCAGTTGGGACTCCACTTCTTGGGAGATCTGGGAACTGGGCAACTAGTTCCACTTCCTCTTCTCCACTTCATCTTAAGCTGTGGGTGGCAGGTCCCATTCACAGTGAGTTTTCCCTTCTTTTCAAACTTTTCTGGAAAGCACTTACATAGGTCCGTAGGTATGTCTCTGGTTCTAAATCCAGTCAAGTTAGCTCAACACTAGCTTTCCCCTGGTGAGTCTGGTGTTAGCTGAGAGAGTGTTCTTGTGGCTAGTCTGCAATGAAAATCTTGGTGTTGCCCAGTGCAGTGGTGAGCGAGTACCTGTAATCCCAGTGCTTGGAGATAGAGGCATGGAGAGCTCTGTGAGTTCAAAGTTAACCTGGTGTATCTGTGCAGGATTCCTAGGCCATCAGGAGTCCTGTTTAAGAAAAGAAACAAAGGAAAACCTAGGTAGGGTTTTAGTTTCTAATGAGCTTTCTTGGTAGTCAGTACCTTGAATATGTCTTAACAAATTGCTGGTGTTAGAATGAAGTGCATCCTGAGTAGAATTCTTTTTTTTTTTTTTTTTAAAACGTTTTTCGAGACAGGGTTTCTCTGTGTAACCCTGGCTGTCCTGGAACTCACTTTGTAGACCAGGCTGGCCTCGAACTCAGAAATCCGCCTGCCTCTGCCTCCTGAGTGCTGGGATTAAAGGCGTGCGCCATCACGCCCGGCTATTTAAAGCTTTTAAGAGTAATTTCACTTAGAAAGATCCTTGAAGGCAAAGTAGAGGTAGACTTGGGGTTTGTAGCAGTGATTAGGTGAAAGTTGATAAATGGTTGAACCAAGATGGTTCATTGAGAGGGAAAGTGAGGCTAAAGAAAATTTTATAAAGTGGAGTCCATTCCTTTAGAGCGTGGTTGGATACGGAGAGGCAGATGATATGTTATAGCTTAGATGGTTTTTAATTTGGGTAGCCAGCAGAATAAGCTGTGGACTAGTGTCAGGACTACGCAGTGGGTCACATGGATTGTGTAATGAAACTAAATTTAAGGTGAGCTCTGGAGAAATTTTAGTCTGTCTTACCCGGAGACAGTAGTAAGACACAGCTTCATCTTAAATCACTGTACAATGTGTAGGGAAGAGAAGGAGCTGGGAAAGCCAGCAGTAGAGGTAGATGAGGGAATAGGGCTTTTTATGTGATGTAACACCAAAGGCTATCACTGAGTAACTGTAATTTCTTTTTCAGGAATGGTAATGCTATTGGCCTTCCAGTCCCACCCACCACAGCCTTAATTACCCCAGGTCCTGTTCGTCATTGCCAAATCCCTGACTTACCAGTAGATGGGAGCCTGTTCTTTGAATTTCTTTTCTTCATCTACCTGCTGATTGTTCTGTTCATTCAGTATATCAACATCTATAAGACGGTGTGGTGGTATCCATACAACCATCCTGCATCTTGTACTTCACTGGTAAGTCTTCAGGTGCCTTTAAGTTTGTTGTCAACAGTCAAGAAAGCAGCTGCAGACAGTGTTTCACATAGCCCAGGCTGATCTTGAACTCAGTATGTAGCCAAGGATGACCTTGAACTGCTAATTTTCTTCTGCCTCCATAGTGCTACCAGCTATCTAGAAATAAGTCCTCTAATAAAGTGTCTTGCTACCAAACATCAGATTGTTTTCAGAAATAAAACTTCCTAAAATTGTTAAAATATAAATATTATCAAAGGAAATAATAGAAATTAGAATTCAGGAAATGCTTAATAACATCTCATAAAGTTTGTGCTTTTTTGGCTTTGTCTACATCATGTTAAATTATTGCATGATGCCACTATGATTAAATTCCAGTAGCCTTTTCAGTGGTAATGGGAATCAAACTTAGGACCTTATGCATGCTAGACACATACTTGAGCACTAAGCTATATCTCCAGCATCAACTTTACCTTTAAAAGCTGAATTTGGATAATAATTTTTGAAGCAAACCCCCAAATTATGTAATGTTCATAACAACTGACTGTCTGATGCAATTCTTTAAGGAACTTATTTGGCTGGAAGCTGCCATTTTAATATGTGACTTTTAAGGTAAATGTAGTTAAATGTTGTGATCTAGAAATGGATAGGAAAGCATTAAAAAGGTGGGGTTTTTTTTGTTTTCTTTTTTTGTTTTTTATGTTTTTTTTCGAGACAGGGTTTCTCTGTATAGCCCTGGCTGTCCTGGAACTCACTATGTAGACCAGGCTGGCCTCGAACGCAGAAATCCACCTGCCTCTGCCTCCCAAGTGCTGGGTTTAAAGGCGTGCACCACCACCTCCCGGCAAAAGGGTGTTTTTTGAGACAGGACTTGACATATTCCAGGTAGTCCTCAGACTCATGTTCTAAGGGTGACAGTAAATTTCCAGTCCTCCTCTTCCTGTCTCCTGAGAGCAGGAACTGTTTTATTCATTCATTCATTCATTCATTCATTCATTCATTCATTCATTTATTTATTTATTTATTTATTTATTTATTTATTATAAGTCAGTACACTGTAGCTGTCTTCAGACATCAGATCTTGTTACGGATGGTTATGAGCCACCATGTGGTTGCTGGGATTTGAATTCCGGACCTTCGGAAGAGCAGTCGGGTGCTGTTACCCACTGAGTCATCTCACCAGCCCAAGCAGCAACTGTTTTGTCAACTGAGCTACAGCCCTGGTTTTTAAAGGAACATGTCTTATGAGCCATGCATCCATCATTTTCATATATAGAGTCCTAACTAGAAGGCTAGAATGTTCTTTAAGTGCATATATTGTTTATCTGAATAAAATTGAATTGTTACAGAAGTGAGATTGAACTGGGAACTAGCTCTTGAGTGCAGAGTAAATATTATGGACTGGAGAGATAGCTTGGTAGTTCTAGTGCTTCCTGTCCTTCAGAGGGCTAGGGTTCTGCACCTACACCTGTCATGTCTTCACTCACAACCGCCTGTAAACTCCAGGTTCAGAGAGCACCCTATTCTGTTCTTCATGGACACATGTGCGCACACCCACACACAGACATGTGTACATGTAATTAAAAATTGTAAAAAGAAATCCTTCAAATCTTCTTTTATTTTTCTTTTCCATTATGTAGAAAGGTAGTGATAATCATGGAGCAGAGAAAGTTTTCCATAAATGTTGTCTATAAATGTCCATGATTCTAGTCAGAAGACTTGACATGCATGTCAACTAGGCAGAAGCCACTGTTCTGTTCATTTATATGAATTGGCTACAAAATATTTGAGAACCTTCTAGATGGGTAGATATGGGAAGGGGATAAGGTTTTTAAAGTTTTTAAGAATTTATTTCATTTGGTTGTTATTGGGATTAACTGTTAAGACTTATCTTTCTGTATTGAACATGCTATGAGACTTATTTTAATATAAGAATTGTAATTAATTGGTGTCCAAAAAATTTTTTTTACAGTTCTTTTTCTCCCTGCTAGGATTATGAACTTACTGAGTGTAGACCATATACTTAATCTATCTGTGCCCAGAAGCAGTTCTTGGAAAGGAAGCTCAGAAAGAAACCATATCTGGTAGTCAGTGCCCAGCATGGAGGTAGAACAGGATCTACTGAACTGTACCATTCTGTTTCCATCTTAAACAGCAGCAGAGAGTAAGAGCCAGGAAAGTAGGAGCGTTTGCTGTCTTCCTCAGCACTTCCTTGGTGTCGGGAAGGGTACCTGCCATGTTTTGAGTGTTAAGTACATATTTATTGAATTAATTAATTGAGAAATTCAAATGTTCCTTTTGGAAGCAAATGTAGAAACTTGCAGACATTTTGACCTTCGGAATTAAACTATATCCCAGGATGCTGTTCCTGAAGCTCTCATCCTCCTTCTTGCCACGGTAACACGTACAGAGTCAGGAAACCATAGACAGCCTCTCCTGGAGGCAGCTCTCCAGACATTCTAAATCACGTTAGAAAGACTGAGTGAGCAGAATGGAGATACCAAGTAGGAGGGTTTATCGTAGATCTCAGATTAATGTAGTAAGGGGCTGAGCAGTAGTAACTCTTAAAAACTGAATGCCAGATGGCCTGTTTAATTGGACACATTATAAAGTGGCATTTAGATGAATTAGTCTCATAACTCTAGATTATTACTTTTTTGTTTTTGAGATAGTGTCTTGCTGTGTAGACCAGGCATGCATCATCTCCATACCCAGCCCTTTTCTTTTCAATAAAGCAGTTTCAAAAGTATTTTAGATAATTTTTTAAGTGTTTGGGAATATATAGCAGTTTGTCATGAAAAGAGAAGTAGCAGTCTCGAGGTTATCTGAATCCTGTGTTGTGTAGCAGTCTCAGACGACCTCTGGGACAGGCAGGCTCTGTTACAGCGGGGACCCGGGTGCACTGGCGCTTCTCTCTGATGCACTTCTTTGTTTCTCTTGTAGAATTTTCATCTCATTGATTATTACCTGGCAGCATTCATCACAGTGATGCTTGCGAGGAGGCTTGTATGGGCCCTCATTTCCGAGGTATACTGGCTCATTCACTCTTCTGTCACCTGTAGCTGGGCATAGTCACAAGAATGGGATCAGACTCAATGTGAAGTGACCAAATATAATTGTAATAGTGTTATAAATTAGTTGCTTCTATGGGAGTTGTACTAGTACTTAAGAAAAAAGTTTTCCTAACTGTTTAAAGTCTAAATGTGAAGTATTTTTAAGAGAATTATTAGAAATGTAATTTGTAGGATTGTAGGATCTGAGCTTATTTTTTAACTTATATTGTTTTTTTGTGTGCAATCTTTAATTTTAAAGTTCTTGTTAAAAACAGATGTGTTTTAGTTGATGAGTTACTTGTACATATGTAGTTGAATCTGAAATATTCATTTTCAGATAACATTCACTTGAAATGGTTTATATACTACTTGTGAAATGTCCTAACAAGAAACAATTTGAGTTTATTAGAACTTCCAGTTTTGAAAAGACAGGGTTAAATCTGAAAATTAAAAACCTAAGCTTTAGTGGACAGAGGAAAGAGTTGCAATAGTAAATGATTTTTTAAAAGATTGATGTTGTTGCCGGGCGTGGTGGCGCACGCCTTTGATCCCAGCACTCGGGAGGCAGAGGCAGGCCTGGTCTACAAAGTGAGTTCCAGGACAGCCAGGGCTACACAGAGAAACTGTCTCCAAAAGAACAAAAAAACAAATAAAAAAAAAGATTGATGTTGTTGATAGAGGTGGCCATTGGTATCATCTTTCATATACGTATAAACTTGGTGAGGCAAGAGAATGTGGTTTCACAAATTCTACTGTATTTAACATGAAAACAAATGACCAAAACAAAAAATGGTACCTTAGCCAAACTCACTGATGATTCTTAACCTTGGAAAGTTATATTTCAGTATGGAATTCTAAATGAATATTTGCTATAATCATAGATAACTAAGAGCTATCTTTCTCTTTTATTTATTTATTTATTTATTTATTTATTTATTATTTTATGTGCATTGGTGTTTTGCCTGCATATATGTGTCTGAGGATATCAGATCTAGGAATTACAGACAGTTGTAAGCTGCCATGTGGTTGCTGGACATTGAACCTGGATCCTCTGGAAGAGCAGTCAGTACTCCCATTTTTTGAGCCGTCTCTAGCCCCCAGCTTTTCCCTTTATTACGATTTTTTTTTTTTTTTATTTATGTGTATGTGTTTGTGTGAGTGTATGGCACGTGTGTGCTAGTGTCCATGGTGGTCAGAAGAGGGAACAGATCTCGTAGAGCTGGAGATATAAGTGACTGTGAGCAACCTAACATGGATGCTGGGGACCACATTTGGCTCCTTTGGAAGAGCTGCAAGCTCTTAACTGCCAAGCCATCTCTCCAGCCCCAGAGTTTTCCTTTAGAGCAGACATAAGCATCTGTATGTATGAGTTCTAACTGAAGAACTGGATTTTTGTGAACATAATGGTTGAACTTAACTGCAAAGATGTGGTAGTAAGATTGCTTTTTTTCAACAGTGGGGAACCTTTCACCGAGTTTGTTTCAGGAGATGAATATAGATAGAACTTGATCTGTTGACACATGCCTGAAGTACCAACACTTGGGAGGTGAAGGCAGGGCTTTAAGAGTAGCCTTGGTATGTGGTGAATTCAAGGCTAGCCTGGACTACATACTTAAAAATAAGCAAAATAAAAATAGTTGCCTTTTTCTTTTTTAAATCAGGGTATGTACCACCTAGAAGTATTCTTAAGCCCTCATTTTACTTACCATTAAGTTAGTTAGACTGGCCTTGAGCCAATTCTGTGGACCAGGGAAACTTGAACTTTTTCGGTTTCCTAAGTAGCCGAGGTTACAGGCCTCGCCTAGACCCCCCCCTTTATGTTCCGTGCTGGGTGCTTAGTTTGGAAAATTGCAGAAAGAGATTTGTTTAGAACAGTTCAATAGTGTTTGGTTCTTTTGTTTTAAACGAGACATTTTTATTTGTTTGTTTTAGTCCTTCAGTTAGAAATGGGACTTGTTAAGTTGGATGTGGTAGTGCAGGCCTGTGATCCCAGTACTCAGGAGGCAGAGGAAGGCAAGATCTGGAAGGAGGCTATTCTTCGATACACAGTGAGTTTAGGGTCAGCCTAGGCTACATGAGATCTTGGTTTTTTTAGAAAAATACTTATGCATGTCAACTGGTTCTATCCTGACTTTGTGTAAACCCTTAGTGACTGGGATTTCACTAGAGACTAAAACTTGAAGCAATTAATGCTTTTATTCATGATATAATTAATAACAATCAAGCAGCTTTTGTACCATGTTAGAAAAAAGCATTAACAGTTTTCAAACAGCCTGCAATTCTTACTGAAAAAAGGATGCTGAGTTTAAACAGATTTTTTTTTTTTTTTTTTTAATTATATTTAAGTACACTGTAGCTGTCTTCAGTCACTCCAGAAGAGGGCGTCAGATCTTGTAACAGATGGTTGTGAGCCACCATGTGGTTGCTGGGATTTGAACTCAGGACCTTTGGAAGAGCAGTCGGGTGCGCTTACCTACTGAGCCATCTCACCAGCCCCCCAGATTTTTAATCTAAGACTGAAATCTATACTTTACCGTCTAGGAAGGGAGTATAGAGTAATTGCAGTGTCCACAGTGTGCAGCTGTTGAAAGCTGACAGGGTGTTTACATGTTGACCTTCAAGTAAGTGCAGAAGCACAGGGCTATTCAAAAAGAGTAGGTTTGTTGTTTATTATTTGGTTAGTTAGACAAAAAGGTCTTGATTTGTAACCATGCTGGCCTGGTGCTTAATTGTGTAGCCCAGGTTTGCCTTGAACTCATGGCAGTCTACCTGTCTCAGTCTCTTGAGTTCTGAGTTTACAAGCTTGTACCATCGCGTCTGGCTTTATGACAGTGTTTTTTAAAAGAAGACAAGGAGAAGGAAGAATCTGTTTGCTAATGGGAATAAATTGTCTCTGGGAAGAGACACAGACTAATGCCAGGCATCTGTTGCTGGCTGGGGACAATACTGGCGCTTCACCACAAACATTGTATTTTATTTACCTTTTGTATTTGAGCACTGTGGCTGATACCTATTCAGAAATTAAAAATTAGAGCTGTATCATAATTCCTAAAATATCTAAATTAGATGGATAAAGCTCATCATAAAACATCTTTTCTGTCTTCCATTAAAATATGTCTGCCTTCTTTTGTTTTCTTATGCCACAGAAAGGATCCCTACCTGAGAAAGACCAGTCATTTTTAAGGACAGGCTGGAGGTAATTAACTCAGAAAGCTCAATACTGCTCAGCGGGGACTAGCTCTCCCTGGGTAGCAGGGACTAGCTCTCCCTGGGAAGCAGGGACTAGCTCTCCCTGGGTAGCAGGGACTAGCTCTCCCTGGGNTAGCAGGGACTAGCTCTCCCTGGGTAGCAGGGACTAGCTCTCCCTGGGTAGCAGGGACTAGCTCTCCCTGGGTAGCAGGGACTAGCTCTCCCTGGTAGACTCTGCTTGCTTCACCTCCAGGCCAGACTGCTGCTTTGTTTGCTCCACAAGACTAAACAGAAACTCAGCTTTCACCAGTTGGAACCAGATCTCTTTAAACATTGCTCTAAGCAGGAAAATAGGGTATTTCATTGGAGAAAACTAAAAAAACAAAGCAGAAAGTTAAAAATTACAGTCCCATTATGAAGAATCAATTTTTTGTACAGTTTCTTCTAATCTTTATATGGACATAAAAGTTTGGTGTGTATGTGTGTGTGTTTATGTATTCATGTGTTTGAGAACATCTGTATATTTTTCACTCAACCTAGCTTATGACCCTTTCCTTGGCCAGAGCTTATTTATCCTTGGATTTCAACTTAAATATAAATACCACTTTAAAGGGGTGCAGGCAGGGTACTGCGGATTAGACATAGAACTTCCACATATGCTAGGCAAGAGAGCCAGAGATCACCCACTAAACTATAGCAACAGCCGAATTGTTACTTCCTATTTTGAGACAGGGGCTCACTAAATTGCCCAGGCTGACCTTGAACTCATTCTGTGTGTAGGAAGACCTTGGCTTTGCAGTCAGTCTATGGGATCACAGGTCTGTTTACCTGGCCCTAAGTGTGCCTAGAGGAAGCCTTCCCTTGGTCAGACTCTGTTGTTACATGTGCTCCTGGTAATTAAGTTTAATCTTTGCATTTCTTTTTTTTTTTTTTTAAAGCTTTATTTATTAATTATATGTAAGTACACTGTAGCTGTCTTCAGACACTCAAGAGGGAGTTAGATCTTGTTACAGATGGTCGTGAGCCACCATGTGGTTGCTGGGATTTGAACTCAGGACCTTGGGAAGAGCAGTCGGGTGCTCTTACCCGCTGAGCCATCTCACTAGCCCAATCTTTGCATTTCTTGACTGGCTGTTTTGTCTTGATTGCCTTGGTTCCAGACTTTGCATAGGCTCTGTCATTTATGTCACAGTGCTTGAGAGTTTAGGTTCTGGAATAAGGCAAAATCACTGAGCATTATAAATGCTATTTTAGTGCCAGTGCTTAGAAGCAGTCTTTAGGTTTTTCGAGACAGGGTTTCTCTGTGTAGCCCTGGCTGTCCTGGAACTCAACTCTGTAGACCAGGCTGACCTTGAACTCAGAAATCACCTGCCTCTGCCTCCCCAGTGCTCAGATTAGTGAGCAGTCTTTTATTTTAGTTTTTGAAAGAGTGTCCCTTTGTAGCCCAGGCTGGCTTCAACTTGTGATTTTCCTTTCCCAGTTCCTCATTGTTGGGAGTATAAGTATGTGCCATGGTACCAGATTGCCTTTTAAGTTTCTGATTTTAAGTTGAAGATGGGAGTCTGTGGACTAACTCCATTGGCTTACATAACCTCCCCAGGATTTGACACATGAGGTCCATTGGTGTGGAGTGTGTATTCAGGTGTGAAATGAAGCCAATTTTCCTGCTATAGCTTAGACTATCTTGATCCTTTCCCACAGTTTGAGGCTTAAGTAGAGGCATGGTATTCACTTAATGTTGCTCTTCATTTTTAATTGCATATACTGTGTGTACTGATAATACGTGTGTAAGCATATGTACAGTACAGATGCTATCATGTATGTGATTAGCAAAGGTCTGAGAAACGCATTGCTAGATTTTCTCATTGTGTGAACACTGCATAGAGTATTTACATAAACTGAGTGATAGCTGTCAGTCGCCTCACATGGTCTCTTGTAGTCAAGAGGTGATACTGCCAGAATTGTACTATGTACTGTTCTACAATAATAAACTTATAAGAGTAACATTAAGATAATGATAAAGTATGATAATCTGGTTAGTTCTAAGAGTTTTTATCAAACACTGTTCTCTGTAACTATACTGTACTTTTATACAACTGGAAGTATAGTATGTTGAAGCCAGCATCAGAAACATACTAGGAACTGTGACATTCTGATAGTTATGATGTCACTAGAGGAGTTTTCAAGTCAGTTTAATGCTTTCTTCTTTTGAGATGAGGTCTGCTATATTGCTCAGACTGACCTCAATCTCCAGGCCTCAAGCAGTTCTGCCTCCATTTTCTAAGTAACTGGGATGAAGTCATGTGATATATGTAATCTTGTGTGTGTGTGTATATATATAAATACACACACACACACACACACACACACTTACATGTGTACACTTTACATCTTCTTCTCCCTTATTTTTTTCCATCCACTCTACTGAAATGTTTTACTGACCATTAGTGTGTGTGGTACTTATATATGCTAAGTGCTATGGTCTGTAAACTAAGGCATGGCTGTAAAGGAGGGACTTGAAACACTCTTCTCGTGTGTACAGGTGACTGCAGATCATTTTTATTCCTTTTTTGGGTCCTAAGACTACTGCTTTGAGTTGGTACCACAGAGGAGGCTAAGACATGAGTATTAGGCGTTTGAGATCAGCTTGGGATATATATATATATATATATATATATATATATATATATATATATATATATATAATAAGGCCCTATCTGCAACAGAAAATATGAAAGTGAAAAAAATAACAACAGGAAAACTGCTACTTAGATGTGAGCGGAGCCTGCTGATTTCCCTGCACGTTACTCATGATGTCTTTTCTACTTCATTTTAGAAAAACATGACATTTGAAGCTTCAACTTTTGCCAAAGATGTTTACTTAATGTATGTTGTTAGATTTAAGTGTTTGGGATTAAAGAGACATATTTGAGCAGCTGTGATAGAAAGAATTAAATGTGAAAATTCATTATTTCCATGTGTGCAGAAGTTTAAAAGTGAACTTTATCAAAAATGTGATTATTTATGCAACTTTAGTAATTTATTAAATATTCATCCAGCAAAAGGTTCAGAAGACAATTTAAAAGAGAGATACTGAGGCTCTTGCTGGCTGGTAGGAGAGAAGAGAGTAGGCAGTGCCTCTCCATCTTCTTTTCCTTCTTTTTTATGATACTGGCTGTTGAATATTAATCCTCATCTAAGGTGGCCAAGCTGGCTTTAAACTCGTTCTGTAGCTCAGGCAGCTTTTAAACTTGTGACCGTCCTGCCTTAGCCTCCTATGTAGCTATGGTTACAGGCCTTGCCACCAGACTTAGCACCCTTTTATCTTACTGTACATAAAAAACAGTCATTTGCGAGGTTGTTGAAATACAGATTCCTTGGTTCAGAATCCTGTTGCCTATTTCTGGACTAGAAAGTTGTTAGGGATTGCTATGTTTAGTAAGCAGCCTGGTGGCCCTCTGCTGATAGGTTGGTTCTTGGGCTAACATTTAAGAAGACCAGGTGAAAACAAGCTTACAGGAGGTCTGCATGAGAGTATGGAGGGAAAGAAGGAAACAACAGTGTCTGGAGATGTCTGAATTCTCAACTGTTAGGTTGGTAGGTGTGGATTGGACACACTTTTTATTTTTTTTATTTTATTTTTTTTAAGATTTATTTATTTATTATATGTAAGTACACTGTAGTTATCTTCAGACACTCCAGAAGAAGGCATCAGATCTTGTTATGGATGGTTATGAGCCACCATGTGGTTGCTGGGATTTGAACTCCGGAGAGCAATCGGGTGCTCTTACCCGCTGAGCCATCTCACCAGCCCCCATTTTTTATTTTTTTAAGGCACAGTTTAGTTTTCACCAAATCTAAGCTCTTACTATTGCACATTGCTTTTGAGTAGAAGTGTCTAAATGGATAAAATGTTTCTTTCGGTGTTTCCACACTCAGGCTACTAAAGCAGGTGCAGCATCTATGGTTCACTACACAGCTCTGATCCTGGCCCGCTTGGTGCTCCTTACTCTGTGTGGATGGGTGCTCTGCTGGACCCTGGTCAATCTTTTCCGAAGCCATTCAGTCCTCAATCTCCTGTTCCTTGGCTATCCGTGAGTATTTCAGTTTCACATTGTATTAACAAGTCTTCTGAAGTTATTTTTTTTTTTTCTTCTGAAGTTATTTGAGTTATGCAGATGATACAATGGAGGGGGAAATGAGGTTCTTCATATACAGAGTAAGAGTTTGGAACATTGGAATGCCAGTAGATATGCCCACTATGGAATAATTTGTTTTCTAAAGTTAGGTAGTTGGGGAAGAAGGTATAAATAAACCAGGAGCATTCTGGGGAAAGCATTCATGACAATCCTCCTATCCTAGAGAACATTTCAGTTAGCTCTGTTCGTCTGGTAAAGGTCTCTAAGAGGGACTTGGCCATCGAGGTGGCTGGCTGCAGAGTCTTTAAGTAAATAGGGAAGCTTATTGCATGTAGCTCACAGCTATTAATCTCAGAGCTTGGCAAGTGCTGGTGGGCCTGTCTCTGAGTTCAAGACGAGCCAGGGCTACGTGATGAGACATTGCTTCCTTCATACCCTACTGCCCACCAAAAAAAGCCACAAAGTAGTAATAAACATGTCATTAAACAAATCTTAGATTTAAATATACATGTTTGTATGTTTTGAAATTTGTATAATCTACCTTTTTGTTTTTGTTTTGTTTTTGTTTTTTTCAAGACAGGGTTTCTCTGTGTAGCCCTGGCTGTCCTGGAACTCACTTACTTTGTAGACCAGGCTGGCCTCGAACTCAAAAATCCNCCTGCCTCTGCCTCCCGAGTGCTGGGATCAAAGGCGTGTGCCACCACGACCGGCTATATATAATCTACCTTTTATTGAGTATTATACTTTTTTTAAAAATCCTCCCCCATTTTCTCCTTTCAGTTTTTAGTAGCTTAGTTAGTCCAAGTCTAACATCTGAGGCCAAGTCTAACCATGTCTTTGCCTGATTTATCATCTTTTCTTCATTCTATTTTTGTTGTAGATAGCTGGAATGATTTTCCAAATGGGAACTTTAGCTGGGTGTGGTGGTAATGCCTTTAATTCCAGCATTTGAAAGGTGGAAGAAGGAGGATCAGTTAAAGGGTCATCCCGGTCTATATAGTTTGAGACCGTAATTCGAAAATTTAATTGTGTTGTTGTTCTCTTCTTTAAAATCCTTCCTTGAAGACCTGGAGAGATGGCTCAGTGATTAAGAGGACCCTGTTTCAGTTCCTAGAACCTACCTGGTAGTTCACAATCATCTATGATTCCAGTTTCAGGCAATCTGAACCCCTTCCATGGGCACTGTGATGAACTTACATACACACAGGCAAATACATATATATGTGTAATACATTCTTTAGAAATGCTTTAGTGGCTGGGCATGGTGGCATGTGCGTTTAATCTTGAGATTTGGGAGGCAAAGGCAGGATCTCTGAGTTTGAACCCACTTTAGTTTACAAAGCAAGTTCTAGGACAGCCAGGGCAATTACACAAAGAAACACTGTCTCAAAAAACAAACAAATAAACAAAAGTTTAATGAATCCTTTCTTTTAGTATATACAGCCTTCTATGGTCTAATGTTCTCTCTTCTGCTCCTTCTTGTCTTGCCCTACAGTTAGCTGTTCACACCACATGCTGTCCTGCTCAACCCACATTTATTGCATGTGTGTTGAGGTTGCCTGGCAATCAGGAGACTCTCCTGATTTAACTGCTTGGGTTCAGACACAAATTTGGGATTAACTGGCTTCTAGAACATACATGTAACCTGTTCCCCCTGTCTCATCCTCTAGCAGGCTAGCCTGGTTATATTCACATGAATTTGTCAGAATAAAGTGTCTTCGTACAAGTTCATTTTAGCTTTCTGACTGTATTGTGTAGGCTGACATCTTAATTGTCCCAAATAGAAAAGGCTCATTGCTGAGCTCAGCATGAGGATGGGGGTGTGTCACTCACCACAGTCATAGCAAGTGTGTGAGGCCAAGGAAGTGGGGTCCCTGTCATACTCTGCTATCCACTGAGCCTCTCACAGTCACTTCTAGATGTCAGCTTGTGTTTCAGCAGATTTGTTGTTGTTCTGTGTAAAAGACAGGGTTTCTCGTAGTCCTGGCTATCCTGGAACTCTGTAGACCAGACTAGCCTCCACTTGGCTCTGTCTCCCAAGTGCTGAGATTTAAGCGCCCCCTGCCCCCCAAGTTTCAGCAACACAGTTTTGTATAGAGAGGTTTTAAATTTGTTTTTGTTTTTGTTTGAGACAGGATCTTACTGTAATCTGGAATGTACCATGTAGCCAAGGTTAGCCTCAGACTCTTGGCAGTGTAACGGATTGTTTCAAGTACTCAAGTGATTTTTCTACCAGAAGCTTGTGCCTTTTTATCCCACCCAAATCCCACTCTCTCAAGGGCATACACATACATTTTCATATTCATAGTGGATCCACAAGCCATTCTCTCAACTAGTAAATAGTTCATTTTTTACACTTCATAGAAAATTAAGAGCAAGTGTCATTGTTAGTTTTGTTATTAAAATACAAGAAATTACATGTTTTTTACTGGTATTTTTTGTATCATGAAGTGACCATTTTTTTCCCGAATATCTAGTTTATATTGTGCAGTTACCTAATGAAGACTGGAGGGTAGTTAGAATGAGTCTAAGGTGCTTATAGCTGAGGTGTGCACAGCTCACTGTGAGTATGGGTAGATGTATAAGGGCTGAGTTTAGCCCTAGGATCAAAAGAGAAACTGTCAAAATGCTCTAAAAATTCAGTTATTTAGCCAAGTATTGTATGTAGAAATTTATTGTACTTCTAGAACTTTTCCGTTGATTTATCAAGTATTTATTGAGCAACTACTTTGTTTCATCTGTTATCTCAGGCACCAAGGGCACATCAGTGAGTTAAGCAGACTTAAATTGTATTATAGAGTTTAAATTGGTAAAGAGGGAAGGTAATCCAGGAAGCACATCCTGCACATCCTCAAATAACAAATCTCTCAAACACACAAGTAAAATCTAGGAAGTGAGGCAGGCTCATTAGTAGGCTCATTTAGTAGGATCATTTAGACTCATTTAGTAGGATCAGGTCTCTCCTGGTTTTGTTAGGGAATTCTTCCACCCAGGAATGTTCTTGACAGTCCAGCTTGCTTCTTCACCTGCATGTGCTATGCACACAGCCCTCTCTGAACCATTCACCTAGCAACCCTAGCCTACACCTGCAAGCAGCTGGCTACATAGACATCCCTCCCTGAAGAGTGAGTAGAATTGGTTTCTTCTCCCTCCAGCAGCAATCAGATTTAGACAGTTTATTTTCAGATATATTCCCAACAAAGAATGGAAGACTGGTCTGGCCTGAATTGGTTTGGGGTGGATTAGCAGTCAGTCAAACTATCTTGAATTTTGGGGGAAAAAATCTACTATTTATCATCTTTTTTGTTTGTTTGTTTTGTTTTGTTTTGTTTTCGAGACAGGGTTTCTCTGTGTAGCCCTGGTTGTCCTGGAACTCACTCTGTAGACCAGACTGGCCTCGAACTCAGAAATCCACCTGCCTCTGCCTCCCAAGTGCTGGGATTAAAGGCGTGCGCCACCACACCCGGCACTATTTATCATCTTACGCATAGTTTAGAGTATGTAATTAAAGTCATGTGCATTACAGGAAGCAACATGCACAGCAGAATTATTATATAACCTAATCTCAACCAAAAGAGCCCCATGCTCTCATTGCCTTTCTTAGTTAACTGAGGTCATCCTTCTGAACCTCAGAGAGAAGCCTCAACGGTGGCCCTTGGGTGTCTGTGAACCTTTATTTCAATTCTTTGAACAAGAGGCCTAGAACCTGGCAATTCCACGACCACTGGTAGTGTATAAAATTTGCATTCTGGAAAACTGCGCTTAATAAAGATGATTGTTTGTACATATTTGTATGTTGTCATTGGGACTTTTATGTAATATACTATTCTGCAGTGTGTATATACTGCTTTTGTAGAAAACAAAGCCCCTTGGGGTTACATAGCCTTGGGTAGAGCGTGCTGTATGTAGTCACATGATATGCTGAGGTGGAGATTGGTCTCATTTTCATATTCACTTTGTGTTACAGGTTTGGTGTTTATGTTCCTCTCTACTGTTTCCACCAAGATAGCAGAGCCCATCTCCTTCTCACAGACTATGTGGTTCAGCACCAGGCAGTAGAGGAGGCGGCTTCAAATGTGGGCAATTTGGCCAGATCCAAAGATTTCCTCTCCTTATTGCTGGAGTCTCTAAAAGAACAGTTTAATAATGCCACGCCCATCCCCACCCACAGCTGCCCCCTATCTCCTGATCTCATTCGCAATGAAGTAGAATGTCTGAAAGCAGATTTCAACCACAGAATCAAGGAAGTTCTCTTCAACTCCCTCTTCAGTGCCTACTACGTTGCATTTCTCCCGCTGTGTTTTGTGAAGGTAAGCAGGTATCCTGCTCTGTGGTCCCTGGATTTGTGTCAATTACATAAACTGGGTATTTCTTGTTTAATTCCCCTTTTCTCTGTCTCCCCTTTGGCAGCCTGGATGGTGGAGTTCGGCTGCATCTGGAGTGCACTAATACCGCTCCTGGTTGGCGGAGAGGTATTTCCATATATGTGATGCACCCATGGTAGCCCCTCCTTTCTTCCTTCCTTTTTTATCCCCCCACCCCAATAATGTTTTTTTAAGTTTCTGGGAAAAGTAAAGATTGAACTTAACATAGAATGATTACGTAGCAGCTTAAGAGAACCAAAATTTCAATAAAATTTAGACTGCTGTGGTTATTAACAGGTTTTCAAAAGCTTCCTTGAATTTAACCTAACCATCCAACTAAACTTAATTTATTTCAATAGAAGAGATAAGTGGTCTGGATGTCACATTGGGCCATTTTAGTGTCCCCCCCTTTCACCCATTCAGAAGCACTTCTGCAGCTGGACTTCAGAAGCACGCAGGTCTTCTAGGAAGGAAGCACTTAAACACAATTGCTCTCCCTCCCAGCCCTAACTCATACAGCCAGGTCAGGTTGATTTTGGAAGACTCTGCACGGACAGCAGGACCATCAGTGCATGTTGACTCAGTGTGGCATTTGTCTGCAGGGCGTATGTCCACACACCCTTCCCTGCCTCTGTTCACCGCCAGTGCATGGATCGTTTCTCGTCTGATCTCTTCCAGAGTACCCAGTATTACGACATGCGCTGGTCGTGTGAGCACCTCATTATGGTGTGGATCAATGCTTTTGTCATGCTCACCACGCAACTGCTACCATCCAAATACTGTGACTTGCTACACAAATCAGCTGCTCACCTGGGCAAGTGGCAGAAGTTGGAACATGGGTTCTACAGCAATGCTCCACAGCACATGTGAGTAGGGTAAAGGGTAAATCATGTAACACATCTCTTCACGATGCTGGTCATGTCTATATACTGTGTGCCATTCTCATTCTTAGTTTCTGTTTATGTGGTTGCTTGTTATCATAGTACTAAAACCAATGCAGGGCATTAACTCATTTCCACCACCATCACCAGCTCCTCCAGTGGGTCCATGTTTCAGCTGCCCAGTTACGCTAGAGGCCATTATACTATGGCGTTCACTTTGGTTTTACCCATGTATGTGTGTGTGTGTGTGTGTGTGTGTACACATGTATGTACATATATATTTTAAACTATTTTGTAAGACTTAAGGTTTGCCTTCGAATCTTCATTGCCACAACTGAACAGTTGCTACCTCATCGTCCCACCCAGCTGGATTTGCTTTAGTCCTTTTTAATATTCAGATCTGGTATAGTCATTTTTCTTGCCTATAATTCTTTTGTTTTCTTCCTAGTCTTTGAACTGTTTTTTTCTTTCTCCTATTCTTAAATGCAAACTATCCTGGCTTTTATTGTGTACCCTTACTAATTTCTTTGTATGGCCTCTGGGATTCAAAATGCCTAGCTTCCAAATGCTTTCATTCTGTCAGTCTGAGCCTCCTATCAGAACTGTCCCTCAGTTTTGGAACATCTTCAAATATGGACCCTCTTCACCTTCCTCTCTTTTATAATTATTTCACAATTTCATCCACCAGTTTCCCCCTCATTAAATGGGACAGATTGAGGTGACTTTCCCTCCCCTCTCCCCCCTCAGAGTTCTCCCTTCAATTATCTGCCTTGATGTCTGATACAGATTAGCACAGGCCTTCAAGCCCAGGAACTGAAAGAGATTGGGCCAGGCTGAAAAGAAACCTGAATGTGGGCAAAGGACAGATTTCAATAACAATTGAAAGTACAACCCACAGTCCTAGTACTGTCCATCTTCAGGCTACTGGTGGCACGTGGCCATGAGGTGTGTCATCACCTTAACGCTGGTAAGTGTGACCAAGGCCGGTGGAACGTGTTCTAAACTGGGAGAGCTTCAGGGCACTAGAATCATTTTTATTTTTAACATATCTAAACTGCTGTCCCAGTTCTTATCCTAGGAAACTAACCTTTCCAAAATCAGGAAGTGATGAATTAACTTAGATTTAAATGGAAAAAAAAGTTTAATTTGAAGCTTTCCATCCTTCCGCAATGCCATTACATTGATGCTAGAAAGAAAGAAACCTTTTCTTCCCTAATTTCTTTTCCTTAGAGAAATCTCTATAGAAATAAACCAAGAAAGCGGTAAAGAGGACAGCCTGTGTGTTAGTACCTGTGTGTGTCTGTGTTCTGTATAGCTTCTCACATCTGTGACCCAGCAGAGTGATCCTCTCTCGGGTGCCATTATACAGCACATGTCTCCTAGTTGGCAGTGCTGTTCATTTCTCCTCTGCTTTTGCTGTCATTTGCTTTCGCTTCCTGTTTGTGTACTCTTACTGCTCCCTTGGGATCCAGTTGACAAGTCACCCTTTTAATACTTGGTTTTCTGGCCTGCCCATTCTTCCAAGCCTCTATATCCTTCAACCCTGAGCTAACCAGTCACTCAGTAGTTGCTGTATACTGTATAGCAGTGAAGTCATCATAACAAATTCCTTCTAACTTCTAAGGCTTTGGCTGTGGAATGTGTGTCTAGATTTCAGGCAGATGAAGCCTCGAATGCTTAATCTGATCTTCATGGAATTATAGCTGGTCTTTCAGAACACTGTCTTCCCTAATTCTCGGTGTTCTAACAGTGCTTTTCTTTTTCCCATAGTTGGTCAGAAAACACAATATGGCCTCAAGGGGTGTTGGTGCGGCACAGCAGATGTTTATATAGAGCCATGGGACCTTACAACGTAGCAGTGCCTTCAGATGTATCCCATGCCCGATTTTATGCAAGTACCATTTACTTATTTTCAAGCATAATTATGGAAGCGTTAGGAGGCCACTCTGTATATATGTAAGCACCTAGCACGGTATGTGATGCACAGTAGGGAGTTAATAATTATTGCTATGACTATGACATTGGCCTTTGATCTTGAGAAATGTCTTTGGAGAGGCAGCTTGAGGTTCATATACTATTGCTTAAAAGAAGTAGGCAATTATATGACTTCCTTTTTCACCCGACAGCTTAATTTGTTAACAGTTCGGTTTAGAAGAGACCTTCACATATGTTGTGTCTGGGCCTCGAATGGTGTCATGTGACTGGCATCCTAATACTTGGGAGGTGATGGCAGGAGGATTCAGAGCTCAAGGAAGTCTCTGCTATAGCAACCTTGTTCAAAAACAAGCAAACAAGATCTGTGCATTAAAGTACTATTTAATGTAGGAATAATGGCTTGTTTAAGTGTTTAACCTGAGTTTGAAAGAAATAAAGTTAAAATTTAAAAGAGGAAAAGCAGCAGGCATGAAGCCCAGCTTCTGCCCCATTTGACTTAGGCCTTGAGTTGTGTTCTAGTTAAACTGAGGCCCTGAGGGTCTGAAGGATCTGACTTGTAAAGCAAGGGCAGCTGGCTGGCCCATGTGGGTAGGGAAAAGGTATATGCAGAGAGTAAGTACATTTTAGTCAAAATACTGGGGGTGGAATGCATTATCTTTGAATTCTACAATAAAGTGGAGATTTAAGAAAATTATATCTGTTTTTCCTGTCCCTCCCACTTATGTGGATTTTTCTGGTTACTGAGAGCCCTTTGACCTGCATGAAGGGCAAGATGTCTGGAGATACTTTGCTAGGGGGAAGAACATGGGAAGGGGGTAAGGGTCTTGAAAAGGAGACAGTGGCTTTTCCTCTACTCACGGGATTGCCTTAAGATGTCACAGTGCCATAGCATTTCATTTCTCCATAGGCATTTAATTCAGCCAGTGGAGTCTCTAGGGTATTGTGAATTAATTATTTTGGCTGGTGCTATCCCTTTAAGCTATTACAGTTTTCTTGTTCGTGTTGGATAGCTGGAAAAAAAAAAAAACCAAGCCAAATTCATATAAGAAAGATGAATTAATTGTTGGTTTTGCATAGGTAAATCACTACTTCTCAAAGGCCCCGGTGCTACTGTGTATATACATTATCTGGCCTATCTGTAATGGTGATTGGGTCCCTTTCTGAATCAGAATCCCTGGAGGAGCCCATGAATTTAGAACATTTTGTGAAGTGAGAACATTGAATTTAAAACCTGACTCAGATCAGTAATCCTAGCACTGGGGAAGGTAGAGGCAAGAGGATCAAGAGTTTCCAGGTCAGCCTTTTTATCTCCGAGAGTGAGACTCTGCAGGTTTTTAAAAATCCTGATAAATTTAACTTAATAAATAAAGCCTGCCTATTAGCAGTAGCTGTTAGACTTTAAAACCTTCCTTATGACTTGCTCAGTTTCTGGGTTGCTAGTACAGTTAACTACACTTTGCTATAGAATCAGAAATAGCTTTCTTAATCTTTGTTCTGAGCCAATTTTTATGCATGGTGTTGCTGAATATCTTTTTTTTGTTTGTTTGTTTTTTCGAGACAGGGTTTCTCTGTGTAGCCCTGGCTGTCCTGGTACACACTTTGTAGAACATGCTGGCTTCGAACTCAGAAATCCTCCTGCCTCTGCCTCCTGAGTGCTGGGACTAAAGGCGTGCGCCACCACTCCCGGTGCTGAATATCTTAATAAAGTTCAGGTTAAAGTTTTTGTCCCCTGAGGATTGCTCTAGACACTCTGTCTTTGAGAGTAGCCCTGGCAGGTTAGTGTCAGTCTCACATTGAAGCTCCTGAGACAGAAATTGCATCCATTAGTAACTGTGTACCATACCTGTCTTCATCCGAATTTAGGACTGTATGGTTACTTGTTATGTTGTAGTCCGTGTTTCTATAGTCAAAGTACCTTTTTATTAATAAGCTAGGATTTGGCCCTTAAAGCAAAAGATGATGAAAACAAGGCCTTTTTTAGTCTGGGTCAAATGCCTGCTCCTTCCCCATTCTTCCTCTTTCCCATGTCTTTGTCTGCCTGATTTTCTCATCTATGGAAAGGAAAAAGGACTCAGCAGAATTATGGGGTAGAGAATTTCAGTCAGTAATCAAAGTTGGTAAATAGTTTAAGGAGGAATTATGACACCGTTGTAGCTTGGTGAGGTAGCTGCAATATAAAATAAGACCTATAACTCCTACACTCAGAACACTAAGCCAAAGTGACTGTCAGCACCAGCTAGCTAGGGAACAGAGCAAGACCCCTTTGCAAAACAAAATTAAAGAAGCTGTTGTATTGATGCTTTCCCAAACTTGTCTATTTTTTTTTTTTTGAGACAGGGTTTCTCTGTGTAGCCCTGGCTGTCCTAGAACTCACTTTGTAGACCAGGCTGGCCTCGAACTCAGAAATCCACCTGCCTCTACCTCCTGAGTGCTGGGATTAAAGGTGTGTAGCATCCCACCTGGCACCTCGTGGGATTTTTTTTTTTTTTTGTTTTTTGAGACAGGGTTTCTCTGTGTAGCCCTGGCTGTCCTAGAACTCACTTTGTAGACCAGGCTGGCCTCGAACTCAGAAATCCACCTGCCTCTACCTCCTGAGTGCTGGGATTAAAGGTGTGCGCCACCACGCCCGGCCTTGTCTAATGTTTTTTATGTCTTATATTAAGTCCTAAGCTAAGAATAGTTTTTAATTATGTTATAGTTTATAAATATTTTATAAATAACAATATATACTTTAAAATATTTTTATAATACTTAAAAAATATATAATGCATATATCATACAGTTTTATTTATTTATTTATTTATTCATTTATTTATTTATTTATTTATTTATTTATTTATTTATTTATTTATTTATTTATTGGTTTTTCTCTGTGTAGCACTGGCTGTCCTGGAACTCTCTCTGTAGACCAGGCCAGCCTCGAACCCAGAAATCCGCCTGCCTCTGCCTCTCAAGTGCTGGTATTAAAGGCATGTACCACCACTGCCCGGCAATATATAATGTTTTTAAATATTCATTTTAAAGTAGTTCTGTTACTACTAAATTGCAGCTTTAATTCTTTGGTTGGTATTACAAAATCTAAAATATTTCCATGAGGTTCTTTTACTATTCTGGTCTTAGATAAATATACTTTGGAATGTCTTAGATAAAATAACATCTATGATACCATGTTAGAAAAATCTTATTGTACATAATAATTTTTTGCATTTTAGAGGCTTTGCAATAAAATTTATTTTGTTTGTGAGCAAAAGGAGAAAGATTCTAGATGTCATAGCAAGGATAGTTTGCCACTGAATATGCAGATTTACTTGGTATTGGGTTTGTGCACTTATAATTATGCAATTGTTTTAGGAAAATGAATTAAATAACTTTACTTTCTCCCCAAAATAACATCTGACTTTTAACTTCCTCACAGTTCCTGTTTCACCGCCCGTTACGAGTGCTAAACCTGCTTATCCTCATTGAAGGCAGCGTTGTCTTCTACCAGCTGTATTCCTTGCTGCGGTCAGAGAAGTGGAATCACACGCTCTCTATGGCCCTCATCCTTTTCTGCAACTACTATGTTTTATTTAAGCTCCTCCGGGACAGAATAGTCCTAGGCAGGGCATACTCCTACCCCCTCAACAGCTACGAACTCAAGGCCAACTAAGCCGCCTCTCAACAGGAGGGAGAACTCAGATAAAAATATTTTCATACGATCTATTTTTTCTTGCGATTTTTATAAATATTTAAGATATTTTATATTTTGTATACTTTATGTTTTGAAAGTTGGGAAGGGTAAGGGATATTAAATGTATCCATAAACAAGATGATGTTATCTTTCATGTGTTAGTATATTTGAATATTATCCATGAGAGGTTGCCCCTTCAGTAAAAGATTGACTTGTTTGTCTGGCTCTGGAGTAACATTTACTTAGGAACATGCTTGCATATCACTTGACCAGTGTCTTTGGTGTGTCTGTTTCCTTTCTAGTCTTTTTTGTTATCTTTAGTTCCTCTCCTGGCCATAATTATTGCTTTAGAAAAGCAGATCCAACAGACGGATGGACTTGCCTTCCCTGGCTAATAATACTGGGGTGACTACAGCAGAGTCTTGGGTCCGGTGCTCTTTTCGCCTACTGGGAGGAGGCCCTTCTAAACTGGTGTGTCTGCTGAGCTGCTCTTGTGGTACTTTTGAGGGATCTCACCTGGTGTTCTAGGCTTTGCTGTCACTTTGCCTGATCTTCCATGGCTTTCACTTCCAAAGATTTTCCTTTTACTCTTAGCTATATGCAGTAATGCTTTTCAAAGACAGGAAGTGCTTGGGATGCCCACACTCATGAAGGAGAAGACGTGTAGCTGGACCCAAGGGAGAAGCTGAGTGTAAATGCCATGTGGATCACTAGAGTGTGAGGAGATAGAAACTGTCAACTGATTGGAAGAACGGGCAAGCCCTCAGCAAAATAGCCTTGGGGTGCTCCAGCTGCCACCTCTTCACAGAGGCGTGGTTGGCGTTAGGAGGGGAGGAAAAATACAGGAAGCTGCTGCTCTGTCTCAGAATCTGATCTACAGCCAAAATTTGTGTTTTAAATCCATACTCAAAGGTTGAAGATGCAGCTTCATATTAATGTACTTGTTTCATATGCACAAGGTCTGATTTGTTCCCCAGCAGTGCAAAAGATAAGTAATAAACGTCTTGTGTGAGCACCTTCATATTTGTGAGCATTACCCCTTAGGTCCCCACCCACGTGCTTGGGAGCTGATGTACTTCCAACCTGCTGTCGTGGAGGACCAAAACCAGACTGTCCTGTGTTCTGTGCTGGGCTCAGCTGTTGAGACTTTGAAGCCTTGGATTTTACAGGTACGACGTACAAAGCAAAAGGAGCAACCTTGTAGTTCAAAAGCTTAATTCACAAAACAATGCTTGAGTTCTCCAAAGGGAAGAGTTCAGCAAAGGCAACCCATTCTAGGAATATGTGTGCACATAGCTGCCCGCTTTCATGTTGCAGCTGACTGGCTTTCTTAGTGTCCTGTGGATACTGCTTCTGAAATTTGAATTACCCATTCAACACATGTAATTTTCCACCAAGTGGTTAGCACTGAGGAGATGCAAAATGCTTACCCCGAAGAGACTTGAGTTGTTTAATCAGCAAGGTTCTAATGCCATGTTTCTGATGAGCACAGTAGAGAGAAGTCAAAGCAAGGAAACAATTAGCAGAAGTGGGCCCAGTAAGAGTATTTTTAAAATAGTAAAGCAGGGTTTTAATTTAGAAAGCAGAAGACTGACTGAAGTGGTTCACTACTGCCAACTGTTAGAAAGCATCTCTGAGGAGGGTTTTTTCCCCTTTTAGAAAAGGTCTTGCTGTCACAACACTTTTTTTTTTTTTTCTTCCCTTCAAGACGAGGTTTCTCTGTGTAGCCCTGGCTGTCCTGGAACTCACTCTGTAGACCAGGCTGGCCTCAAACCCAGAAATCTACCTGCCTCTGCCTCCCAAGCGCTGGGATTAAAGGCGTGCGCCACCACTGCCGGGGGTCACAGTCTCTGGAATGAAATGTTACACGTGTATCACCATGGCTAGCTGAGGAGATTGTTTATTTGTGACAGGTTTCTCTGTATAGCCCTGGCTATCCTGGAACTCTATAGATGAGGCTGGCCTTGACTCAGACCCATCTGCTTCTGCCTCCTGAAGGCTGGTATTAAAGGTGTGCACCACCACGCCTGGCTGAGATGACTTTACTTTTTAAAGTCAGAATCTTGTGAAGTCGCCCAGGCTGACCTTGACCTCATGATGAGCCTGACTTTCCCGCACCAGCAGCAGCAGCAGGAGTAGCAGGACATCTCACTGCATTTAGTTTAAGAAAATTATTTTTGAAAAGAATCTTTTTTTTTTTTTTAATTTTTTTTTTTTTTNTTTTNTTTTTTTTTTTTTGGTTTTTCGAGACAGGGTTTCTCTGTATAGCTCTGGCTGTCCTGGAACTCACTTGGTAGACCAGGCTGGCCTCGAACTCAGAAATCCGCCTGCCTCTGCCTCCCGAGTGCTGGGATTAAAGGCCTGCGCCACCAGGCCCGGCTTGAAAAGAATCTTAAAATTATTTTTAATTATGTATCTGTGTGTGAATGCAGGTGCCTGTGGAGACCAGAGGCATTGGATAGCTTGGAGCTGGAGTCACAGGTGGTTGTGAGCTGTCTGTGGGCGTTTAGAACTGAACTCGGGCCCTCTGGAAGAGGAGTAAAGTCTCGTAACTCCCGAGTCGTCTCTCTAAGCCCTTTGTGTGTATGTCTGTGTCTGTCTATACACAAGGGAATGTGTCCTCGGAAGTCAGCTTTTGGGGATTGACTCTGATTTGTGGGTTGAGGTCAGGTGGCAGGCGGCAAGTGCCTTTACTCTCCAAACCATCAGCCCTAGGATAGGATTTATAGCAGAGGTCAGACACGGCGAGATAAAGCTATGTGTTTTAGCCACAGTGAACATACAGCTAATGACCTGCCAGAGTTGAACCTCTGTCCTCTATGTGGATTGACAGGCTTGGCAGCAAATTCCTTTATAGCTGCTAAGCTTGCCCAAGAACTTCATTTTACAGCAGTAAGGGCTTTTGGTGGGAATAAGTTTGTACTCTGGAAGAAGAGGAAAAGAAAGCAAAAGGTTGGTGGTATATTAGCTTTCTTGCTCTTTTAAATTGGTTCAGCCTAAAGGTAATTGCGGGGAAAGGGCCAGGGAAGCTGCCGTCTTGCTATGTTTACCTTAGGATCTTGAAGGTTTGCTTCTCATGGCTAACCGTGTAGCTAGGGCCAGTGACACATGTCTGTAAACTCAGCATTTGCTTGGGAATGTGTTGGAGAATGTTGAGTCAGTAGGGTACATCATGAGAGTGTCTCAGCGGCAACAAGGGAAGGTCCCAAGTTGGTCCTGTGTGCAGA
Source organism: Mus pahari (assembly GCF_900095145.1). Lineage (NCBI taxonomy): Eukaryota > Metazoa > Chordata > Mammalia > Rodentia > Muridae > Mus > Mus pahari. The sequence continues at coordinate 33,574,546 of NC_034601.1, forward strand.
AATAGGTCAGATAATTGGAGAAGATAGGCTCATCTTTTTAAAAATAAAGTATCTTAATGTGTTTGAGTGTTTTGTTTGCGCATATGTCTATGCGGTGTGTACCTGATACCCATGGAAACCAGACAGGGCATTGGATCTCCTGGGAACTGAGTTATAAAAACATAAACCCCCCATATGGGTGCTGGGAATTGAACCCGGGTCCCCTGGAAGAACAGTGTTCTTAACCACTGAGCCCCTTAGGCTGCTCTTATAAACATGATGAGCCTCTGTTGAGGGCTGATTTGGCTGAATTCTGAAGGTCTGGCACAAAAGGAGCAGATAGCTACCAGGCAGGTCAAATGAATGGAAGTGTTAAAGCCAAGTGTGTTGTACATCTGTCACCCTAGTACTCAGGAGTCTGAGGCAGAAGGATGACAGGTTTGATAATGGTGCTGTTAGAATAGTGGGCCAGGCATTGGCAATCTTGCACAAATGGAATAAACTAGCAAGAACAGAAGATTCTAGAAGGAAAGAAAGAGAAACTTAGGATAACAATATGGGGTATGAAGTAATCTTACATGTAACCCTAGAAGCACATACATGATCAGAAGTCTATAAAAGAGTGAGCAAGATGGTTCGGTGGTAAAGGCACTTGTGCCATCAAGACCGACAGTTCCTCAAATCTACAAGGTAGAAGGAAGAACTGACAAGTTGTCCTCTGACCACCACATGCGTACTTTGGTGCCCAACACTCTCCTCCCTACCCCCTCACCACACTAAATTTAAGTGGGTAGAAAATAAAAAGAGCTAAACATAGTCCTAGTGATTCAAGCCTGCAATCCCTGATGCTTATGAATTGAAGGCAAGCAGTCGGACATCCAAGCCCTGGTTGACTAGAGTGAATTCAAGACTGGTCTGAAAAATTCAGTGAGATCCTGTCGAAAACCAAGTGAAAAGATTACAGGAGTGAGATGTTACTCACAGTGGTGTCATAGGGAAAGAGGTCATCAACACTGTCACCTGGTTTTGATTCCTGGACCTTGTGGGAAGAGAACTGACTCCCGAGAATTGTCTTATCTCCATGTATGCCTCAAATCCATCATGCACACCCACACACGAAATGTAATTTCTTTTAAATTGAGGATTAAAGGGCTGGAGAGTTGGCTCATTTGTTGCTCTTATAGAGGACCTGGGCTTGGTTCCTAACACCCACATGGTGACTCACATCCATAACTCCAGTTCCAGGATAACTGGCACCTTCTGAACTCGGGATGGTACACATTCAGGCAGAAGACACATGCAGAACTGAAGAGGATCTATAAGACAATGGTAAAATGCTTGCCTGGCATATAGGAGGCCCCAGAAATGCCCAGTAAGAAAAGAGCCAAGAACAATTATCACAGGGGTGTTGGTGGGTTTTCCTTGAGAACAATAAAGTTCCAAGCTTCTGGGTAGAAAGAAATGGAGCCTGGTGCCAAAGCTAGGACATTTAGTACATAGACTACATCATTCCCAAAGAACAGTAAATTCAAACAGCTGGGATCATGTGTTTTGATAGTGTATTTTGTATGAAACATGAAGAAGCAATGATGCAGGAATAGGAGTGAGAACCTGGGACCTGATGTCCTTTGTAAAAGTCTGATGGAGTAGAAAAAAATGTACCCTTGTAGAAGTTTTAGTCTATGTTCCTTGCACATCTCAAGCCCCACCTATTTCCATGGGATGATGTATTCCAGGATGGGAAATGTTGGCTTAACCCTTTCTAGCACTGTAGGACCACTCAGTCCTTAGGTTGGGGTCTGGCTCAGTGGGCAAACCCCTCGGTATGCAAGTTCAGATCCCCAGCACCCACCTAAAAACTGCACAGGTGTGTCAAGCCTATCTCTAACACCAGCACTTCGAGGTGTGTGTGGCCTCCACACACTGTAAACATGCATAGGTGAACACACAACACGGTCCATCCTTAAAAAGCCCTGAATGATTCAAGTGATAGGGAAATAGCCTGCACCTCTGCAGTGGGCTCCTAGATCTTAAGCTACAGATCTAGCAATCAGCTGTCTTCTATTTTTCCATTTCAATTTGTCCTTGGCACAGGATGTCAACTTATTCTGGGTATTTTGGTTAAATGACCCATTAAGAGGGTGAAGTTGTAAACAGTTGATTATTAAGATATAAAAAAAAAAAGTTTATGGAGGCTGGATATGGTAACTCTAACATGAAATCTTGACACTTTGGAAACAAGCATGAGGATTGTTCCAAGTTCAAGGTCAGGCTGATCCACAGAATGAGACCTTATAAGTTTGCTTCTCCTTTTGTAAAAAAATTGATGCACATGGGTGTTTTGCCTGCACATGTGTCTGGTGCCCCGTATGTGTGCCTGGTGAAGCCAGATGAGGGCATGGATCTCCTAGCACTGGCTAGGAATCCACCCCGGTCCTCTGCACGCACAGACAGTGCTCTTAGCTACTTGTATCATCATCATTTTTTTTTTTTTTAAAAAGTAAAACCAAGATTTATGGGAGATGTGTGAAATCTGACCTTGAGGTAACAGCAACAACAAAAGCCATGTCACACAGGACGAACCGGAACTATGAGTCTGATACCATGATTTACTTTTCTGTGTGTTGGTCTTGGTGACTCCATGCCCTCTAGCCAATAGCGCCATCCCAAGAATTATATATGATTTATTGGAGTACATTTTAAAGCATAACAATCTTTTAATTACACTTAGAGGTTTCTATGGGTAAGTTTAATATATATATATTAGCCCTGATTGTCCTGGAACTCACTTTGTAGACCAGGCTGGCCTCGAACTCAGAAATCCGCCTGCCTCTGCCTCCCAAGTGCTGGGACTAAAGGCGTGTGCCACCACTGTCTGGCTTAATATATTTTTTAATGAATAGAAAACATTTTGATTATATCTTTGGAAACATCTGTAGGGTTCAAAAACAGTTTGCAATCACATGGCTGCCAATAGGGGCCTTTGAAAAAGTGCTTTACTCGGCAGAATTCTAAGCCAGAGAATACAATGGAATTACACAGTCAAAGCGTCAGGGTTCATCCAGTAATGCACATGACTGGAGTCATGGCTTCTTGCCTTAGCTGCCTCCTCTTTGACCCACATTGAGAACTAGTCCCTGCATGGCTTGTGTACCTCAAGCTAAGTGATCTGTGTGCCCATTATTTTACATTGCTGGCACTGGTGCTGGTTCCAGCCAATCACCTTTCTCCCATCTCCCCCTCTTCTTGCCTATGAAGGTGCATCTGCTCCCTCTCCCAGCGCTGTCTGTCTAGGAGAGATTCTGGTGTAGGGAAGCCTATTTATTCTTTGTCACTGCACATGTTGAGCTGACCTTCCTCTTTGAAATGTCTGAAATTAAAACTCTTGGGTAGCAGACCCTAAGATGCTTGTTGTTACCAAGTGGGAGCAGTTTGGGTAGAAGGTAGTCCCAGTCAAGCAGGAATTGTGCCTACTAGAAACTTCTTCCATTCCAATTCTAAACAAACAAATCATATTCTCCAGGGCTTCTCAAGGCAGGAACATAAGGCCTGGTAGACACATGACTCACAAACCTAATTTGGGCCAAACATGATTGCTGTGTGCCTAACACTGCATGCAATTGACAGTTCATCTTGGGCCTATGTGTGACTTCATCAACAGCAGAAATTAAATCATTTTCTGGGTGATCAACGTCTCTCCAATCCTTTCTTATGGTGTGTGGAATCAGATCCTCCTTGGTTTCCAAGTAGATAGCCAACAGTTAGGCCTTACAACCAATGAGAGCCATGAAAACCATCGGAAACAGTTCACCTTCACTTTGATCCTTAAAAACAAAGTTCTCAACACTCAAGTATATCACTGCTATATTTTATTGGCTTTGCAATTCTGCTTAATTAGAATATTTATTAGTAGGTCATTTGAATATGGTCACCAGTCCTAGCGAAGGTGCTAGCTGCCGCTTTCTACCTTGGCTTGGTGTCTAATGGTGGGTCTCACCCTGCTGCAGTTGTTTCAGGTTGCTTGACTTATCTAAACCCTTTCTCCCTGTTAGACCACGCTCAGCTGTGTAGGGGTGCTAAGGTACCCAGTGCCCTCTTGCCAAGCTTTGGGCAAGTACTTGGTGAGGATGCTGACACAGACATTTTTAGTGTCTCCAGAATCCAGGAATTGAACTTGGGTAATGTTTTGAATTTTAAGGCTTGGATTAAGCTAGTATTTCATAGCGAGGTCTTGGTCTTGGTTAGGTCTTTTCATATTCCAAGAGCAGAGAATAAACACCAAATGCTCTTTCTCCAGTCCGTTTTGGCAAAAGGGAAAAAAAAATAGTCTGGGAGGACTATTTTGTAAATAAATATGAATTATTATCTTAAGCAAAGATAATATGCCAAAAAAGTGTGTTACATATTTCATTTGAACTTGTCTTTGAGCTAGCCTGTTTTGTGGACTGGCGGTTGCTCTGAAGACTGGCTCTCCTGCTCTTTCTGGCACATCAGCAGGTCCTGACAACAGTGGTACTTCTCCCTGACCCTGGATGGAAGCAAGCTGAGTGACTCTCACTTGGCTATTCTCAGGGGTCCAATGTGACAGCCCCAAGTGGTGGCCAAATGGTGACCCCAGCATTTTGAGGAACAGTGTCTTTGTTAGGAAATGCGATTTTACGAGCGCCAGGCTCAACCAGCACACTAAATTTACCACCATGTGTGTGACAGTTGTTAGAGGCCGGTCACTGAGATGGTGAAGATTTCAAGCCTTTCTGGAATTGACTGGCTGAGGAAAACCGAAGTAAGGACTATTTCCAAACAGGTGACAGTGGGTCACGCCCATGCCCACGCCCACGCCCACGTGTCTGCTCTCCTCAAGGTGATGTCATAAGTGAGTGATGTGTAAGGGAACGTGGCAGTCCTTCTGAAATCATTCCTCAGAATTTAAGTCACCTGTCAGTGTGGAAATGATTGCTTTTCTGTCTTGCTGCCAATAAAAATACACTCTAGAAGTATTAGGAAAGAGAACAGTCATTAAGTCGTCTCGGTGTGTCGTTTGGTACTTGGCTCTTTTCCTGTCACATTCTAACTGGAGCACGTCTTTATCAAAGCATACAACGACACTGAGCCTGGCAACAAGCTTGCCCACCACCGTATTTCTTGATTGAGGCAGGAATGCACTTCTCAGGTCTCCAGAACATAGCCACTTCCACCTCTCCACACCGTATTCCTTCACCTTTCCTGACTAGGGGGAAACGCTATGTCCTGAGACTTCTTGTTGGTCGACATCTCAGTTTTTGTTGGTCCAATGCTTTCCTCACCTAATGAGAAAGCGAAGACTGAAGGCCTATTAACCGCTCCCCTTGCTCCTCGTGTAGGGTTACACTCTTTAGGTCACTCTAGGTATCCTTGCGTCAGGCACTGGCTTAACAACAACAACAACAAAACCAAGGGCAAAATTTCAGATCCTTCAGGCGTATCAGGGAAGGCAAGGGGAACATGAGCTCCGCAATGGACCACCAGTTTCTACACTCCCACTGGAGATGACTTCAGCTTAGCCCCTTACCCACTCCAGGACTGGCTTTGTGGGGTCAGCCCAGAGATACTGCGAGTCTTCAGAAAAACGTGTGCAGTGACCGAGCTTTTGGACAGCTTAGCCAGGCTGGAATCTGAGAAGCACCCCAATAAGCCTTGGTGGGGGAAGCGCCAGAAACCTTCCTCCAGCAGGTGTCAGGGACATCAGACAGGTGTACTGCATCGGCTTGTGTCCAGACAAGAGTCAGAGCAAGTCAGAGCACCCGAGTGGATGGTGGAGATGGGGAACGCAGACAGAGGGGTCTCAAATCTGCCCTTGAGCAACAGGGAGAGGAGGAGAAAGGAAGAGAGCCGCTGGCTAAAGGCAAGGCATTTCTGAGGACAGATGGGGCTCCTCCTTGCCTCTTTACCCATCCTGCTGGGCTCAGACTGGTGCTGGAGAGTGAAGGTGAGCTAGACCTGACCTTTTAATGCCTCACAAGCTCAAACACCTCTATGGCATGTGGCACTCGGACTCTGGTACTATTAAGAGAGCAGACACATCACTCCTGCATACCTACACGTCTTGTGGTCCTCCGCTCAGGACACAGCCTGCCTAGCTTCTGGATTTGCTAATCAAGAGTTCAGCACGGTGGCAGTTGGAGTCACAAGAAAGCCAGCACCAAGAAGCATCTGTAGGTGGGACCAGTCCGGGGCTTTGCTCTTGAGCACAGATTCTGACTTTCTGTGCTGATTCGTGTGGGTCACCTCAGACAGGTCTGCAGCAATTCCAGGGAAAGCGCACGGAGAAGTTCCCGACCTGGAGATCTTAAGTGCATGTTAGTTTGCATTTCCAGATCTGCTTCTATTTGGTGAGGGGGAGTAGTAAATACACCTTTACAAAGCTTATTAAAAACTGCTCTAAAAGAACAAATGCTTTAAAGAGCATAAAAAAGCACAAAGAAGCCTCCAATCAAAGCAGAGAGATTTTTCTGACTCAGGCAAAAAAATAATTTCTTTCTTTCAAGGGTTACTATCACAGGCAGCTCTTGAGAGCAAAAGAGAATGATAATGGAGGCTTCATCTGCCTGACAGATGAGCCCCGACTGCCATCGGAGGCAAGCATTCCCTCCTCTTCCCTTGCCTAACCTTGCCCACTTGCTCATGTGGACTTCCTTAAACCTCACTCTTTGGTCCTTGTCTTGACCACTCTTCTTGCAAATGGACTCATGCATGGTCAAAGACAAAGGAGAGGTCCGGGAGAGAGAATGGAGGTGGTCAGAGGCAAATAAAAGCACACATTTCCATAGCTTGGGCCTGGAGAGTGGCCGGTTGATCCCCGTAAGGACCAGATGAACCCGCCAGGTTTACAGACCACAGCAGGTCAGCTGGTCTCATTCTATCTGTCTCCCACTTCTTCCATCCAGAATCACGGATCTCCGCTGGGGCTGGTAAAAACAGCTCGTCGAAGTCTCTAGTCTTTGGCCATTCTTAGGGATGGTCATTTTATTCCTAAGTGTGACCCCTTCTGATGTGATCCATGTGTTTTCGGCCAACTCTCCACAGAGAAGACCAGGGGAAACGGTCTGAGTGGGGCTCCTGATAGGGGACAGTAGGACCTTGGAATCGATCACTGTGGGCGAGGAAGGTAGATGGTCCATGATAGGGAATAAGATGAGGCTCTGAGGTCTTCCTGGCCTTGACCTGTGGAAAGCTTTAGGACCCCCCGATGCTCTCTCCAGTTTTGAAGAAAGAAGGTTGTCTCCTGATGGCTCTGTCTCTGATGTGCGTTTTCTGCATTGCACTGCTGCATCTTGTATGGAGGCCAGAGTGGATGCACTTGGTTCCGGAGAGCAGGAGGACCCCTCGTACATGCAGGATGTGGTGCTGGCTTGCCTCCAGGATGCAGAGGCTCCCGTCTCTTGCTTTGGTTGCTCTTCCTCTGGGCTTCCCAGGGAGGAGGGAGAATCATCTTTGGTGGGTTTCTGAGGGACCTCAGGGGTTGAACCAGGTTCTTCCTGGCTTCTCTCCAGAGGCTGAGCCCCTTCCTCCCCTGTGCTCTGAGAGGGCAGGGGCTGTGGGATCTGTGTGTACTGGATCTTGGGTGGGATGACAGGGACCGCCTTGGCCTGACACATTTTGACCATGAAGGAGGTTCTCACAGCTGACACGCTCACGGGAGCCGAATTCCGGCGGCCTGTCAGGGCGTGGGCAACAATGTCCAGGTCCTGCGTGTCCTGGGAATTCCAGGGGGCTGCTTTGCAATGAGAGGAACTCATCCAGGTGACCTTGGTGTCTCCCAGTTCAGAGAGCTCTATTCCAGGTGAACTAAAGGAAGCCCCATTCTCAAGTCGGAAAAGGTCAGCTATGGGAGTGGCAGAGTCCAGGTTGAGGGAAGACGGCCTGTGTTTCCCTTTTGAGGGCCCACACTCAGTGTTCTTAAGCTGTAACTGTAAGTGATGTTCCTCAGGTGAGGTGCTGTCTTGAGCCCTAGGTGAATTCTCCTTGCTGCTATCTGGCCCGGGAACGTCACTGTGTTTTATCTGAGGGTTGCTAAGTTCCAGTTGTGGTTCCTGCTCCTTTCCCTCTGCTAAACTGATGAAGTTGGTTTCTCCTGGTTTGGGTTGTATACCAGATGGTCCCTTCTGGCTGGGAAGAACCTCTAACCCTTTTAGGCCTGAGAACTCTCGGAAGGCTTTCAGGGCTTTCCCTTCCAATCCGGCATTCTTGGTCCTGGCCGCCGGGGGCTGCAGAGGCTCATAGTTCTTCTCTGTTTCCAGATTGGCGCAACTGCTGGAGAAGGGGGCCTCAAGAGTCCAGTGGCTCTTTCCAGTGGTTTTACTATCGAGAGAATGGCTCTGGCGAAGGCTGGGCCTGTGGCGAAGTCTCCTTTCTAATCGGTGGCCCTGGGAGCCTTGCATCTGGGACTCCTGAACTTCTTTCAAGGTGGGAGAATGAAGGGGACTGGTCACCCACTGGGGCTCCTCCCAGGGTTCCACCATCTCCAGGCCATGCTGGGCAGGGTCCATCACAGTGTCATCTTCGTCACAGTCTGAAGGCTCTTGTGCTGAAGGGGGAGTGTCTCCCTCCTCTTGTGGGATGAAGTCAACCTCTCTTGTTGGGCTTGGAAGACCAGAGCCTTTGTTCTCAAGAACAGCATGCCTTGCATTTTGCTTCTCATCTGGGCTTGCAATAGCTTCCTCTCTCTGACAGGGGTTAGGGACGCCGGGGCTGTCTTTGGGTGTTGGCTGCTCTGTGTAGACATCTGTCCTGGAATCCCTGGATGCATCTTCTCTGTCAGGACCATCCTTTGACAGCAAGACTCCAGGCTCCTCCTCCAGAGGCGTTGGAGGAGGAGGAGCAGGAGGAAGAGGGGGAGAGAGATTCCTTGGGCCTGCTATCTCTAGCCTAGCCGGAGAAGATACCTTCTCAAACAGAAGCATTTCCAGGGGTGCTAGACTGGCCGGGTCTGGCCCGAGCTCCTGCTCAGACTCTGACTCAAGGAGGCTGCAGACCGGCTCCAGCTTCTCTCTATCGGTTAAGATGGCAGCCTCCTGTATGCTCTGATTGGCTGCATCCCCAGTCCATACCTCCCGAGGAGCAGAGCTACTCGGCAAGCTCCCAGGGGTCTCTGGGAAGGGAAACGGGGCTGGACTTGACTCAGTAATCGGGCTTGTCTTCTGAGCAGCGGGCGGCAACGAAGAGAACTCCTCCTCTGATTCAATGATTTTCAGTTCCTGTTGAATCTCGGGCCAGATCAAGACCTGAGCCAGGTCTTCTTCATCCTGAAAAACAAGAAGACGTTAGTTACCTTAGAGCTCAGAACTCTGGGTACTGATATCTGCCAAGAGTCCAGTGAGCACAAAGGGAATGGAGTAGTTGCTAATACTCTGGCCAATAAAGGAGGCAGCCTCAGTAATAACCATGGCTGTCTGAATGCCCAGCATATGCCATGAAATACATCTTCCTGTTTAACTTTTTCAATGCCCTAGGAGTACTGGGCTAGCTGAATAGATTTGACTACCTGAATCACAGAGCTGTAGATAGGATGGAAATCCAGTCCTGTCCACAGTAGGACATGACCTGCTTCTGACCCCCCCCCAGCCAGTTCTAAGCACGTGCTGTATGTTCCAGAGGGCTCAGCCCCTGAGCTATGTCCACAGCCTTCCGGTCACGTGTAATGCATCCCTTGCCTTTCTTGTGACATGGTGTGATTTTCTTGCAAGGAGAAGCATCTCGGGGAGTGTCTCTAACCACTGGAGGCGTGGAGCCTTTCTGAGAGGTCTGATCTGCTGCTGACATCGCATCTCTTCACCTGGCTCTGCTTCTGTAGTGCGGAGGGTTAAATCTAGGGTCTCGTGTGTGAAGGTACCTGTGCTGCACCTCAAACCCCCATTGCCCCTTTTATTTCTTTTAGCTCTCCAGTGTTACCCGGCCAAGGGATTTCACTCCAGTGCAGTCTTTGGTGAACAGTTCTAGACCTTCTCCTTTCCATACTTCACTCAGCAGTTACAGTTCTTGACTTCTTACAGGGATCGTTGCTATGCACGGCCCACAGAACCAAATAAGTAGGGCTTATAGGGGCTCACAGGGACTGAATGAAGTGGCAACCACAGAGACTGCGTGGGTCTGAGCTAGGTCCTCTGCATATCTTACAGGTGTGTAACTTGGTGCTCTCATGGAACTCCCAACAGTGGGAGTGGCCACATCTCTGACTCTTTTTCCCATGTTTAAGACCCCTTTTCTCCAACTGGGTTACCTCATCCAGCTTAGATAGGAGGGGGTATGCCTAGTTTTATTAAAACTTGTAATGCTATGTTTAGTTGATATCCCTGGGAGGCATGCTTGCTCCTCTCTTCTCTCTCTCTCTCTCTCTCTCTCTCTCTCTCTCTCTCTCTCTCTTCCTCTCTCTTCCTCTCTCTTTCTCTCTTTCTCTTTTTTTGAAGGGAAACAGAGGAATGGATCTAGGGGACAAGGGCAGTCAGGGGAGGGGCTGGGAGGAATGGAAGTAGGGGAAACTTTGGTCAAGATGTAATGTATGGGAGAAAAATAAAGAAATAAAGAAAGGAAGGAAGGAAGGAAGGAAGGAAGGAAGGAAGGAAGGAAGGAAGGAAGGAAGGAAGGAAGGAAGACAGAAAAGACTATATTATGTTCCCTTATTATCCCATTCTTTCACTTTGTCCTAGGAATTGACTTTCCCCTGTGAGGTTGGCAGCCCTAAAGGCAGCGACAGTGGCGATAGTCTTGGTACTGCAGTGACCCCACTGTTCAGGATTGCACACTGTTTAGCACAAAGTGGGGATTGCGGATGTATGTTCAATGAAGGAATGACCCGATGCCTTTACTTGTTAACTTGAATTCACCCTCGTTCTTCCAGCCTTAACATTATCTTCCTCAAAGTAAATGTGGCTTGCATTGGGCTCTCCTCATGAGAATCAGCCACCGAAGAATCTCTGCCCACGCAAACATGCTCAAAGCCTCGCTCAGCCTTCCTGAAAACACTGCTTCCTCACATCAGCCTTGCCCTAGCTCCCAGCACAGGGTCCTCTTGGCATCCTCTGGAAGCAAATTAAGATGCTGTAGGCGCTGGGCGGTGGTGGCAGCGCACAGCTTTAATCCCAGCACTCAGGAGGCAGAGGCAGGCAGATTTCTGAGTTTGAGGCCAGCCTGGTCTACAGAGTGAGTTCCAGGACAGCCAGGGCTACACAGAGAAACCCTGTCTTGAAAAACAAAACAAAATAACAACAACAACAAAAAAGATGCTGTAGGCTTCTTTATCCCAGTAAACCTCCTCATACTTTCTACGTAAAGACATCTCATAAAACCATAACCATCCATGGGTAATTCCACCCCTCAAGAGTGGACGATAAAAACACAGACCAGAGCCTGGAAACCTCTCAGATTTTATAGACAGCTATGGACAAGCACCAGGCCAGGATGTCTGAGGATAGAGAATGGGGCTCATGAATGGTCATCATATTTGGAGACTGTGATATAACCAGCTGGTTTTGTGCTGCTTCTGGGTTGAATGTCATTCCATAAAGACATGCCAGTGGTTTATGGGCCAGACATAATTAAGAGTTATGTTTGCCTTAGGAATCTGAGCTGGATGGTGTCTTCCCATTACGGTGGGACTTCTCAGAGGCTTGCCACCAAGAAACTCCAGGCTGAGAAGTTAGTTTTGTTTTTTTTTTTTTTTGTTTGTTTGTTTTTGAGACAGGGTTTCTCTATGTAGCCCTGGCTGTCCTGGAACTCACTTTGTAGACCAGGCTGGCCTCAAACTCAGAAATCCACCTGCCTCCGCCTCCCGAGTGCTGGGATTAAAGGTGTGTGCCACCACGCCCGGCTTGTTTTGCTTCTTTTGAGTCAGGGTCTCATACACCCCAGATTGTCCTGAATGGCCTTGAAATCGTGATCCTCTAGTTTCCATTGCCCTAGTGACAGGATCATAGGTGTCTGTCATCATTCCTGGCTAGTAAGTGAGTCTTCTAAAGACTCACTGACATTTTTTTTATACATAAAAAAGGGGCTAGGAAGATGGCTCAGTGGACAGATGTGCTGTGAGCCGCATCCCTGGAACCCACGTACAAAGTTTGAATGTGGTGGTCCACATCTGTAATCCCAGGACTCCTGTGGTGGGATAGGAGGTAGGAAGAGGGAACCTGCTTAGAAGCCTCAGGGCTGGTCAGCCTGCAGTACACAGTGCAGCAGAAACAGGAAAAGAGAATACTGCCTTAACAAGTAAGGTAAAAACAGACAATGAAGTTGTCCTCTAACCTCATATACACGCTGTGGCATTTATACATATACTGTGGCACACATGCAGCTGTGATTACACAAAACAAAATAATTAGATACTAATCTTAATCAATTAACTAATGTAATAAATAGATTACATTTCTCTTGCAGAAACCTTTGATTTTTTTTTTTTTTTAAATCGACTTTAAGTTGTGGTTGGAAGAGGCAGAGTCCACCTTACCATCTCCTGGAGAAGCAATGGTTCAGTCCCAGCCCCGAGGCTCTCTTGTGGAGTGCCGGGCTTCGACTGGCTAGAACCCTGGCTCTCCTCCATCACCTTCTCTGCCTTTGGCCGCTTCTCTGCTTCCTTTGACACTTGAGAGCCCAGGGACACATGCAAGGTTTTCTTTTCCACTTGGGTGCCTGGGTCCAGGGGAGGGCTTTGGCTGCATTCTGCTCTCCCCGGGGCTTCAGGTTCTGGCTTGGTGTCCTCGGTACCTGCCTTCTTAGTGACAGAGCCTGTGAGGAGAATGTGTGTGGTCAGTACAAAGGCTGAACCTTCAAGAAGGATTTGCAGGGGCTGGAGAGATGGCTCAGCAGTTAAGAGCACGGGCTGTTCTTCCAGAGGTCCTGAGTTCAATTCCTCACAACCACATGGTGGCTCGCAACCATCTGTAATGAGATCTGATGCCGCAGTACCACCTTGACACTGCCCTGCCCCTAGCCTTGCTTTATAGGAATGGGGGAATTCTCTCACCTCACTGCCTCCTCATTCTTTACGTTCTCTCCCAACACTGTTCCTGCCTCAGGCCCCCCCGCAATCATCCACTCTGTTGGTTCTCAACTGGGAGCCATTTTGCTACAAATTTCCCCAGCCTTGCTGGGGACACTGGCAATTTCTGGAGAGATTTTCGGTTGTCACAGCATTGGTATTTACGGCATAGATGTTTAAACTATACAATGTGCCCCCCAGATGAGGTCATGTAACTGAATGTGAAGGCTGTGGAAGTTTTGTCTCGAGTGAAAGGCCTTTGAATAAAATGAATTCAAAATCGAATGGATAGCGAATATCAGATGTTTCTGTGCACACTCACCTGTGGGCATTGCTCGGCTTCATGGCAGCCTTGGTTCCGAACACTGTGTTACTGTCATGCCAGGCAACACCAATAAATACTACTTGATGTATCCTGGCTCAGATCTGAGACTGATAGAAACTTCAGCATTTGGTGGGTTCCTCTCACCTCACTTGCCTTTTAAGAGTTTTAGGGGAAATTACTTATTCCTCTACAAGCAAATGGAGATAATAATTATCTGGACCTCAGAAAGTTGTGAGAAGTGAATTTATACACATAGGACCCTTAGGTCATATCCAGTAACAGAGGAGGCACTGAAAAGCATTGATGTTAATTGAGATAGAAGCATCCTGTTAATTGACTAAAGTAAGCCTTTCTGTTGGGGTTCTCCATATTCCATTGTAAGGGGATTAAGTTAGACTGCTGATCAAAAGAGTCTTGTGGGGCTGGTGAGATGGCTCAGTGGGTAAGAGCACCCGATTGCTCTTCCGAAGGTCCGGAGTTCAAATCCCAGCAACCACATGGTGGCTCATAACCATCCTTAACAAGATCTGACACTCGCTTCTGGAGTGTCTGAAGACAGCTACAGTGTACTTACATATAATAAATAAATAAATCTTTAAAAAAAGATTAAAAAAAAAAAGAGTCTTGTAATCCACACATTTGGGAGACTGAGGCAGTGGGATCCTTGCTTGGAGACCAGCCTGGCTACAAGAGGAGAATCCCGGATCAACAACAGAAACTCTCGCTCACGCAGGACACAGCAGAGACTCTCCGAGCCCTGGTGTGTGATCCAAGCAGATCTAATCCGGCTCACTCTGTGATGGTCAGATCTAAGGAAGGACTTCCTCATGGCTGGGTTTGCTAGCTCTGTTCTTCGCAGAGGTAGAAATGAGGAGGGATGGATGAATAATAAATACATCCAGAAACACGGATTCCTCAATTCCAGCTCTCTAACTCTGCATCCCGTGACCTTTTCTTCTCACAGTATGTGGTGGTTTAAATAGGAATGGCCCCGTAGACTCATGTGTGTGAACACTTGGCCCATGGGTAGGGGCAGTATGAGGGTGTGTGTCCTTCTTGAAGTAGGTGTGGCCTTGTTGGAAGAAGTATGTTACTGTGTAGGTCGACTTTGAAATCGCCCATGTTCCAGCTAGGCCAGGCCTGGCAGTCTTCCTTCTGCTGCCTGTGGATCAAGATGTAGAACTCTCAGCTCCTTCTCCAGCACCATGTCTGTCTGCCTGCATGCTGTCATGATGATAATGGACTAAACCTCTGAAACTGTGAGCCAGCTCAGTTAAATGTTTCCCTTTTTAGGAAGAGTTGCTGTGGTCACAGTGTCTCTTCACAGCAATAGAAACCCTAAGACACTGTGTGTGCTAATAAAACAGTAAGTAACCTTTACTGAGTACTTACTATATATTGGACACCACTCTGAGATCTTTGCATGTATTAATCAAATGTTGACACAAGTTTACAAATAAGGCATGGCTATCGACATCAGCATTTTATAAATTAAGAAGCTGCGGCGCAGGTTATTAACTCGGTGAAAATCTACAGCAGAGCAAGGTTTGCAACAGCCATTCTAGACCTGGAGCCCACCATCCCTACCACTTCACCACATTGCCCTGCAAACGGCATTTAAGTTGAGTCAAACCTCGTGTTTTGTAACGGAGGGAGAGCCTTCTGCCCCTATTACCTGGAAACTCAGGTCCCAGGGACTTCTCTTCTTCTGGCCATCCTCCACTCTCTGAACCTTGGAAAGAAAACTCTTCGAGGCTGGAGAGAGACTGTAGCTCTTTGGGGGGTGTCCTGCACGGGGTGCTGTTGGTACTGATGACGGCGGACACGCGGAGTGGCACGGACACCGCGAAGGGCTCGGAGATGTTGAGCGCCTTTCGCTGGTGGCGGGGTGAGGGTTCCATCTGGAACAGGCTGCTTGTGAAGACAGATTTGCCAGGGCTGTCGCTGGAGGTGTAGAACATCCCGAGAAGCTTTGGGGCGGACTGCTCACTTTCAGGGTCTCCGATGGGGCGGAACACCTTCAGCTGCTCAGGCAGGGGCCGGATCTGACCGCCCACCTCGCAGCCCCCCTCAGCACCAGCCGGCATCCCCTCCTGACCCCATTCACCCTCCTTGCTGAGGTCACAGGAGCTGCCGGTGTTGCTCGCGTGCATTTTTGTGGCTGGGATGAAAAATCCCCCAGTGGTGACTGTTCGATTGAAATTTCCTTTGTTTTCTTTCCCTGGTGAAGAAGAGCAAGCAGTGGTTAGTAGCCTGTGCATGCACAGATGGCGGCAGAGCCTTTCCCAGAAACCTTGTATCTGGACCTGATGGTTGTTTAACAAAAAGTGGAAGAGATACTAGCAATTGTCCACCAAGGCTAGAGCTTGTAGAACAAATGTACATCCTTGTTGTTTGGCAACGGGTATCAACTCATATGTAACCTATTCCAATAGGGACTACTTAGTGGATACCCAATTAATGCTGGTTGGTTTTTGACATAAAGTAGACACATTTGGGGAAGGGAACATCTATTGAGAAGATGCCCCCATCAGACTGCCTAGAGGCAAGGCTGTCAGGCATAATCTTTTTTTTTTTTTTTTTTT
>NC_034601.1:33591885-33634883 GCF_900095145.1 Mus pahari
AGGCAAACATATATATATATATATATATATATATATATATATATATATATATATATATATACACACACACAAAGCAATAATATCATAAAAATGAGTTTTAAAAAGTACCAAGATGAACTCATGGGGTAGATTCTATGGGACTTGGAAAACCTGTCTTACGTGGTAGATTAGAGAGCAGGATTGTGGGCTGCAACCATATCTGCAGCACCAGGAACCTGGGACATCAAGGAAGAAGGTCTCGGCTGTCACCGTCAGCTTCTCCCCAGGGGCTGTGCTCCATAGAATTTGTAGACTGTTTGTTCCTCATGTGATTTCACCCACCAACATCACCAATAACCAGATCTCTACCAAACCTGAGTCTGTTCGAACACAGACTATACACCTGGTATACTTTATGTGTCATTGTAGGCTACCATAGATGGGGCTTGGGGAAAGTAAGTTTGAATGAGTTAAGAACCCAGTTCTTGAGTCTGATCCAAAGATGTTCACAGGTTGGAAGCCTAGCTCTTCAGTACATCAAGGTTGGGAGGAGTTGGGTTCAAGGGGCAGGTCTCACAAATAGCTTAATGACTTGATGGGATTGGAGAGCTACGGGAGAGTCTGCCCCCTCTTTCTCCATTCCCCCTTATGTGTCTCCATTCTTCTTGCACCCCACACTGAAGCAGCACAAGAATCTCACCAGAAGTCAAGGAGATGCCAGCATGGGTGTGCTCTTAGACTGCCTGACCTGTAGAACTATGAACTTCATAAGTTACACAGCCTTGGGGATTCTCTTGCAGCAAAGGAAGCGGGATTGGGACAGAGATTCTTGATAGGAGGAACAAGAGAACTTAGAAGCTAAGAGGGAGTTACTTACACCATTAAGGTAAATCTGAATTTAGATCCAGGTTTGAGTCTCACTCACTTCTGCCAGTTTGTGGTCTCAGATGTGCAGCCTTTCTTCCTCCCCCCCCCCCGTGTGTGTGTGTGTGTGTGTGTGTGTGTGTATTTGATTTTTTTTTTTTTTGAGACAGGATTTCTCTGTGTAGCTCTGTAGACCAGCCTGGCCCCGAACTCAGAGATCTGCCTATCTCTGCCTTCTGAGTGCTGGGATTAAAGGCATGTACTACCATGTGTTAGCACCAGGACACTCCAAGTCCTGGCCTAACCATGTGACCCTGGACCTGAGTTGCCAGGACAATGACCCTCAATCCCACAACTCACCTGGCTCAGTCCCCACCCTCATTGGTGTGACGTCATTCTCCGTATAAATTAGGGGATCATCCCCCTCCTCGTTCTCTTCTCCTCCTCTCTTCACCCCCTCCCCACTCTCTTCTCTTTCCCTCTCTCCTCTTCTCTGCTCTTCTCTTCTACTTGCTTCGCCGCCCCCCCCCATCCCTGCTTAATAAATATCTCTCACGTGGTCTGCTGTTTGGTTTACCCGCTCAAAACATAAAACCATGACCACTGGATTATATACCTTCTTCATGTATAAAAAAAATAATAATAGAGTTGCTAAGATTAAATGAGAAATGACTATGAAGTAATTGTGTTGTTCTAAACTGGAATAAAGACTCAAAGTGAAAACTAGAATAAATGCTAAGTAAAAATAGCACATAGTAGGTTCCAGACCAGCTAGGGGCTACATGGTGAGGACCTGTCTCACAAAACAAAACAAAACAAAACAAAACAAAACAAAACAAAACAAAACAAAACAAAACAACACAAACTGCTTCTGACTGTTAGGATCAGCTAGAGCCTACTGCAGGGAAAGAAAGGAGCTTGTTCGGCAAGAAGCAGTCAGAGTTGGCACTAACTCAAATTGGGTAATAACTCATGCCTGTTTTCATTCCTCTTTTAAAAATTCCCCCTCTTTCTCCCCTTAGTCTAAACTCTCCTCTTCTAAGAGGTTTGGACTTAGACCCTTAGCCTCCTGCACTCGGGGATTCTCTGTGACTCACTGGGGAGGAGGATGGACCACGGCCTCACTCAAGCCCAACAAAGGCACGGAGTGCCTCCAACCTCCTCACTCTCAATAGCATGCCAAGAGTCTTACCCTCTGGGAGCCGATGTTTGTACAGGATCATAAACTGATTTATTATCCCAAAGCTGCCCCAGGGGCTGGGGGAGGGGAAAAACACTGCCTGGCTGTGGTCCCTCCATCTGGGTATTCTGAGATGTGCTTTGTCTTTGCTTCCTGGGTCTCTCCATCTCTGGCCTTCATGTGTTGACCTTAAGGGGCAGGGTCCAAGTAATTTCGTAATAACCCTGACTCAGCCCCTCTATGCATTCAAGCTCCAAGGTTTTCATCAATAGCTCCCGAGCGCCCCAAGGCGCCTTCTCTCCGCAGTAACCAAATGCTTAGGATCTGTTGGCTCAAGATTATACTTAGAGGATATTTTTGCCTGAGGTGTTGATCTGGCCTCCTGGAGGTGCCTCCCACCAGTCCTAGTTTTTTAAAAAATAGAATCTTATGTAAAGCAGGCTGTCTTTGAACTCACTATGTAGCTGAGGATGACCTGAAGATCCTGATTTTCCAGTCTCCACCCATTAAGTGCTGAGATTCCAGGCATGTTTGTGCAGTACTGGGGCATTGAACCCTGGGACTCCTGCATACCAGCTTCATCCTCAACTCTCATCTGAGAGTATTCTGGGAACCTTTGTGGTCTTGGTTCAGTCTGACGACTCCTTCACTCAAAGGTAAAGCCTCTAGCCTCATGGCTTCTTCTGCTCAGGAGTTTATTTTGATATAAAACAAACTTAAATTGAAACCAGTGTCTGGAATTTGGTTCAAAGTTTATGCATCTGTGTTCAGCGACTACCTCATTTTTTTTCCCCTACCCACTCTGATCTGTTGAGCTTTCTAAATGTGCTTAAACATGTCTTTCTCTCTGCTGCCAATGCAATAAACTCCTGATACGATTCACAAGTTAATCAATTTTTAAAATGCCCCAAGGGGGTTTGGGAAATGGCTCAATAGATAAAGTGCTTGCTCTGCAACGTGATGGCCTGAGCATCCACATGAAAGCCAAGACTAGCAGCATGCATTTGCAATCCTAGTGGCAGGGAGGTAGAGACAGATTGTGTGTGTGTGTGTGTGTGTGTGTGTGCACTCGAAGTGTGTGTGCATGTGTGTCTATTGAGGGGTGGGGGTTTCTGGTCATTCAGTCTAGCCAAAATTGTTTAGTGAGCAACCATGTCTCAAACAGAAGGGCAATAGAAAAAGACACCTGATATTAACTCTTGCCCCCACTTGTGTGGGCACACCTAAACATACTCTACATGCACATACAATTTTTTTTTTTTTTTTTGGTTTTTCGAGACAGGATTTCTCTGTGTAGCCCTGGCTGTCCTGGAACTCACTCTGTAGACCAGGCTGGCCTTGAACTCAGAAATCTGCCTGCCTCTGCCTCCCAAGTGCTAGGATTAAAGGCGTGTGCCACCACCGCCCCGGCTGCACATACAAAATTTTAATGTGCCCTTTGTCATGTAGATTTTAACATATTGTTTCCATAAGTGATTTCCACTGATTCCCCCTTTCTTGTTCACACACACAGAATTATTGCAAACCTATGTGTCACCTCCAAAGACCACACTGGAAGGTTACATTACAGACTTCTATGGCCTATCTACAGTACAGATTTTGTTAGAATTGTGCCCACTAGCCACACTTCAGTTTTAGTTTCTAGAGTTCTGAGCAATGCTGCTTTGCCTAAAGCAGTTACTCTAGCTATAGTCACACTGGCAACAGTCACTCAGGCAACAGCCACTCAGGCAACAACCACTCAGGCAACAGTCACTCAGACAACAGTTACTCAGGCAACAGACACTCTGGCCATAGTCTCTCTAGCCACAGCCACTCAGGCAACAGTCACTCAGGTAACAGTCAGGCAATAGTCACTCAGGCAACAGCCACTCAGGCAACAGTCACTCTAGCCACAGTCACGGTCACCAGGAGCCATGTGTATTGCCATCAGAGGGTCTCTCATTTTTACTCCTACATCCCACCACAACTTGGCTGGCTTGGTTTCATTTCCAGTCAGTAGGTTCTAAGAGCTTAACCAAGTGGCTTTCAACCTTGCCTGGGGGGCAGAACTGCGTAGGGAGCCTTTTAAAAATCCTTGCCACAGACTGTGAGCCACTCTCTGGGTGACTCTGACACACACTGCTCTGTCGAGCACACCGACACCCCATGAGCACAGCCACGATTTGGTCCAGCACCTTGGATTTGAAACCTTTGAAAAAGTCACCTGGGGGTTAGAGAACCCTTCCCAATTTGAGAGCAAAGCCTGCCATTTGTTCATTCACGTTGTTCTCTCTCTCCTGGGTTTTGTCTTTTTATTCCTGGCCTCTTCCATTCTGTAACAAATCCTCTCTTTGATGTGCACAGGCAGTCTCTCAGCACAGACTAGCAGTTTCCTGTCAGCTACTCACTCTTCCTCCGCATCGTCCACGGAGAGTTCTGACTTCTTCTTTGACACTCTGCCCTTGCCACTCGGGCTAGTACTGCATTTTATGAAAGGTGTGCTTACCTCACAGCTGTCCACAGAGGTCTACCCAGAATCCCATCCCCTCTGCTCTCTTCACAGGGCTCTTGCACTTCTGAAGTTTAATCTCCATCTGTGCCAATGACTGGCTCAGAACCCAGGTCAATCATCCTGGCCCTGTGATCGAGTGATGACTACCGAGACCAGGGAAGATGCAAGGCAGGACACTGATGACATTTCTTCTGCCTTTGGGGACAGTAATGCTCAAAGAGAAAAGCTGCCTTTAATAGCCACAGCCAAGGAAGCCATTCTAGGACGGAACAGTTGAGGCGGGCATGATGCAATGAAGACACACTCGGTTAAGTTACCCAATGCCTTCTCTGTCACTGAACTGGATTTATTTTTATTTATAGTTAAAATTGCTGTGGCTGCCGTCCACCATACATCCTTCATCATGCAACAGGCGAACTCAACTCAGGTGTCTCATATTTCAATTTTCTGTTCCTTGTCGTGAGAGTATCACTTAGCCTGGATAAAGAATTTAGAGCTATTACCTCTCATTTTCCCTATAGGGAAGCATTTCCTCCTAACACTAACTGAATATTTCAAACATTCATAACTGTTACAGACTTTTCTAAACCCACCACTTAGTTTCGACAGTTGGCGTCTTTCTGCGTATTTGATCTGTTTGTTCTATACCTGTACCTCCTTGAATCATTTGAAAGTGAGTCCTGATACTTTGACATTTCATCTTAAATCCTTCAACTGTGGCATACATCTCCTAAGAACAAACACACACTATAAAATGCAATAATTCCTCAGAGTCACCTAGTAGCCAATGCATACCCACAGTTTCCTATCTGCCCTCAAAGGTATCTTTTAAAAAAACAGACAGACGGACAGACGGGCAGACAGACAGAGCAGAATTCAAAGGAGATTTGATCCTTGAATTTGTGCATTTACGCCTTGCATAAGTCATTGTAGAAGTTTTTCTTGTTCTTCCTTTCCTGATACAATATTCAGAATGCATCAATTAGATTTGATATTAGAGTCCTATTTCCTTGATTCCTCTTTTAATCAATTTCTTTTCTTTCTTTCTTTCTTTCTTTTCTTTTCTTTTCTTTTTTTTTTTTTGCTAAGGAATAAAGGCATGGGGAAGAACCCCCACTTAAGATCACCACTCTCAATGGGGAAGGTACAGGCTCTCTTTAAGCTGCATTCCAACTAATAAAGAACAGCTATTTGGGAAAACGATGGAAATAACCAGTGCAGGAAAGACCTGACACACGGTGCTTTAACCAAGTAACCTGAACCAACCTCACAGACAGTAAGGGATTGACATCATGTACCTTGGACATGACCCAGAGGCATGCAGAGCACAGCCTTTGTAGATTGTCCGAAAAACTTTATAACTTCAGTCTAACCACAAGCAAACTTCAGACACACCCACATAGAGTTACAGTTCTACCAAATAAAGGCTGATGTTCTTCAAAGTATCGTGTTCAGAGAAACTGAAGAACGGTTCCCCCTTGGAGGAGACTGAGGACAGATGACAAGCAAATGAAATATTAATTCCAGTTTGGGCTTGGACCAGAAAAAGGACATTACTGGTTAAGTGTGAATTTAAGATATGCAAATCAGTTAATAGTATTAAAATTATATTTTTGTTTTTGATAACAGTTGTGAAAGATGTTAGCATTAGGGGGGTCTTATGGATGGTATAGACGTTGACTAAAAATATTTGTAAGTAAAATGTCATCACCATCATCATCATCTTCTTCTTCCTCATCGTCTTAAAAAAACAAAATTCAAGTGAATCTGAAATTTGCCTTTCTGGCCTGGTTAATTTTCTGTGATCAAATGTGCAACTGGGCTAAGGACACACAAGCACTTGGCACGCATGCATGCACGCACGCACGGACGCACGCACAGTGCCAATTCTCACCCGACAGCCTCTGGCCTCTCACGAACACACTCCCGTTTCTACTGAGCTTGGACTTCGAGTCCGATCCAGAACGCCCCAGGTTAAATATTGATTTCCACTTCTTTGACTTGCTGGAAAGCTTTCTCCTGAAAGAACCAAGCCATACATACATGTTAGTGGAGCATGTGTCATTTCCAGGCAGTGTTTTGTTTTGAGACAGGGTCTTTTATTTATTATTATTATTATTTTGGTTTTTCGAGGCAGGGTTTCTCTGTGTAGTCCTGGCTGACCTGGAACTCACTCTGTAGACCAGGCTGGCCTCGAACTCAGAAATCTGCCTGTCTCTGCCTCCCAAGTGATGGGATTAAAGGCGTGTGCCACCACTGCCTGGCTGAGACATGGTCTTAAGTAGACCAGGTTGGCTTGAACTCATGATCATCTCTGCCTCAGTGTTTCGAGGGTGATTGCAAAATTGAGAAAGAGTGTTACAACTATAGTCTCAGCCGTGAGGGGCTCTGGTATTTCTAGAAGTTTCCCTCTAAAATCCAAGTTGTACCTGACTTTAGCCTGTCTGGGGAAAGCCTTGGGTGATCGAACACGTCAACGCAAAGACCCTTTTCTTTAGAGCTACAGCTAAAGTTTTGTCATCTATCAGAGGCAGGGGTGGGAGGCAAACCGTGGGACAGTGGTCAGTGGGATGGTCAGAGCTCACAAGCGAACACACAGTTCTGAAATCTGGCAGAATGTCTATGAAGCACCGCAGTCCTGGCTCTCCACCCAGAAGTGGTGGCACACGCTTTTAATCCCAGCACTCGGGAGGCAGAGGCAGGTGGATTTCTGAGTTTGAGGCCAGCCTGGTCTACAGAGTGAGTTTTAGAACAACCAGGACTATGTATAGAGGGACCTGCCTCAAGCAAGAAAACAAAACAAAAAAAAAGATTAAGACCATAGACCTTTTAAACATTTAACACTGAAGACCTTTTTAAACATTTAAGACCACAGACCTCAGGTCTGTGCTTTCTGCATGGTGGCCATATGGCTAGGACATGTCTAAGTAACACAGTAAAACAGATAAAAACAGTAAAAGTGTCTGTTTTGGTGCTGCCAAGGAAAGCTGTGGCTTGTCGGCTGGCCTCAGTGGTCATTGTAAAGGAAAGTATAAGGTCCAGCATGTCTGTCTCCTGCCCAGCCTTTGTACCAGGTTGCTTGGCTGTGGAGATGGGGATGAGGCATGGTGACATAGCAACTGGGCTGGCTCATGAGAACCTGGTACCACCAGGGGGCACCACAGAGGCAACTCCTGCTTCCGATCCACCCAGCCAGGCACGAAGTTCAGGTTTGAAACCTTGTAATCCGTGGTTCTCACAAGGAGCCCTTTCTCAATAGGTGTCTCATCAAACACCAAGTCTCAGCTTTAGGGCGTCTTTACAATCAGTTGGAGACACGTCCGCATACTTGTTGGTTTCTATTGCACTTGGCTTGTTAGCCTTGATGTGTACTGTATGCATATATTAAACTAGTATAGCGCTGTGGCTGAAAGCAGAGAAAATGCAGAAGATGGTCTCTCTGAAGTGCCGTTCATCCCTGGGAAGGAGGCTTATTCTGTATGGCTTTAGAGAGAGGGGCAGTGTGTTTAGTTTTAAGAGGGCACAATTTGTTCGCTTTAGAAAACAGAGTCATCAATGACTCCGATATTTCTAGAAGTTGCCCTCTAAAATCCAAGTTGTACCTGACTTTTAGCCTGTCTGGCGATTCACTGGGTCATCAACCATGTTAACGCAAAGACCCTTTTCTTCAGAACTACAGCCAGGGAGCTTTCCCCAGGGATGTTGAGATATGCCATCCCTATCACAGGCCTCCTCTAGTTATCCAGGGGGGCAGACATCTTCCTCTCTAACCAGCTTGCTGCCTTGGTGATGTCTCGGGGAGTCAATTACTAAACAGAAAACGTGACACAATCCAATGAAAAGGTACCTTCACCTACACCCTCTAGAGGGTTAGGACTCTGGTTTCAGTCACTGCCTTCTTCCATGGTGGGACAAGTGAGTGGCTAGAGACTAAGGCTGTAGTGGAAGAAGAAATAGGGAAGATGCTGATGATGACTTGGTTTAGAGTGGAGAAAGACGGGGGGGATGCTTCAGCCAATAAAGTGCTTGCCACTTAGCATGAAGACTTGAGTTGGATTGATATCTCATGTAAAGAAACTGAGCGGAGGGGTACGTGCATGTAATCCCAGGCTAATCCTAGGAGACAAAGGATTAGCCAGCTTAGCCTACTCTACAAGCCCCAGGCCCATGATGGACCATTTTATTTGTTTGTTTGTTTTTTAAAGATTTATTTATTTATTATATGTAAGTACACTGTAGCTGTCTTCAGACACTCCAGAAGAGGGCGTCAGATCTTGTTAAGGATGGTTGTGAGCCACCATGTGGTTGCTGGGATTTGAACTCCAGACCTTTGGAAGAACAGTCGGGTGCTCTTACCCACTGAGCCATCTCACCAGCCCTGTTTGTTTGTTTTTTTAAAGGTGGTTAGCTCATGAGAAACAAGTTGCCCCCGGCCTCCTACAAAACTGCTCACGCATGTCCACACAAACACATGTATATATACTGACAGACAGAGAAAGGTGTGTGTGTGTGTGTGTGTGTGTGTGTGTGTCTGGCAGGTTGAGAAGAAGTAAGGAAGTCAGAAATGCCATTCCCAAGTGCTGCCAGCAAGGACCCTCTGACAAGAGTGGCCCCCATTTGTCATCTTGTGTTCTGGCATAAGCTAATTTCCATGCCATTTGCAGTGTCGCGTGGGGGTGGAGGTCACGGGGAAGGGGGCAAACACTCATTGGCAACTCACATCTGTAAACTCCAGGCCTGTTTTGTCTACACCATGGAAGAAGAGCCCCATAACTCACCTAGGTCTGTGGTAGGAGATAAGAGTTCACAGTAAGTCTGGGGCAGTGGAGGAAGCCACCCCTACTGAGGATGGTGGGAATCGTGGGGACTGGAAAATTCCTTTGTACCCAACTTGGACTGCGCCCCAGCCCATACTGTCATCACTCATGGCCCTGAGACTGGACACCTCACTCCTTTGTCCCCCTCCCCAACCCCCCCAGGCCTTCAGAGTTCTGAAGAATGGCAATTACTTGTTGTCTGGTAACTCAAGGACGGTGTGGAAGGGAGGAGGGACGATCTCGGGCAGGCTGTTCTCTCGTCTTTCCTTCCGAGCAGGGTGGTTTGTCGCCAAGCTTCGGGCCTGAGCCTCCTCCAGGCTTACCAACTTCATGGGCAGGGACAGGGCTGGCAAGGTCAGGCTCTTTGTGATAGTACGGCTTTCTGTAAACCAAAGGAAAGAGTTTGGCTTGGGAGCAAATTCAAGCTCTAGGCCCACTCAGGTCTTTCGTCTACAGCCCTTCCACTTGAACTCCTTGGCAAGGGGCAGCATGCCAGCTCTGGCTTGGGGGGTCTGGGGCAGAGGTTGTACACAGGAAACTGTCAGCTTTCCTGCCCACGGTGGGTGGAGGACCTCGAGGGGCACCAGGAAGTCATTACTTTCTGCACTTCCCATGGAGTGACTGTTGATATACTCATTCATTCATTCCACAAATATTTATTGAGCACTTACCGTGATCTAGAGTTACAGCGATGGTTCTTTGATCCTGAAAACTCTGCTAAGGACTTTGGTCAGATAAGAATTTGGCTTAACTCAGATAAGATGAAGTTGAAGGCTGCCCCTCACCCCCACAAACGAGGGACACGGGCTCTAAGGCCATGGATGGGTGGAGCTTACTGTTCCTAGGCTTCTGTCTCTGGAGGGACAGATCATCAATATACTGTGTTATTCCCTCAGAGAGAGGTGGCTCTTCCCTCAGCATGCCCTTGTCTTGTAGTATTTGTATTGTAGCCACTTGTCCCTCCTCTATGACATTCCTTTTAGGACAGCAGTGTGAAGGAATGGTTCATGTACAAAACTAGTCCTTCTCTGCCAATGGTTCTTTTTTAAAAATTTATTTATTTATTGATTGATTGATTGTATATGAGTACCCACCAGACACATCAGAAGAGGGCATCAGATACCATTACAGATGGTTGTGAGCCACCCTGTGGTTGCTGGAAATTGAACTCAGGACTTCTGGAAGAGCAGTCGGTGCTCTTAACTGCTAAGCCATCTCTCCAGTCCCTCTGCCAGTGGTTCTAAACTTGAGGCATAATAATATCCTCATTCTGTGAAAGGACATTTGGCAACATCTGGAGAAATTTTGTTTTATTTATTTTTTTGTTTTGTTTTTGTTTTTGAGATAGGTCTCATGTAGTCCAGACTGGCTTTGAATATGCGTAACCAAGGATAAGTTTGAACTCATGATCCTCCTGCACTCACCGCTACAGTGCTATATGTGTGTGTGTGTGTGCGCGCGCGCGCGTGTGTGTGTGTATGTTATATGTGTGTGTGAATGTAGGCCATGTGTGTACAGGTGCCCTTAGAGGCCAGAAGAAGGTATCAGGTGCCCCGAGCTAGACTTACAGGCAGTTGTGGGCTGCTGGAAGCCAATTCCAGTCTTTTGGGAGAGCAGCAAGTGCTTCTAACCACGGAGCAACCTCTATAGCACCCCCTGAGGAGAATGTTGCCCGTACCTTTACATGATAAAGAAGAGCTCACTAGAAAGGGAACATTGCCTACCCCCATTCCAGGGAGAGGCCATGTATGCACCTGATCAGAAACATGCTAAATCCCCAGGCAAGGGCACCAATCACTGCATCATACAGATACATATGTAACACTGTCATGGTGGCTGGAGTCTGCACCACCAGAACAGCGAAGCACCACAGATACCAACACATGACAGTCGGTACGTACGTAATACAATACTCAGAATTAAAACCAAACCTTCCCTCCCTTACTTGTTTGAGACAGTGTCTCATGTAGCAGCGCAGGCTGGCCTCAGGCTCTCTGTGTAGGCAAGCCTGACCTGGGACGACTATTTTGCCTGCTTTCTGTTCCCATACTCCCTTATTTGGGGGTGGGGGAAGCTCTATGGTTAGGGCAATAAGGGAAGCTAAGTTTGCAGGGAATGTGCCAGGGGGTGGGGAGCCGTTACCATCCTGCTGCAGAGCCCCTGGAGCACCGCCGTTGAAGATCTGATCAGCGTGATTTAATATAAACTCAATCACCACCTGCTGGACCCGGACTGCCAGAAACGCTGCATCTCCATTGCAAATAGTGGCTTCGATTTTCTTACTCCTGCACCGAAGAAACATATTCAGAGTTGAGTCTGCCTCACAACAAGAGGTGGTGGGGATGGCCCATGAGCCTTTAACTTTTCATGACCAATCAGAGAGACTCTCTCCCATTGGCGGTGAAGCCCAACCCACCGAATAGACTGGATCACTGCTACATGGTCCATGTTACAGGACTATAAACACTGCCCATCAATATACAGAACTGACTTCTTTTTACTTCACGGGATTCCCTCCCATCTTTACCCAGGTCAAGTCATGGGTAAAGTCATTGTTTGTGATTTCCATGAAGCAGTTGACTCAAGTTATAGCCATCTGTCGCCTCACCACAGCAAAGAAAAGACAATGAACTTCGGAGCCCCCAAAAGTCTTTTCAAGAAGTGGTAACATGCTGGGCGTGGTGGCACACGCCTTTAATCTACTTGGGAGGCAGAGACAGTCGGGTTTCTGAGTTCGAGGCCAGCCTGGTCTACAAAGTGAGTTCCAGGACATCCAGGGCTAAACATAGAAACCCTGTCTCGAAAAACCAAAAAAAAAAAAAAAAAAAAAAAAAGAAGTGGTAACATACAGACCCATATCTTTAGCCACACTGGGGTAATAGCCAATGAATGCCTTTGGAACCAGAGTTTCCAAAGGAGCAGGCTAAAAGCTTAAGACCGTAACGGCAGTTTCAAGCTGTGTATGCTATAAAAAGATCACCCAGCCATGCCTTCAAGTGCTTTATCTCTGAAGGACCCAGGCTTTGCTGCCCTGAGCCCCGGGGGTGGTAGTTACCTGAGGAGGTTTGGGGCCCACACCAGGGCCAGGTTCCTGGCGTGCATGTTGGTCTTGCTGCTGAATGAGGCAATGTGGGCCAGGTGTCGAATCAGGTATTCCAAGGTCCTGAAAGAGTTTGTTCGTTTGATTGTTTTTTGTTTTTTTTTTTTGGCAAAGTAAGAAATGCCAGTGCCCATGTGAAGTCTGCCATGTGGAGGTCACACCCAAGTTGGGATGAAGGAGTCTCTGAACTATGGACTTTGAAGGGACACTGGGGAGAAATCAAGATTAATGAAGGGCCACTTGCTTGACTCCAGGGCCACCGACTCAGGATGGGGACAGATGTCAGAACTGTAAGATATCAGATGAAACTGCAGGTCCAGGGACAGAGACAGCATCACAGGCCGCAGGCCCTGAGTGCTTAGTGATAATTTGCTTCTTTCCCACCCTGGGGAAAAATTCACTTTCCCACAATCCTCAAGGATAGCTGTCTAGCTACAGGCTACCTGGGTTCTTGTCAATGGGCCCGTTTCACAAACGAACATTTGTTGACTTCTAGGATGTTCTTTATAATACCACATCAAATTCTGCTAACCCTGGGAAAGTCAGTACCATTCCTGACAATCTGTATGAATAAAGGATGGGGATGATGTCTGGGATAATATTAAGATGTTCATGAGTCATAGTCACCCCCCCCCCCCCCAGTTTTAAGGTTTGGAAACCTGGGTTTCCAAAGGCTTCTTTGTAGTATAATTCAGCTTATAAACCAAAGCTGTCACCGTGAGGTTGGCTTGTGTGGCTGTGATGCCACTCTTTGGTACTCTGATGCGTACCCTCCAAGTGGAAGCAGGTTGTCCTCGGCTACCAACATCCCTGGTTGGACACCCGCTCGTCCTGATAATACCGACTGCTCATTGATTTCCAAAAAACGCCTACAGGAAAGCCACTGTCCACTTGTTCCAGTTGTCACATGTCCCTGCCTCCTGGATGTTTTACCACACAGAGTCTGTGCGTTTCTCACCTATAATGGGGTGGGGGCAGCTCCAGGATAACATTCTGGATCCGGGCCAGCTGGCCTTCTTCTGGGCAATGAGACACTGCTTCCTGTAGAGAAGAACACCAAGTACCCAGTGAGCATCCAGGAGCCAGGACCCTTCCTGCATGCCCCAGTCTGATTCAGGACTCAGATCTTCCAGCCTTACACCCCGCAGATCCTGTCTCAGAAGCACTGTTGTCTGTGTCAACGGCAAGCCACATGCCCTTTCTGGGTTTCAGAGTCAAGGGTCTTCACCCTGTATGCACACAGGAGTGGGTGGGTCTCTGGGTGCCCTCAGAGGTTGTTTGGCGTCTGAGAAAGAATGTACAGGATCGAAAGGAGTCCTGCACGGCAGAGTCATAGACGCTCACATTCAGAGAGACGGCACAGGGACGCACGTCTACTCAGTCCCTTTGGGTGTGAACAGCTACATACTTGTCACCTAGCCTGTGACTATTCCATGACTCCTAGTCCTCAACTGTTGCCTGTTTTGTCTGCCAAGAGGCAGAGAAGACGTGCCTTTCTTATCAGGGACAAGAGTTTTGTCCCCAGGATCTGGCGGCCTTGCCCTGATTTGCTATCTGCTTATATCCTGTGTGGGCATCTTGTTCCCGTCAGTCCAGGGCCTTGCAGGGGAGGCAGGAACACCATGAGGACAACGTGATGACAGGCTGGCTCATGTCCATCTCTCGCTGGCCCTAGGCTGCCTCGTGACACAAGCATCCCTAATGATTCTTCAATTCCAGCCCTGTTTCCTATCTTGAGAATATATCCTGCCTGTGTGTGATGACTGAAACTGACAGTCAACTTGAGGGGTTTCTAAAATCTCTGAAGAGACACGTCTTTTGGCATGCTTGTAAAGGACTATCTACATTAGGTTAATTGAAGAGAGGAGATGCACCCTAAATATGGACAGTGCCATTCCATAGGCTGGGATCCTGTACTGAATTAAAAAGAAGTAAATCGAGCCAATCACATGCATTCTCTGTTTCCTGACTCAGGGCAGCGTGGCTAGCTGTCTCTGGCTCTTGCATCTATTTTGATAACCACTGCTGGCTGCGATACAAGCAAAAACCAAGATTTAAATCTGGGGGTTTTGCACACCCTTCACCCACATTTATTTGTTAGCTGGCATTTCTGGATCGTCCTTCCATTGTGGAGTACTGGGTGTGGCTTAGTGGTGAGAACGCTAAGAACACTGGGACTTCCAGCCCAATGAAACAAATAATCAGAGTTCCTTGTAATGCACTGCACAGTTTGGTGGTGATTGCATCTTCTTAGAAGGGCGAAGCAGGAAGGGAGTGAATTCAAGGCTTGCCTGGGCCACAGACTGTATTTATATCAAGATCCTGTTTCAAAAGCCATTATATTTATTATTAGTCCCTGTGTATTTATACATGGTATATATGTGAAGGTTGAAAATAGCTTGCAGAAATTGGTTCTCTCTTACCACGATGTGGATCCCAAGGATCAAACTCAGGTCACCAAGCTTGGCTGCCAGCACCTTTAACCACTGAGCCATCTTACTGTCCTCCATCTTAAAACTTTAAAAGGGACCGTGGCCCTAGCTCAGTGACAAAGCACTTGCTTACCACAGAAGAGGCCTTTCGTCTAGTCCCTGGCACCACAAAAACAAACAAAAGCCCAACAACAACAATTAACATTCAACAACAATTAACATTCAACAACAATTAACATTCAACAATTAACATTCTCGGTCATACTCTTAGCAATGATAGCGTTTAGACACTACTCTTGAGAGCAGAAGCCAATTAACTTTGGGGAACACTCACTATCTGCTGGGCCCTCCTCTCAACCACATCTGCTGCATATGCTCTGACTTAAAAGGATTCTAAGGTCCTGCCTGGGTCTCCCGAACCCTCTTGCTCCCAAACCACTCCTGTGCTGGACCATGGCTGTGTCAACATGCTCCAGCGTCATCATTACTTACTTACTTGTAAATTTATTATTATTTTTTTTCTCTAGACAGGGTTTCTCTGTGTAGCCCTGGCTGTCCTGGAACTCACTCTGTAGACCAGGCTGGCCTGGAACTCAGAAATCCGCCTGCCTCTGCCTCCCGAGTGCTGGGATTAAAGGCGTGTGCCACCACTGCCTGGCTTAAATTTAAATTTAAAGTAAGCTTACAAAGTGACAGGTTTCATTATGGCATTTTAATTCTGTGTATACGCATGCACCAGCCAGTGACATACGTCTCTTGTCTTCCTGTGTGCCTATTCCTTTTGACACAGGGTCTCCTACTGAGCCCAGAGCTTGACAGCTACAGAGACCCTAATGTCTCCTGCATTGTGGGTGCCTATGATGTCATCCAGTTTTTACGTGGACGATGAGAACCAGCATGCAGGTCTGTGACTGTGCATCAAGTGCTCTTACCCACTGAGCCACCTCCCCAGATCTCATACCTCATCCCCTTTTCAATGGAAGTAAAACATATGTATGTATGTATGTATGCATGATGTATGTGCATGCATGCATGTATCATCTATCTGTCTATTTAATCTACATATGCCCACTATTTTAAAATGGCAGTCAGATACCTCAATGCGGGAAACTTGGGTTATCTTTTCGTAAGAAGAGGGACGTGTGTGTTGGAGGGCCATAGCTCCAGCTCCCACTCTTCTGGTGGATGTGCCTGCTGTGAACGGAGTGACCATCAGCACCTGCTTACCTTCTCTGCCTTTTAAGATATAGAAGATCATGGGTCAGGGGCACGTGCGGCCCCTCTGAAGGAGCCCCACATCTACCTTCTCTTTCCCATTATTTAGGAAACAGAGTAGCAGGGACCACACTCCCTGCAGTCAGGGAGAAACTGGAAGGGGAAGGGAAGGTGAGCTCGCCAGGCAGCCAGGGCTGCAGAATAGAACACGGATGCTCACGGTTTGGTCCCATAGCGCAGTGCACACAGGGAGGGCTCAGGATTGTCCCTGCATAGCCAGGTCCAAGGTTTGAAGAGCTTTGTGCTGTTCCCCTCTTTATAAAATGCATCTAGATCTGCGTGTCAGGGGCGCTTGCCAGTAATAACAATGGAAAACTGAAAGCCGGGTTTGGGGGATAAGAGTGCAGGTGGAGATAGCAGCCCTCATGGAAAGTTCCTTTAATATTTTAGGGAGCAGCTTAGTCATTGTCGTTCTCTGAAGCCGAGGGGCAGGTTAACCCCTGATGCTTGCTAAGCCCAGCGAGAACTGCTGTTTCTTTCCTTAGCCTCTTCTTACTGCATCCCCAGCCTATATAGAAACCCACTTTCTTTTCCCTCTCACTTAATTACAGACAGGGTCTTTCTATGTAACCCAGGCTGGCCTTGAACTCACAATCTTCCTGACTCAACCTCCCCCCAAGCTGGTATTATGGGAGGGTTACGCCAAGCTCAGCTTAAATCCTCATTTTTTTCTCTTAGGACAGCAAATGTTCTCCAATTAAGACCGCAGATCCTATCATTGGGCAACTTGGGGAGAAGGGTTGAAATTTGATTCACCCTAATTTATGTGTGTGTGCAGGAACTGGAAGCAAGCTCAGGCCAAATGGGCTGATGTTTCAGTCTCAAAGATCTGGGAAGAACCTGCCACTACTTGTTCTCCATCACTGACCAGATGATCGCCTTCCTGACCTGTGAGATCAGGGCAAAGGCAGGGTTCTGATCCTGGTGCTAAGCTCTTGCTCTAGCTTTCTGGTGTTTTTGTTTTTTTCAGAAACCACCCCTGCCCTACAGTTCAGGCTCTCCTGCCAGATAGCCCCTATCGCTGCAGAGACCCAACAGAAATGAGCCAGAGGGAATTTCTCTTCCAACCGAACCCAAGTTAATTGTGTGTGCGTGTGTGTGTGTGTGTGTGTGTGTGTGTGTGTGTGTGTGCGCGCGCGCCTGTGTGCAAGCCAGAGACCAAGGAGTCAGTTTTCTCCTTCCAGTACGTGGGTCTTGGGCAGCAGTTCTCAACCTGTGGATCTCGATCCCTTTGGGGGTTGAATGACCCTTTCACAGGGGTCACATATCAGATATATACATTACGATTCCTAACAGTAGCAAAATTACAGTTATGGCGCGTGGCAACAAAATAATGTTATGGTTGGGGGTCACCACAATGCGAGGGACTGTATCAGAGGGTCACAGCATCAGGAAGGCTGAGGACCACTGGCTCTTAGCGATAGAAGTCAAGTCGTCATGACTGGTCAGCCTTTACCTGCTAAGCCAAGGCCTCCTGGTTACAATTTTAAGCTTTATCAATTACTTATATGATCTATATTGGGTGACCATGCCCTTCTGTGAACCCCGTATCCCAGCTCCCACCATTGCTACCACGCTTGTCCCACGCCAGGCACTGGTCTCTACAGGTCCTCTTAAGCTCAGCCTCTCCCAACCCCCAACCAGAGCCTTTGGACCTGCTGTTCCTTGTCACCCACTTCAGCAGATACTGCTGTAATCTGCTCCCTTGCTTTATCCCTGTCTGCTCCGATTCTGCCTTGTGGAGAGAATTCTGGTGGTCTTAAAATAGCGGTTAGAGTCCATCCATGTCCCCTCAGCCCTGGGCTCTTTTTCTTCAGAGTGTTTATTGACAGCTTTCACGAGACATCGGTATTTTACTAGGGCTTATCCCCACTCCGGGGTCTGTCTGTTCTCTCTCTCTCTCTCTCTCTCTCTCTCTCTCTCTCTCTCTCTCTCTCTCTCTCTCTCGTGGAACCTTCAGCAAATAAGGACGGTATTTGTCTTCCAGCTGTGGAAAGTCCTAACAACTGGTGAATGAAATAAACAAGCGAGAGAGTCAATATTTTGCTTTATGCTTGAAAATGGCAGACAGTCACATGTGGGCCACACCTTAAGGACACTGCTACTCTAGGGCACTCTCCATTACGGTGAACACTGTCTTGCTGAGGTCAACTCCTCAACCTTGGATCCCCGACAGGGTGGCCAATCAGTTTGAATTCCCCACAATTAATGGTTTCTCTGGACACTGGTCTCTCTTCTTTTATTCTTTTAAAAAAGGTATCTGAAAAGACTTATTTACTTGTGTGTGTGCATGTGCGTGCCTCTGTGTGTGTGTGTGTGTGTTTGCATGAGTTATATGTGTCTCTTGCATGGAGATGTTTAAGGAGACTACAGACATGGGCTCTTCTGCATCTGCAGTTATAGATGGTGGTGACCCTCCTGGTGCTGGGAACCAAACTCAAGTCCTTTGTAAGAGCAGTAAGTGCTCTTACCTGCTGATCCGTTTCTCCTCCTCCCTATTTTGTTTTTAATCGTGTGTGTGTGTGTGTGTGTGTGTGTGTGTATACACGGAGAGGTCAGAGGTGTTGGATCCCCTCGGAGCTGGAGTTACAAGTGGTTGTGAGCTGCTAACACAGGTCCTCTGAAAGAGCAGCGCACACACATTGCTGAGCCATGTCTCCAGTCCCTGGCAAGTCAGGACACTTGCCTTCCACCTCCTCCCATCTTGAGCTCATAACTACTTGCCTGTGTGAGTCCCTAATTTGCCCCAAGCGACAGTTTGGTGACTTATGTGAGTCAACAAACTTGTGGGCAAACATTTGCTGAGTAACCATTCCAATATTTTCTCCTAGCTAGAGGGAAGAAGCACAATAATGAATAAAAAAAAATAAACCTGCTCCTGTCCTTAGGTAGCCCTTCCTTACTGGAAACAGCCCATGTGCTTATAAGCCCGTCACTGTGGAATGGAGACTGGTGGAGACACTGTCTCCCTGGAACTCCCTTCCTAGCGTGCCTGGTCCAATACTCAGCGAGGGACTGACTCAAGGGAATAAGGGGAGAGCGAGAGAAAGACACCCAAGACCTTTCTGTGTTTGCATACACAGGGGAATGTAACCCCGGTGTTCCGGAAATGATCTTAAAGCTAATGCAATAATTAAACCACCAATTCCCTAGCAACTGCAAGCTAGTAACTTTCATTTCAGTTTAACACTTTTAACTGGATCAACGAGAAGAAAATTTGCATTTTTCCTAAAATGAATGTTGCATTTTTCTCTGCAGAACAAGGTACATTGAATAATTACTTCTAAAGATGCCGGCTTCTGTACCCTGGAGCATGGAAATGCTGTCTTATTTGAGAAAAAGGGGGGTGGTCTTTGCAGCTGTGATTACCTTCAGAACCTGGTGTAGGGGGACGATCCTAGATTCTCCAGGTCATCCCCAAATGCACTTTATAGCTGTCTTTACAAGCCGGACACAGAGGCAGACACAATCAGAAGAGAGCTCTACGTGACCCTGTTGGAGCTGGGAGAGGCAAGGAATACCCTTCTCTCCAGGGCTTCTCTGAAAGCACCTAAAGTGGTTTTTTTAATGTTTTATTTTATTTTATTGTTTTATGTGCACGGTTATTTTGCCTGCATGTGTCTGTGCCACGTGCACGCAGTGCCCATAGAGGCCAGAAGAGGGCATCAGAGTCCCTGGAACTAGGGGTGAGCTGTGGCCTTAAAAGCCAATGGGTGGCCCCGTGAGTGTTAGGAATTGAACTCAGGCCCTTGGGGAGGGCAGCCGGTATTCTTAACCTCAGAGCCATCTCTCCAGCTCTAAATTGGTTTTGTCAGGGTATTTTGTCATAGCAACAGGAAATGAAACCAGGGCAGACAGTTTGTGGTAATTTGCTACAGCCATAACGGAAACTAGTAACTTGAAAATTGAAAAAAAAAAATTCCGTTTATTCTACAACTTAGAAGGGATCCGTAACAATCTACTTACCCACAAAACCTAAAAGAAGGTGCCTCCCAGGCCTCCCAGCCCCCAACACGAACTCCTGCATGCCTCCGATGGGATCCACTCAGACTGCTTTCTTCCCATTTAATTGCATACTGTGCCAGTAACTATTGTTCAAAACATGTCTTTTTTTTTTTTCTGGCCACACAATAAGCAATAGATTTATCATTTGTCTTTGAGGTAGAGATACAGCTATTCTTCAAAATTTGGATGTTGTGTATAATCCCATAGTGAATCTAGTAGTACATCACTCTAAGATTGAGTCCCAGAGTTATTAAAGAACATAATGTTTTTAGAACCTTGATCATAATGGGATACCCACCTAATATATATTTCCAGTAGATTATAAAGAGTGGGTCTTCTCACAGGTTTGCTAGCATGAACTACAACACTGAAATTTATTTATTTATTTTTAAAGATTTATTTATTGTTATATGTAAGTGCACTGTAGCTGCCTTCAGACACACCAGAAGAGGGCGTCAGATCTCATTATGGATGGTTGTGAGCCACCATGTGGTTGCTGGGATTTGAACTCAGGACCTTCAGAAGGGCAGTCAGTGCTCCTAACCACTGAGCCATCTCTCCAGCCCTGAAATTTACTTTTGAGTGACTGAGAAGCAGCTCATGTGGTAATGCACATACTGACTTTGCAGAGAACTCAGGTTTGGTTCCCTGTAGACACATGTCAACTCACAGCCACCTGTAACATCAGGTCTAGGGACCTAATGACCTATTCTGGCCTCTTGGGCATCTACATATATACGACGCCCATACACTCATGCAGACTCACACTCATACACATAAACTGAAACAAATCTTTAAAAATGTAACGTGCAAACATATCTTTCTAGTAGTTTTTATATAATTTTGTTCCTCTGAATTGTCTAAGTCTTGTGCTCATTCATTCAATGCAGTGTTAGGTGGTTTTCTTTTTATTGACAAGCAGTAGTTCTTTGTAATTACAGAATAACAGTCTCTTTGTCATTTTCTTAAGAACGGTGTAACAGACAGTTTCGTGTAGCCCTGCCTGGCCTCCCAGTTCACAGTTACACCTGGCCCCGAATTCTCCATCCTTTGTCTTCATCTCACAGTGCTGAGATTACAGGAGCATACCTTATGTTCTGCTTGAGAATGAATACTTATACGCGCTCACACACACTTATATATAACATATGTAATATATAACATATAATAATATACATTATATATGTGTGCGTATATACATACATATATGTATGCATATATTTATTTTACTTCATGTGTATGGGACTTTTGCTAGCATGTATGTCTGCATACCACAGGGGTGCCTAGTGCCTGAGGTCAGAAAAGTATGTTGAATCCCCTGGAACTGGAGAAACTGGAGATGTGAGTCCCCTGGAAGAGAAGCCAGCGTTCCTAACTCTGAAGCTACCTCTGCAGCCCAAGGGGAATATTTGTTGGTCAAATCTGTCTTTTGTTACTTATTCCCTATGCTTTTATGGTGAGGACATCCTTCGACCTGCTCAATGGAAGGGAGACAATTTGTTTTTTCCCATCCTTAGCCGACTCTCAATACCGCTTCTGGACCTGGTCATTCAGCGTGTCTTCTGTCCTTAGTTGATGACTTCAGAAGCCATGCTGTATTTGAGTGGTGTGGGAGTAGTATTAATCCTGCCTGGGAGTGACATAACGCCTGCTTCACTCATAAGGCACTCAGTGCGCTCCTACTGATCTTGTTTGGTTTTGCTTTTGTTTTGTTTTGTTTTGTTTTTGAGGCATGGTTTCTCTGTGTAGCCCTGACTGTCCCAGAACTTGCTCTGTAGACCAGGCTGGCCTCGAACTCATGGAGATTCACCCGTGTCTGCATTCTAAGTGCTGGTGTGTGACACCACTGCCCAGCTTGTGAGATCCCATTTGAGTTTATAACAGAGAAGTCACTCAATCACAAGGCAGCTGTTATTGTTGTTAATATTATTGTTCCATTAATATTTGAATCCTCTTGTTAATCCAATGAGGCGGTATTTGACTTCAGCTATGCAGGTGAGTTAAACAAAATGTCAGAATGTAGCAGAGCTATTCTCCTATGTCTAAAGTTTGCTCAGACCATCAGATTCACTATTGCAGGCAAAGACACCTGCTAAGGGACAAAGTCTGCAACAGAATTAACATCAGTAGGCCCTACTTCTGTAATCAAAACAAAACATCCCCATTTTACTTTTTAGTGTCAATAAACTGTCTGAATTCATGTCATTTTCTTCAATCAAGTTGACAAATATTGTCTTCCAGCTTTTCCCCTCTACTTTCCCTATTTTTTTCCAGTCCCCGTGAGGGCACCACAAGGATAGGAGTGGGGGGCTGGGGTAGGGGGTGTTCTGACCCAAGGCTGTTGCTGCCAGAATTAGGAAGAAGCCATTTCTGAGGCTTTTTGTCAAGAATTGCTCTAGCTACCCACAAGACAACATCAGCAGCTACAGGTTAGTGCAGTCGCCAGAGTTTATGATTAAGG
This sequence comes from Mus pahari, assembly GCF_900095145.1. NCBI lineage: Eukaryota > Metazoa > Chordata > Mammalia > Rodentia > Muridae > Mus > Mus pahari. Next base: position 33,614,493 of record NC_034601.1, read on the forward strand.
TTTCTGTGTGCTTTGGGCTATTTTTCACTAAAATTCAATGTAGTCTGTGGGCAAAGTTATGAAAATTATTATACAAAAGAGCTAATACTTCAAAATAAATGCTATTCTTGAATATCCTTCCTTTTAAGCCTTTAAAAAAGTTATGTTTTTCTTAAAAAGTTATCTGTGGTGTGTGTGTTTCTTCCAGACACCAACTCTCCCAAGACTTTCTTTTCTTTCTTTTTAAAAGATATTTATTTTATGTATATAAATATACTGTAGTTGTCTTCAGACACACTAGAAGAGGGCATCAGATCCCATTACAGATGGTTGTAAGCCACCATGTGGTTGCTGGGATTTGAACACAGGACCTCTGGAAGAGCAGTCAGTGCTCTTAACTGCTGAGCCAACTCTCCAGCCCCCCAAGACTTTATTAATATATGCTTATGCATCTTTCCCCCTACTTTTCAGTCACTCTCTGTGCCCTTGTTCCTATATGTGTGCAGGTCACAGGACAAACTGTGGGAGTCGGTTCTCTTCCTCTACCATGTTGGTCTCAGAGACTGAACTTGAGCTTCGGTTGCTAGTTTGGGCAGCTGAGTTACCCAACTTATCACCTTAAGGCCACCTTTCTTTCTTTTAAGATTTATTTTCATTTATATGTATGTAATTGAATTTATGTGCACTAAATGTATACAAGGTGCCCACGGAGAGCGTCAAAACCCCTGGAACTGGAATTACAGGTGGCTTTAATGACTAAACTATCCCTCCACCCCTCCCAAGCCTTTTTTTTTTGTTATTATTTTATTTTTCATTAGTTATTTTATTTATTTACATTCCAAATATTGCCCCTCCCCAGAGTTCTTCAAAATCCGTTGTTAGGTTCCGAGCTCAATTCCTCAAAGTAATTATTCATTTATTTCTGCTTGAGTTTGAATGAAAGAACCTTTCACGTGGTCAGAGTTTATTACGGGATACTGAGAGATGTCCTGGTGCATCTCTGGAGCCCAGATCTGGTGTTTTCTATCTGTGCTACTAATTCAAAGGGTCCCCTGACCCCTGCCCTCCAGGGATGGTAGGCGCTCCAGGTACCGTCCCTGGTTCTCCTCTGTGATCAAGTATTTTAGGCGACCCCACTCTTCTCTCCTTGTGCTTCTCCATGAATCCACACATTCTATAATCTACCCTTGTGGTCCTATTTTAATTTTTTTAATCTATTAATTTTTTTTTAAATTAACATGCTTGGTATTAGCTTTCACTATAACATTTTCAAACAAGATCCGTGTTTGCCCAGTCTCTTCCCTACTTTGCCTCTGCTTGAGTCCCTCTGTCCCTTCCACCCACCAAAGCCTCTTTCTACATTCAGGTCACACGTGTTCTGCTGCCTCCCCCACTTCCTGCATACTCCTTTCCTCCTGTCTGGGTGTATGCTCTAGTTTCCTAGCCTGTACCCACACTTACTTCCATGTATACACACACACACACACACACACACACACACACACACACACACGCACGCACGCGCGCACACACACTGAGAGAGAGCCTGCTGCAGGCTTTGTTCCTCTGAGCCCGACTACCTTGTCAAGCCTGGCATTAACATTTGCTTTAACCACGTGTTTTGCCCCATCAGTCTCCTTTCTGCTCACTCACTTGGTAGCCATACTGCAAGTACAGTGCAGCTATTTCACTCTTGCATCAGCAGCCCATTGGTATATCCCATCCTCTCTTCCCCTGGCCCAGGGGCTTTGCTTTTTTTTTTTTTTCTCTTTGTAGCTTTCTGATAAAGTCTTTTGATGTTTGGGATGGGGTGGGGTTGGGGAAGGTCTCTCTCCCTTTTCTGCCTACCGGTCTGTTCCCCAAGCCCCCAGGCAAACACAGAAGGAACACTCTTGGAAAAAAAAAAACAAAAAAAAAAAACAAAAAACGAACCATTGAGATGTATAGCAAGCACCAGAGGCCTGAGATTCCTGCCCTGCCTCTGCTGTGTGACCTTGGGCCAGCCACTTTACTTCTTTGGTTCTCAGTTTTCTCCCTGAACAATGAGGCACATTCAGTTGGATAAGCATAGAAATAATTTAACCCAGCTCTCAAAACAAACAGCATCATTCTGAGAATTCAAGGAAGGAGCAGTTAGCAAACAGCTCGACCACTCTCCTTCCCTTGCCGTCTTACATCCACCACCATGCTAAGATAATGCCAACCAGCTGGCGAGTCGTGTTATTGTTATTTCAGTGTCGAAACTGCCCTTGGCCGGTCGGTCCGTGCATCCCACCCGCTAACCACAACAGAAACCCAAACACTCACCGTGAATTTCTCATAGAGCTCGTAGGTCAGGAGGGGGTTGGGCAGCTCCCGGAAGTAGAGCTTGCACAGGGAGCCCACACAGTGGATGTCTTGAAGGTACACTTCTCTTGTCAGATCTGGGCATTGATCTGAGCCAAACTCTTGCCTGGAACAACAGAGACGGAGACATAACAACCCCAGGGACCATGGGCTCCGTGTCAGCCGCTGCTTGGAGGCACAGGAGTCCAAAGAGCCTCCACTGCCGATGTGCCCAGGGTTCCTGCCTGACCCCCATTCCTCTCCCAGCACCAGGAGGCCATTGGAGAGACGTGGCTTTTGGAGGCTGATGCTTGCTTGGAAGTCGTTTGTGACTTGACATCAGAAAACTCATTTGTGACCCGAGGTCCCCATGGCACCGTATCTGTGTCTTGGTGGGGGCCGGGGGGGGGATATAAAATGTCTACTGAGATTTCAGTTTTTCCAAAGCATTACTCAAAATGAAACCCTCTCTCTCTCTCTCTCTCTCTCTCTCTCTCTCTCTCTCTCTCTCTCTCTCTCACACACACACACACACACACACACACTTTTTAGCGGTAAGACCCAAAACTGGGAAGTGGGGTGAGGCAGCGGGTGTGGACTGTGTCAGGTCTTATCCCACGTTTCCACAGTCATGTCTCAAACTCCCTTTAACCGGATACTCAAACCCAAGGTTTGAGGACCTAACTCAACCATCTCTCTGTCGCTTAGCGGAACTGTTTTTCTAGGTGGCTTAGTGGTGATTCTTAGGTGTCACTCCAGTAATGTGAATGTCTTAAGCGGTCCGTCCACCGCGGGATTCCAGGAACACCAAGACCATTTGACTCTAGGTTAGGTTAGGCATCTGCGCCATTTTCTTTCTTTCCTTTTGTTTTCTTTCCCTTTGATCCACGTTGTTTGAAACAGGGTCCCACTGTGTAGGCTAGGTTGGTCTTGAACTGACGTCATTACTTCTTCAGTCTCCCGAGTGCTGGGCTGGGCTCGTGGGCCTGAACCACCAGCTCCAGTTTAGGTTTGACGTCAAATCAGAAAACATCTCCTTACATGTGTGCACTGCCTCACCCTGTACATACTTGTGAACTACAAATATGGTTTTTAAATGGTACGTTTTAGTTTTAATATAGAGGTTAAGCTCCTGAGTATACTCCTCAGTTAGGTAGGGATAAACCCCACAAAAGTCCGAGAACCAACATTTTTCAAAGTAGCCCATTGCCCCCCCTGCACTCTGTTCCATCTCCTCAAAGAAGAGTGGGAAACTCTCCAATACTGTAAGTACCTCAAGGTAACTCATGGGGCCCCAGAAGAGAGGGGTCCTGTGAATCTGTGGACACGTGTTTCTCTGAGAGCGGGAGAGAAGAATCTACAATTTATTCATTTATTTTGCCCAGATTTTCCCTGGTCAAGACTAAGGCACTCTTTAAATGAAAAAAAAAAAACAAAACAAAACAAAAAAAACCTCCCTCTACCTAAGAATCTTTCTGGATGCCAGCTACTGTGTCATTGACTTCAGATCTAAGAGTCACCCTCAGTGTGGAACACTTGGTTTGCAAGCTTTTGGCCCAGTGCCGATCCCCAGCAAGAAAAAAAAAACGTTGTCAATAAAATTCTAAGGGATCCTATGGTAGTGGACACCTGTTATCCTAGGACCTGGGTGACTGAGGAAGGAGTTGTGAGTTCAAAGCTAGTTAGGTAAACTGAGACCCTGTCTTAAAAAGCAAACTACCGAAACATCTGGGTGTGGTAGCACACACCTTTAGTCCTTAGCTCTTGTGAAGCAGGGACAGGTGGATCTCTGTGAATTTAAGGTCAGTCTGGTTTACAGAGTGAACTGCAGGACAGCTAAAGCTACACAGAGAAGAAAACTTGTTTTGATTAAAAAAAATTATACTTGTAATAAACTATTTTTTAACATCCATAAAAATGCTTTATTATTCATTACAGTTTAATTACAAGTAAGATTTGGAGAGGATGGACCAAAGAGAAGGTAGAAAACAAAATGTTAAATTATATAATATATAATCCATATCATATATCCCAATTACATACTGACTTTACAAGAAGAGTGTTCTACAGGATCAGGAGGCTTACCCTAAGTTTCAGGCTAGCCTGGTCTATAGAGTAAAACCATGTCTCAAAAATTTTTTAAATGTATATTCTTATTATTTTAGAATGTATATTTGTAATTAGTAAATCTAGTAAATATATATTTAAAACCACTAAATGTTCTTTTGGTATTATGATAAACAAAATGCACAAGCCTATTGCCTTAATCACAGAAAAATACATATATACTTCAATATATTTCACATATTTGTATATACTTTATACATATCCTTTTTTATTTAAAGTTTGTTATCTTTTTGTTTGGTTAATTTTGGTTTTTCAAGAGAGGGTTTTTAATGTGTAACAGCCCTGGCTGTCCTGAAACTTGCTCTGTAGACCAGGCTGGCCTCAAACTCACAGAGATCCACCTGCCTCTGCCTCCCAAGTGCTGCGATTAAAGGCGTGCGCCACCACGCTCTGCTGGTTCTTGTCTTTTGAATGAAATAGCAATTTCTTAAAATGTTTAGGGTAAGTCTGTGGTATTATACATTACCCACATGTCATTTATTCTAAAAAATGACTAGGGCGTGGGTGGGTTAGGGGCCACACTTGCCATTGATTCTATGTGGCGGTCACAGGGCAACTCTGCGGGGTCTGTTCTTTCCTTCTACTTATGTAGGCTCCAGGGTTCGAACTCAGGTCACTGGGTTTGCCCAGCAAGCATCTCTACCTGAGGAGCCATGTAACTTCCAAATAACTTAAAAACATCAGCATCAATTAGAGAAACGTACAGTCATGCAGACTTCAACCATCTGAAATATCAAGAGTGTATCCAAAGAAAACCTCCCAAGGGCCTCGGAATTCTGAACACCATGCAAGGGACCCTAATCTAGCTGGGCTTTAGAAAAACATGTTCCCTAACTTGTAATTTAGGCCACGTGAGGTACATCCAATCCATCAGCCAAGCAGGAACCCTGCCCAAGACAAAGAAAAAGCCGTTTTCGCAGGACAGAATTGTACCGGGCCGGGAGCCCGCTGATTCGGGTTAGAACTGCTGGCAGCTACACCTCACAGAGACCATCCGAGTTTCCGGTACTCCCCCAAACTGCCAGCAGAGACAGAGAGAATGAAGGGAGGCTCACTGGAGGGTTCTGGGCTCTTGTTTTAGCTTACCTCAGCCGCTGGATGTTTGAGGTGACACCCGAGAGGCGATAGATTCCATCCACAATGCCGTGAGTCTCTATGAATTCAGCACAGCTCTTCAGCACATATGGAACTACGTATAAGAAGAGAAAAATGGCCAAGCATTAGATGTAAATCTGCCCTGTAAAGATACCCCCTGACAATCCAGGCCAGTTCAAGTGTAAGGGACTCAGAAGAGTCACAAGCGTGAGCAGTTGCTTATAAGTGGTAGGCAATGCTCCTTAGAGACTTAATGATGTTTTTACTACTTCTTAAAGATTTGAATAAAACTTAATATATTTTATTTATTATTTACTTTATTAATAAATAACTTATTATTAAACAAAATTTATAAAATTTAAGTAAAATAAACTTTAAAAATGTTTTTTAAATACTTAAAAAAGTATGTAGGTGTGGTAGGCGTAGTGGAGCACTGGGGAATTCAGGGTCAACCTCAGTTACAGAGTAACTTTGAGGATGGCCTGGTCTATAAGACCCTGTTACAAATGAACATACAAACAAACAAATAAAATAACACCCTACCCTACCTGTTTTTAACAGTTAACAATTCACAGAAACATTATCTGTTTGTAAGGGATACATACCCTCCTTTGAAAGGTGAGACCCCCCCCCCCGCCCCCAAACCTTCCTTTTGTGTTTAAATGAGGTTCTAACATGGCCTCTTACATGCTCACCCTCCCAGAGTTCAGAGCTCTGAAGGTAGAGAATGGCTGAGTTGTTGTTTTCTCCTGGGTTGACCTCATTGCCAGAGTGACAGAATGACGCATGTCCTTTAGATGCACAGAAGGAACATCAAGTCATTTGCTACTTGAGTTCCTTGACCAGTCTTCCCGAGGTCCTCTTGTGGCAGTGCAGTGAATGCTGACTGACTGTGGGACAGACCAACCCTCAGACTAAAATCCTTCGTGGCTCCTAGTCACCTAGGGATGACCCAGGTCCTCCACAAACTTAAGGATTGGTCAGTGCTGTGCCAGACACCGAACACACGCCAGTCCTTTCTTGGATTAGACTAATGCCAATTCATTTATGCTTATTACACACAGCTTGCTCCTGAATGCAAATCCATACTGGGCTGACTCTTGTTTTGAGATAGAGCTATGATATTTAGCCCACGTTAGCTTTGAAGTCACCAAGTTTCCCATGTACTGGGGGGTTAGGCAAACACCACTGCATTTGGCTTAGACTGAACCTTTGTCTGGGTATATATTAGATGTTCAAATCCAGCATTCTACCTAGACACAAGATATTTGACTTCAACAATCTCATTATTGTTACTGGGTGCTGGAGGATCTTACCCAGGGCTGCCTGGATGCAAGGCAAGAACTCTATCCCAAAGCTACAACCTCACCCTATCTAATTCCCCATGACAATGCTTTCAAAGCATCTTCTTTTTCCTTCAGCTTTGAAATAATTGTAAGTCAGGCATTCAATCAAATTCATCATACTTAAAAATATCCTGCCCATCCCTCAAAAGCTAACGCATACCAGGAGCCTCTCCCTTCAACAACATATCCTTATTTTGCCCATGGCTTATCCTGCAAGATGGGAACTGGGGAGAGCCTTCCAGTTAACCCAGGTACAATGAGGTCAGGGAGTGGATTTTGCATTGGAAATATCAGAGGCCAGAGACCACAGAGGTGGATCCACTTCCTATGCGTGAATAGAGGGTGGGGGTGGGGTCTGGGTACAGGCCAGATCCTCCTCCCATCTTTGACCAGAAAAGCTACAGTTGGATGTGTTTTATTACAAAGGAACTTTGCTAAGTCCTTATACACACACACACACACACACACACACACACACACACACACACACACACACACACACACTTTCTGCGGTGCAAACAACAGTGGACCCTTCCTATACCACCAAAAAACTCTTCTGTAACTTGTTACGTGTGATGGATGGCTGAGAGTAAAGATTTAGATGCCAAACTGCCTTTGTGGCCTGAGATGAAAATATATAATGAAGACAGTGGTGCTGTTTATCTCAGGCTAGGGCTGAAATTATCCTTGGAAACATTTAGCCCAGATCCTGGGTATCAGAAGTATTCTGCAACGACAGCTGTTATTTCTGTGTTTGTGGCAATGAAGGACATGAGTTTATAACTTGTTTTATTTATTTATTTATTTTCTGGCCTGATAACAGAGCATAGCTCTTCCATCCAAATGAGTTGTCAAAATCATCTCTGCTCTTTGGAACTGCTGATGTTTCTCTTTTGAGAGTAATTCTGCTTCTGTGAGGTCTCTGTGTTTTTAGGTGACTCCGTGAGGCACAAAAGCTTCGAATATTTTAGAGTTGGGGAAATATCCAGGAAGTCCTTGTTTATAGCTCTGCATGAGAAGGAAGAATTATTATAACTCTTTATTGAATGGGAGCTTATTCCCAATCCCAAACTTGTTCCAGATCTTCTGGATTCTCATCTTAGACCAGGTGGGAAGGTTCAGGTCTCTCTCTCAGCAACAGACAGGAGTCAGTCCATCTCCTCACTTAGAGCGGCCAAGTGTGTCCCTTAGCCACTACAACTGAAAAGCCACTGGCCTAGCTTAGAGCATGTGAAATGCAGATGCATGGACACATCAAAGGGGATCTTGTCAACACTCATATTCTAGGTCAGTAAGAAGGTGGACGAAGGTGGCAGCAAGGAATTAGCATTCATGCATGCATGTGTACCAGTGCTTAAACACACACACACACACATGTGCACACACACACACGTGCACACACATGTGAGCACTCATGCCAAAAACTTCAGTAAAAGTTTAGTCCAAGTCTCAGGAGTCCTTGGACTGTTGTTTCCAGAGTCTAGCTACATCAAGGACAGTTTAGGGTTCTGATTCTGATCACGGTAGGATCCTGATAGGCCCAAGCCAAGTGGCTACAGATAAACAGAAAGTTTCCCTTGTCAACACAGGCATGGGGGGGGGGTGACTCTGGAGGTTGCAGTCACAAGAGGTTGGTCTCTCTGGCTCCCAAAGAACTCTGAGTCTCTCCCACCCAGGTTCACACAATTGCTGGCTGCGACAATTTGATATTATCATTTCTCTGAGCTGTCTCATGGACACTTTTCTCCAGCTCCCGTTTTCTGGTTTGCTTTTGTTCTCCCTGGATGAGCAAGCATGAAAGTTAACTTCTAATCAGCACAAAGCTTTTTCCTCAGATGGCTTCTGACAGAAAAGAAAACCTTTCACACGTCCCATTTACATAGGGCCATAGGGTCCCTCGTCTCCTTGCGTCTAACCAGGCACAAGCAAAACACACTTGATTCTTGATGAACTATTTGGTGGGCGTCCAAGGGTTGAGAGCAGAAAAGGCCAGAGTCAAAGCTTTTCATGTTCCCCCGAGAAGTGGTGACTCTGTGAACAGCCTCAGTTTCCTGGTATCTAGGGTCTTGGGTAGACGCAAGCCAGCACAGTTGTTTGGTCACCATGGGGTTGTCAAAGCTACATTCTCTCAGAGCACATTACATTGCCTTTGTCTTTTAGAGGTACAGGCATACCCTTCCCTGTTCTTATCTCTTATTCCTCTTTGGATCCTTATTCCTGACCTTCATGTAAAGGGTGGTGAATAATTGTGTTGTTGGAGCCAAGGGGTTAGCTTGGAGGGTGGGGAGATGGCTTAGCAATCACTTAGAACTTACTGCTTTTCCTAAGATGCTGAGTTTGGTTCCCAGAACCCATACTGGATGTCTCACAACCACCTGTGACTCCAGCTCTTGGGGATCTGACACCATCTTTTGGCCTCTGTGGGCACCCTAACAAACATGGCATGCAGACATTCATACATGCATGCGTGCATGCATGCACACACCCACATACTGCTTGCTCCCATCTATACCAGACCCAGCCACGTTTGAAGTGCACAATTAAGTTTTGAAGTACATTTACAACTTTAGGAATGGTCACACTATCAGTTGTAGAACATTTCATTACCCACTCTCCTCAAAAAACCCAATATTGATTCTTAGTTACTGCCCACGTTCCCCCTCTGAGTCCCTGGCTGGCTTTCCATTCCCATGGGGTTCTCTGTTTCAGAATTCCTACAAACATGGAATCTTAACTATGTGTGGTCCCCTGATGGGCTTCCTTCACTTAGCAAAATCCTTGCCGGATCCATTTACATGGCAGCATTCGTTGACACATTGTTTCTTTCCATGGCTGAATATTATTCTAAACAAATTCTTCATTTTGCTTATCCATTGACCAGTTGGTGGAAAATTCAGCTGTTTCCACTCTTTGGCTTATTATGAACAAAGAAGATTCCTCAGTGTGTGTGGACAGAAAAATTTTTTATTCTTTTGGCTATAGATCCAGGAGTGGGAGGGTGACTCTATATTTCCCTCTTGGGGTACTGCCAAACTGTTCTTCAAAATAGCTCTCACTGGCCAATCCAGGAGGGTTCAGGTCACTCCACGCCCTTGTCAATGCTTGTTACTGTCTATCTTTTCTATTGTTATCCTCCTGGGATGCACTGGTATTTACTGTGGTTTTGATTTGCATTCTGCTGATGGCCAGTGATGCTTAGCATCTCTGCCTGGGCTGACTGGCCACTTGTGTATTTTCTCTGGAGACTGCCTTTCAGCTCAACTTTTAGTGGAATTGCTTGTCTTTTTTGTGCTGTCATTATAGTTCTTGAAATATTCAGGATGCGAGACTCTCATCACATCTGTTTTTGGCAAATGCTTTCTTTTAAGCAGTGGGCTGTCTTTTTACCTAAATTTTTTTTAATTTCAAATTTTAGAAATTATAATATAATTACATCATTGTCCCCTTCCCCTTCTTCCTTCCAGACCCTCCCTGAAACCCCACCTTACTCCTTCACAAATTCATGGCCTCTTTTTTTTTTATTATATATCATTACATGCATATATATTTTTATATGCATATATATTCCTAAATATAACAGACCTGTGTGTATAATGTTATTGGCTGATCGTTTGGTATTGGATAGCCAATTGGTGTGCTCTTCCCTGGCGAAGGCTATTTCTGCCACTCTCAGCATTCCTTAGTTGCCTGAAGTTGTCTAGGTAGCCACTGAGGCCTTGTGGCCTTCGCTTCATCTACTTTGGTCTATTGGTGTTGTCTTTGTTCTAGGCAATACACATATGGGTATAGCTTCTAACACTGTAGGGAGATACAATATCACTGCAAACTTTCTGATGCTCTGATTCATACAGGCTTTCTGCCCCCTCCCACCCTCCCAATGTTCCCCGAGTCTTAGGTGCAGAAATGTTTTGTAGCTGTATCTATTGGGACTGGGCTCCACAACTTTGTATTATGATTGGGTATGGTTTTCTGCAGTGATTTCTGTCTGTTGCTGAGAGAAATTTCCTTGACGAGGAGTGTCTTAGGATTTTTATTGTTGTGAAGAGACACCACGACCACGACCACTCTTAAAAAGAAAACATTCCATTGGGGTTGGCTTACAGTTTCAGGGATTTAGTTCATTGTCATTATGGTGGGAAGCATGGCAGCACGCAGGCAGACATGGCGCTGGAGGAGCCGAGAGTTCTACATCTTGATTCACAGGCAGCAGAAGGAGACTATGTCCCACACTGGGCATAGCTTGAGCATATATTTGACCTCAAAGCCCCCTGCGCACCCCCCCCCAGCGACACACTTCCTGCAGCAAGGTCACACGTCCTAATAGTGCCACTCCCTATAGCCAAGCATTCACACGAGTCGGTGGAGGTCATACCTATTCAAACCACCACAAGAGGCGAAGACTATGCTCATCTGTGTGTAAAAGGACAAATGTTTAGATTATAGTTATGGATTTTGCTGGTTCAGTAAAGTCGTGGTTGCAGGTTCTCCTCCAAGATCCATGATTTCATGAGCATTGGGTAACTTAATTTTTAAACATTTATTTATTTTATTTTAAAATTAATGTCTTTCTAGGCATGGAGGTGCATGCCTTTAATCCTAAAACTGAGAAGGCTGAGGCAGGCAGAACTCTGCTGGACCATGGCCAATCTGGTCTACATAAAGAATTCCAGGACAGCCAGGGCTACATAGTAAGACCCTGTCTCAAAAAACCAACCAAACCAAACCAAACCAAACCACCAAAAAAAACTAAAGTAAAATAAGTAGAACTGTCTTAAGCTGGCTTACAAAGACACAGATTTAGTTACATAACATTTAAAAACTCAATTTTTCACTGGTAATACTTCCACATATTTGTTGTATTCTTTGAGGCAGAGAAGTTTTAATATTTTGATGAGGCCCAACTATCTGTCTTCTGTTGTTGTTGTTGTTTGTGTTTTTGATACTGGGAAGAAAATGTATCTCTGACTTGTGTTGTCTATCTGCTTTGGTTCTCCGTTGTCAGGCGCACAGAAGACAATGTTGCCAATGCAAACTGTTTCTTGTCATAGAGCAGGCCACACAGGTGCAGAGGCACATTGTTTTTTGGGATCTCAGCCATGATTCCTCTCAAAGCCCTTCTACAAGCTGCCTTAGGACTTGCTTTTAGAAGCCATACACATCCAGCTCATGGAGAACTAGAATGTGTAGACTGGGTGTGGGGGCTTATGCTTCTGGTCTCAGTACTCAGGAGGCTGAGGCAGGGGGATTGCTATGAATCTGAGGCTAGCCTGGGCTACACAGTGAGATCCAGGCCAGGTTTGAGCTTCATTGGGAGTGATGCACTCTATACTTTCCCACCTGCTGGTGCGGAGGGCACACCCCTGCCTTGGCCTGGGACCTCCTCTCTTTGGGGGAACTCCTCCACCTGCCTTACTTGGCTCTGAGGCCTTCCCTGATGACAGAGCTTCCTGAATGAATTTACCTTTCCAGTGCCTTCTGTCTTCACAGCACTCTGTAGAACTACCCAAACTCAGTCTAACTACAAATTGTATTTATTTGTACAACTCTATCATACATGCAAGCACATATAAGTAACTTTTCAGTTCTCGAATTGGCAGAGATTTGTTAATAAGTTTTATGACAAACTATGTATGTCATACCTTAGGGAAGCAGCTCTGTCACACGTGGCTAGTGGCAGAACAGATTGCAGGGGAATTTGAAACTATCAAAATGACAAATTCACATATTCTTTGGCTCAGTGATTCTTCTTCTAGGAATCTATCCTACACATACTCTTATATACATAATAAATAAAATATTTACAAAGTTACTCACTCTGACAGCTTTGTTTAATAATATAAGATTATTAAGAAAAAAAAATTACTAAGACTGGTGGGATGGGCCACACATTTCATCCCAGCAGGCAGATCCCTAGGAGTTCAAAGACAGACTAGTCTACAGAGCTAGTTCCAGGTTAGCCAGGGCAACACAGAGAAACCAACCAACCAACCAAGCAAGCAAGATAAATAAAAATGAAAAATAAAAAAAAAAAAAAGAAAGAAAAAGAAAAAAAATGCTAACCTAATAGAACATTCAGAATGTAGACTATTGTAGAATATTATATAATTATTAAAAAGAACAGCAAAACTTCCATGTACTGATAGAGAGTGGTTTTCAAGCTATATCATTAAACAAAAATAAGAAGACGGAGTTTTATTAGATGAACGTAATGATATGCTAACATCTGTTTACTTTAGAGAATAAGAGAGAAGATACCCATTTTTTTTGTCCACGAATTAGCATCTATGGAATGATGTATAAGAAAGCTGTAAATTCTGTTACCGACAGGAAGGAACTGGGGAAGTATATTCCTTCAGCATACATTGCCTTTAAATGTTTTCATAAATACAATTAAAAAGTCTACCGCGAGCCTGCTCTGTCCAACAGCAGGTGCCAGACACTGTCTGTCTCTTTGCCGTCTCTGCTTCTAACTGTGCTCCCCTGAGATGCGGGACCCTCAGAGGAGGCGCTTTCTATACCAGCCACTGTTTGGGTGGCTTCCGTCTGGTTTCTACATGCAGAGCCAGCCCAGCAAACAGATAAAGTTCATCTCTGTTTTGAAACATGAAAGTTGGTTCTAGAAAGGCTAGGCAAGTTGGCCCGCCTCGCAAAGCCTCTCAGGGCTGAGCTAGGCTCCAACTCCAGCTCTGCCTGATGCCACAGGCCGTGCCTTTTCTATGACATCACTGTGGTGTAATGCAGAGCAGAGAAAGCCCCAGGCCTACCACAAGGCCTACCACGCTCTCTCTTCGGGACAGGGCCTGTTAGCCTTGCTTGCCTAAGGAGGACAGAAGAGTGGTCCCTTACCCTTGGTTGCCAAAGTGACAAAGAGTTCATGACAACAGGCCTGCCAAAGTGTTAAACATTCCACTTAATGACCACTTAAAATGTCTTTGAAAAAGTTACAAAAGATTCTAAGTGGCTTTTTAAAAAATGAAAAATACTTCCCGAGCTGGGTGTGGTGGTACGCCCCTGTAATTCACGCTGGAGGCAGGAGGATTGGGAGGTCAAGGACAGACTGGAATATGAGAAATAGTAGGCTCTACCACCAACAAAATCCCAAACCAACCAACTAACTGACCAAAGAAGGAACCTACCTTGTTTCCTATATTAAATGGCAAAGAGGAAGACACTCTGGAGTGTTATCAGTGATTGGCTGCCTGTAGACAGTAGAGGCTGACTCTCGTTTTCCTCAGTTTTCTGAAGGAACAGTGCTTTCTAAAACCAGGGTTTTGAAGAGCAGGTTGAATTAGAAGAAGCTGGAGGGGTTCCTGAGACCAGCGACATCACGTTTGCAGACACCCTTCCCAGTGATCCCATGAGGCAATTGCCCTCATTAAACTAAAGAGTTTGCCTAATCTGCTGGCAGGGCCTCCAGGGATTGGCCAGGCTCTGCCCAGGCTCCCAGGAAGACTCAAGTCAGGAACCTCTTCCTAGAGCTCAGGGACCAGGTGGCTCAGTGATCTCCCCTCATTTCCTCCCAACTCTCAGATGCTGCACGGTCCTTGATACGGTGACTCTAACACTTGTTTTTTCATCTGTCGCTGCCCACTACCCATAACCAGCGTGTGGAGGCATTTTCACCCTCTTACACAAACGAGGACCCTAGAGCTCAGAGGTATTGAGCAACATGACCAACAGGAAAACATCCAGAGAAACACAGTAAGGGCCCTAGGCAGCCACAAAAAAAAAAAAAAAAAAAAAAAAAAATAAAAAAATTGCAACTTTTTTTTTTCCCTTTTAAACAAACACTGCACATGGTGGTAGGGTACAGCCAGGGATTTCAGGGTTTGATCAAGTACAAAAAAAACAATGTACATTTAAGGAACTCCAGCTGCACGAGAGGGAGCACATTAGAGAGTGCTGAGCCTAGATCTTCACCCTTAGAACTTACAGTGTTATGAGACATTGGCTAAATAAAGGCTGTGGGGGAGGGGAGTGGGGACTCATCAAAGTCCTGCAGTGGAATTCTGACCCTGGAACGTGAGCGATCTGAAGTGACGGGATGTACACCGCGTGTCTGAAGAGTGCTTCTTGGTCAAGGGTCGGGTACATAATAAACACTCGGTGCATGGCGATCAGAGAATGGTATAAACACGATAGAAACGGAGAAATAATGTGGTGAATCCCAGGAATGCTGCCTAGACCAGTCTGGTGGAAGGCAGGTTAATAGGGGAGTGTTTTAAAAACGATGGCCAGGGAAGATTGTGTTCTATCTTGATCTCTACATCCAGGCAAGTCTTGCTAAACACCCCCTCCATGATGGTATTCCTCTTTGCAGACATGCCCTGTGGCTTCTCTAGAGTCAGTTCCAATCAAGGCAGCGCCCAGGCTAGAGCTGCAGCTGCCTTTAGGGGCAGACAGGACTGCACAGGGAGTCTCTGGGTTTATGTATTGAGGTGGGTGTATAGTGCTGAGCACAGTGGGGACTGTGTTATGGGTACTGGCAGCACCCCACTTAGGGCATTGGGCTGGCCTAGTTCACCCTGCACACAGAAGTCTCATCTGAGGATGTCTGTCTGTCTGTCTGTCTGTCTGTCTGTTGCCACTGGAGGCTGCTAGACTGTGTGTAATTTGAAAATACTCCCCCCTGACCCACTATCTGTCTGAGAATAACACTTCACTCTCAAAGGATATTTAAGGGATCTATAAGGCTGACTGCCCTTCTAACAGGCCAGGAGTGGCTCATAGGATGGAGCTCTGTTAACTTCAAGCACATTTCCAAGCCCAATTTGTGAGCAAGAACGGATAACTTAAAAATGCACAAAACTCCAGCGCCGCTGCCTATAGAGCTTGTTGACAAAGAAGAACACTGTTCGCCAGATGATGCTTGTGGAAGAGTTAACCTGGCAGTGGAGACCAAGGCCACATTTGCATGTGTGGTCTCATGTAGAGGACAGAGATTGACGTGGGGATGGTCTCATATCATTTCTCTAAATTCTGTATTGTTTAAAGGTAGGGTCTAGCACTGAACCTAGTCTTATTTTCTAGGTAGGAAGAGTGGGAAAGACTATGATAGACCAAAGAGCTAGAGGTAGCATTGGGGTATCTATAGTTGGACTTTTCTTTTTTCTTTTCTTTTTCTTTTTCTATTAAAGATTTCTTTATTTATTATATGTAAGTACACTGTAGCTGTCTTCAGACACCCCCAGAAGAGGGCATCAGATCTCATTATGGATGGTTGTGAGCCACCATGTGGTTATTGGGATTTGAACTCAGGACCTTCGGAAGAGCAGACAGTGCTCTTAACCGCTGAGCCACCTCTCCAGCCCTTCTTGGACTTTTCAATAGAGTTTAAAAAGCATAACTCCCATTCGAGGTAGGCCCAGACACAGGGTAAGGATGAGCAGAACAGAAAAAGAACAACATGGGGAAGGTTTCCCATCTAAAAGCGGAGTCAAGAGGGTGAGGGCTTAGATGAGGGGTTAAGAAGCCTGGCTCTTCCTGCTCCACAGCAATCAGATTTAGACCTTTGAGGAGAGCCAGTGACTCCTCCTTTGCATTGTGATGGGAAACTCTCAGGACAGCACCATGAGCCGGCAGAGCTCCCAGGCCATAAGGGACTCCCAGCCTCAGACTTTCATCCAAGCAGGAAGCTACTTCTGGATGGAATGAGGGCCAATGTTCCCTTCTGAATTAATATCCCAAGATCCACCAGCTTCCTGAACGACGCTAGAAGAAGCAGGGTCAGAACGTAAGAGCCGAGTCCACCTGCCGATGTTTGGGTTCTTGCTGCTGGTGGTTTACATCCAGGTCCTTCCTGGAGTTATTCTTGTTTGCTTGTTTTGTTTTTGTTTCTCATATGCATTCTTCATGACTTGTGAACTCACTCCACCCATAGGGAACGGAAATTTTCGTTAAATAAAACGTTAAGCCCCAACCTCAGAAGGTTGGTATGGCTGGACTCTGATTAACCCTGATGCTATATTTACTCTGCCAAAGTCAGAGTCCTCCAGGGACTTGGCTGTACAGGGTTCTCAGTTCATCTATGGCCCTGCCCTCTACTGACGTCACCTTACGGACCTCCTGCTCATTGTACCCTCTGGTTTCCTGGGCGGTACAGTTTCCTAGCGGTTTCCAGATCCGAGGCTCCGTGGGCTCCAGCCACGGTGGTAGTCTTTTCTAACATCGAGTTTGCCAATGGGGGATGGGGAGAATTCAGAGAATGTGACTTCATTCTGGTGAGTCGGCTAAGGCCATGTGAAGAACCTCCAGGTAGCAGAGCTTGTCAGCTCCTCCGTGCTCCCCCCCCCCCCCCAGCATCTTTTCATTTCCTGCCCGATATTCCTGAGCCACAGGCAGCCATTGTTTCCAGAACAGCTTTGCTTGGAAGCCTTGGTACTGAGGCCTCCCAGTGCTTCCTGTTGTTACAAGGCTTCTTTTTCCTGCTAAAAACAAGGGCACATCCTGCCGCATGTAACCCTTTTCAGGCGATTTATGTCTTGCACAAGTTTGTCCAGTGATTGAAAACACTGGCTGTCTTATACACTTATTTTATTTAATATTAAAAAATTTATTCTTAGAGGCTGGCCGGTTGGCTCAGTGGGTAAAGGCACCTGCTATCAACCCTGACGACCGAAGTTCCATTCCCAGGCCTGCAATGATTGAAGGCATAGGACCAACTACCGCAAGGTGCTCTCTGATCTTCAAACCCTCCAAGCCCCAAGCAGATAAATAAAATGCAATTTAAAAATTAAAACTTGTTAATGTACAAAGATTATAAGTAATTAGTAGGCAAAAAACTACAGATGGATGCAAGAAAAAAAGATTCACCCAATCGCATCCTCTGTATTAGTTAGCAATGAAACTGCTTCAGTGTCTGTGATGTAAGAGATGTGTCCACAGCCACACAGTTTACCACGGGACTTAGGTGGAGCTTGCAGCAGGAGCTATTCCCAACAGCTTATATGAGGCAGGGAGATCTGTCAAGAACCAGCGATTTAGAAGAACAGCCTGGGGAGGGTCTCCATATTAATGTACAAACGGGCCTCCTGGGAGCTGACAGGAAGCAAGCTCAGAGCGTCCCCTGAAAAGTGCCAGGAACACTCTTGGAGAAAGATCAATAATGCGTGTGTGTGCATTTGTATGTATGTATGTATGTATGTATGTATGTATGTATGTATGTATGTATGTATATCTGCATGTATGTTTGGCGTGAAAGGAGAAGTGGGTCAGTTGCTATGCCAAGCTTTTGAAGACACAGATCTGCCCGTGTGTGAGATAGCAGAGATCTCGATCCTTTCCTCGACATCACTCTCTCTACCTACATGTGGGACCCTGAAGACCCTCTCACCCCTTTCCCAGACTGAAAAGCACCCCAGCAGATACTGGGACTGTGTTCTTTAAAACCTATCTATGTGAGAGACGCCAAACCTAAGGCTAGTCCATCCACTTCAGAGAAAGTCGTTTTCAAAGCAATTCCAATCCCTGGACACCTCTGAAGATTCTAAGCCTTCCCTTATGGTGCGGATCATGAGAGCCTGAGTCATTTGCGGCTTGGTTTTGTGCCCCCCCCCCCGGGGGGGGGGAACGGAGTTGATTTCTAAGGGTGGACTCGCAGACGGTGCCCCTCCCCCTTTTCCGTATCACAAACGGGGTTCTCACACTGTGCCCCTGCAGAGGGGCCTCCCCTGCAGCTCAGCAGACAGCGCTTTATCTCTCATGGAAAGCCAGGCAAACACTCATAGCAATCTGTGGTTTGTTAAAACCACAAGGCACGGTGACAGTCAGGCTTCTGTCCTGAAGATTAGCAGCTCAAACATCAGTCACGTCCTCTGAAGACCCAACCAGAGGCCCACACTGAGAGCCCCCTGGTCTGCTCCCTCCTCCATCGCTCTCATCGCTCTTATTCCTCCCATGTCAGTGCTATCTTCAGACATGATTTTTGCCAGATATGTCTGGGATTAAGGCTGAAAGCTTATGACTTGGAAGGGACTTTGTGAAACACGCCTGACTCTGTGCCAGGCAACCTGAGGCCCCAGGAAGTTCAGGGCTCCATCCGAGGCCACCCAACGAAGCCCAGAGCTGGAGAGAGACTGAACCCCGGGCAAGAGTCCTGTGCCAAGTGCTTCAGATCTCCTTTCTCTCTCATTTTCAGAATTAAGGCTAAACTACCCAGTAGGCTTCTTTGTGACCAAATGATGGCAGACGTAATTCAGGGTGTTCAAACTTAGACTCTCCCTTAGTGGTCAAGTCAAATTAATCATGTTTATCTGACCCCCCACAAGTAGAGCCATGGGCCAGACTCCTGTAACTTAAAGTTGTACCCTATGTCGCTGCACATGCCATCAACTTGCAGACAGGTTAGTTCAATTACATGGCAGCTAAATATCGGGTAGAGCAAAAATGTCAGGCAGAGCCCTGGTTCGTTCTGTAGCTGTGGGCCAGAGTCATTGGATTTAATGACATCTTTCTGCCGAGAAAAAGGAGTGGGCTGCCAGAGACTGCCTCTCCTCTGTAAATATGCAATCTTCCGATCCCCGGCAAAGAGGAGAGGTTCGTTTATTTTTGTAAGGATCTGGGGATTCCTGTTTGAAGAGGGTGTAGGCTTGCAAAGGATTGTCCAAGGCTTAAGTTTCCTGCACAGAGATGGAAGTAGTAGGCTCTAAGGGTGTGGTCACAGCTGGGAGGGAGTGTCCCCAGGCTAGGTGCCTTGAAAGAACGCTGAGGAAGGCAGAGGCGATCTGAGAGACATTCTTGGTCATCGGCTCCACAGGGAAGATGAGGCACATTCTCAGGCTGAGGGCCCAGTGGAGGATCAAGGGGACTGACTGGTCAGGAGCCAGGAGACGTGACCCACTCTCTACCTATAGGAGCTGGCCTAGGGAGAGTAGGCAAAGGGCCCTTAAGTGACCACATATGAGATGTGGACAAGGCCTGACGGCTCTTTATGATCTGACTCAAGGTAAGAAGCCACTGATGTCTGTCTTGTGATTCGAAAACGTGTGCTGGCTCCACGTGGCGAACTTCAGTCACTGTCTCTAAGCATCTGAGAAGGAGACAGCAAGGGGACAGAGGCCGCTGCTCAGGTCTCTGCAGGGGACAAACCATGATCATAATCCACCCTCTCCCAAAGGCTCCCGGTTGATTTACTCATCCAGAACGTCTTGGTGCCTCTTCTGTGCATAGGGACCGAGTACCAGGTACCAAGGACGGAGCCAGAGGCAGAGCTGGAGTCCTCACCTTTGGGGACCTTGTGTCTCGTGGGAAGAAGTACATAGACCTTTCTCTGGCTTCTAGTTAAGTAAATGAGCTCTGGAGCCGGTCTGCCTGTGCTTTAACCCTTTCACCGTTGCTGCCTACAAGGGAGATCAGGGCATGTATTCTGTAGACAGAATATCATCATTGTAGTGTGCAGGGGAAGGTCCAGTTTACCATAGCTTGCGTCCTTTCCTTTCCTTTCCTTTCCTTTCCTTTCCTTTCCTTTCCTTTCCTTTCCTTTCCTTTCCTTTCCTTTCCTTTCCTTTCCTTTCCTTTCCTT
>NC_034601.1:33635638-33682578 GCF_900095145.1 Mus pahari
GAGAGAGAGAGAGAGAGAGAGAGAGAGAGAGAGAGAGAGAGAGAGAGAGAACATGCACTTTGGAACACACAGCTCTGAAAGGGGCGTTTATACCAAATCTCTCTCCTCAGAGCTCAGGGGACCTGGTGGAAGAGGGGGCAGAAAGACTGTAAAAGCCACAGGGAACACCAGGAGAACAGGCCCCTCTGAATCAACTGAGCAAGGCACACACGAACTCACAGGAACTGAAGCTGCAAGCACGGGAGCCACCCAGGTCTGCACCAGGTCCTCTGCGTGCCTACTGTAGTTTTCAGCTCAATATTTTTCTGGGTCTCCTGAGTGAGTGACCACGTGGATCTCCGATTCTCCTGCCTGCTTTGGGAGCTCTTTTTCTTTTCTTTTCTGTTAGTTTGCCTGGTTCAGGCTCGACATGATTTTGTTTGTTTGTTTTCTCTTATTATATTTTGTCATGTGTGGTTTTACTATCACTTAGAAGTCTCTTTTCTAGCCAGGTGTGGTGGCGCACACCTTTAATCCCAGCACTCGGGAGGCAGAGGCAGGCGGATTTCTGAGTTCCAGGCCAGCCTGGTCTACAGAGTGAGTTCCAGGACAGCCAGGGCTACACAGAGAAACCCTGTCTCAAAAAACCAACCAACCAACCAAACAAACAAACAAAAAGTCTCTTTTCTAATAAAAGACATAAAAGGCGTGGATCTGGAGGGGAGGGGAGGGGAGGGGGGAGAACTGGGAGGAGTAAAGGGAAAGAAACTGTAAACGGAATATATTGTATGAGAAAAGAATCGAATTGTAATCAATTAATGTTGATAACAATGAAAACAGTGCCTTAGAACCCCAATGATATAAACAACTTCCTGTCAACTGCTTGTGTCTCTCTGTGTCCCTCATACCCTGCTCCTGCCCTGTATGAAAAGGGTCCTCATGTCTCCACTAAGGGCTTCATGGAAGATTCTGTCATATGGGGTAAGCATGCAGGCCAGCAGGCTAGTGGCTGACCAGAGATGTTATGACTCATATGTCCTCAGACAGAAACACAGGATCATGGAGATCAGTCGCTCATTTCCTTTCTGCGTAAGGGCTGCCATATAAAATGCAGTTTGGGTTTAACATAAACAATAAATATCCCTTAGTTCGGCCTCATCCCATTGTTGCATGGACCCTTGGTTAAAACAAGATTTGCTGTCTACCTGAATTTCTATTGTAGTTGGGTATCCAGCATTCCTGGTTCCTAACTGTGTCCCTGTATCTGAGCGCCTCTCCTACTCGGCTGCCTATAGCCTCGGAGGAGTGCTCCCAGCAAGCCCCATCCTCATAAATCTATAGCTGGTTCTTAGTTGCCCTACAGGTCAGCTCCAAGCCTGTTCACTTTCTCTCAATAACTTAGCTCCTTCCTCAAAGTGGCAGACACAAGGACTGGTGTGTGTATGTGTGTGAGTGTGTGTATGTGTGTGTGTGTATGTGCACATGTGTGTATGTGTGTTTATGTGTGTGTATGTATGTATGTATGTGTGACTGTGTATATGTGTGTGTATATATATATGTATATGTGTGTGTATGTATGTTTATGTGTGTGTGTATGTATGTATATATGGGTGTGCCTCTGTGTGTGTGTGTGTGAGATTGTTCAGTGAGCAGGCATTCATTCACCCCCCTTCCATGCAGAGAAGGAGAAGCTATCCTCCACTAGGTCTCCCGGAGAAGAGAAATCAAGGATGAAGACAGCCTTGACACTCTAAGCAGGCTCTCTCTTCCCAAGAGAGCCCCACCTTCCACCTCTCCCAGCATGCCCCCTGCTCCTGTTTCTTCTTGGCTACTAGGGATGTGTTTGGCCAGAGGACTATGTAGATGGATACCTAAAAAAGCGCTGAGGAGTTTACTGAGCCATCTCTAAGTTGAAAGAAATTCCCTTCCTCCTTCTCTCCCTTAAAACATTAATTATATGCTAAGTTTGGCCTAAGTATGTTAGTGACAGACTTCACACACACACACACACACACACACACACACGCACACACATACAGACACACACACACACACCCATAATCTAATCGCACACACATACAGACACACACACACACACCCATAATCTAATCAATCATTCTTTTGAATGATTTGCCAGATGAGCCTACAGGGTAAACTGTATGGCAACTGTAACTATCATCATTTTACAAATGAGGAGTCAGAGGCTAAGAGAGTATTACTCCCTTGCTGGACAGCACACATATGGAAGCGGTACCACAGGGCTTTAAGGCTGTCTCTCTGGCTCCTAATCTCACTCCAGACCAGCTTACCATCTGCCCTTTCCTAGTCTCCACTCTGGTACTGATTAAGTAATCAGCAAGTATTCCTTGAATGAATGCATGATTGAATGTACAAATGAATATAAACAGATCCAGGGAGGCATGTTTACCTCTGTAGGCTCATCTGACAGTAATTATCAAAAGAATGATTAGCTAGATAATATTTATACATTTTCACTTAAAAAAACTTCTTTATTAATTAATTTGTGTGTGTGTGTGTGTGTGTGTGTGTGTGTGCGTGGTGTATGCACATCTGCAAATGCATGCATATGCACATATTGGGCCTGTAGAGGTCAGGGGATAACGTTTGGGGTTGGGGATTTCTGTCCATCATGTGGGTCCTGGGGAATCAAATGCAGGTCGTCAGGCTTGGGAGCAAATGCTTTTACCTTCTGTGCCATCTTGCCAGTCACATTTTTGATACTGAAAACCCATCCAAGTACCCAGTGCAGAGTGTCCTTGAACTTGAGGCAATCCTCCTGCCTCTGCTTCTCACGTGTGGCGTTTCAGGGGTTACCACCTTGCGCAGCTGTGGTATTTTGTGATGAGATACTTCATGTCTGCCTCGTTTGTGACACTATTTGGTGTTCTGCGTGTTTTGCTCACAGCTTCTACGCCAGAGCTGATGTTCCTGACTGTCTACTTCAGTCATTACAATGTTTAACACTGTCCTGTGTAAATCAGGACTCACCAGGTTTTTTAGGGGTGGAAATCATCCTTTTGGGATTCTTAACCTAGAGCCTCTGGCTGGTCCTTCCAGTTTTAAGGATTTTACGGAGACACGTTCTGACCATCAATTTTAGGCGAAACAGCAGTAACCACGGTCTCTGCACAGCCCTGAGTATCCCATTGAGAAACTTATTTCTTCTTTTGATCTTGCTGTACATTTGGTATTCATTTTTTCTTGGTGTGTTTCCATTTACACACGAATGACCTCAGTCTGGTTTTTAGCTAGGACTGGATGAAGATGCAGAGCTTCCTAAATCCCTGTGGCCTCGGTTACAGCTGCTCTTTCAAAGCTGGGACAGTTTGTGCACATTCTGTTACACACACACACACACACACACACACACACACACACACACACTTCCAAGACAGCGGGGTGGGAAACAGAGGGTTTACTTTGAAGAAGTGTGACAATGAACATGAAAAGCAAAAGCCCACCATCTTGAGAAAGAAGTGGGACCCGGGTGGTTTCAAGCTGTGACATCACGTCTGGGACAGCTTTGATCAAAATTCCAAGAGAGTTTACAACTTTTTAGTCTCTTGACAGAAAGTGAGAGGACCCCTGAGAGTTCCCGGAGAGTTGCAGGGTTGGGTTGCACTCAGACTTCTGGTTGTCTCGAGATACCAGCGATGGACTTTTTACCCATGCTTGACAAGTCCCACCAGGGCAAGTGCACAGCCACTGAAGAGTGGCCCCATAAAAGGCACGTCAAGAAATGCTAAATATAAGTAGACAAGGAACGGCTGAATGCAGGTGATGTTCACACGTTAGGAAACAATTAGACATAAAGCTAATTGTTCTTCTAATTTTGCTATAGTTTTTTAAATGAGTTTGGTGGTGTGTAAATGCATAAAGTATACGCAGTTCTGAAAGTGTCATATTTAATGAGAGCCTTCACAGTTTCTGACCTGTATGCCTGATCCACATGGAAGCTAATTGAGTTGTGTAGACTTTGGGACTAGTTAATTTAAGGTTGTGATGTTTTTATTTATTTGCAAGATTTCTTTTAAATAATAAATTTTATAAAATGAAAAAAGTTAAAAGTCATTGCTCCTGCTTCAAGTATACATAGGGCTCTATTTGAAGGATTAAGAGTCATGCTTTCTCAGTGCATAGAACTCCTTGCCCATCATTAGAAGCAGATCTCAAAGGTTCACAGTGCTAAACTGGGAATATTTTTTCTTGCTATCTGTTTGACCTTGAGTAAAACTCTTGATGTCTTAGTGCCTCCGTGGCCTCATCTGCCAAATGAGGAAAAATGTAACTATCTCACACCATTGGTGAGCAGATTAAATGAGGTAACAGACAAAATACTCTGCACAGTGCCTGACGAGTCACAGCACTGTGTACAGGTTTGATGCCATCATAATTGCCACCCCACCACCATCATCATCTTCACCATCATCATCTTCATCACCATCAACAAGATCATCATTGTTATCATCACCACCACCATCATTGTTACCATCATCACCATCATTGTCACCATCATCACTATTGTCACCAACACTACCATCATCACCATCATTACCACTGTATCACTATCATCATTGTCACCATCACCACCATCATTGTCACCATCATCACCATCATTGTCACCATCATCATCGTCATCATTGTCACTACCACTATCATTGTCACCAGTCATCACCACTGCCACCAACACTACCATCATCACCATCATTGCCACTGTATCACCACTATCATTATCACCATCACCATCATCATTGTTACCATCATTACCATCATTGTCACCATTATCACCATTGTCACCAACACTACTATCATCACCATCATTGTCATCATTGTCACATCATCATTGCCACTATCATCACTATCATCATTGCCACTACACCACCATCATCACTGTCACCATCATCACCATCATCATTGTCACCATCATCACTGTTGTCATCAACACTACCATCATTATCATTATCACCGTCATCGCCATCATCCTTGCCATCATCATCAACTGGCAGCAGCTTAAGAGACTGTAAATGCCCTGTCCTCTGTGCAGCTTCCCCATGTTCCACGATTAGATGATGCTTCTCTCACCTTCTCTCTAGATTCAAACATATGCTTGCTTGCATCTTGCTACTTGTGTCCATTTCCTCTAATAATTACCAACAGCACCGCTGCTCTGTTCATGGCACCTAGCATATAGTAGTTGCTTGGCAGGTAATTATTTCAGTCCAGTCTCTCCAAATGCTGTTTGGGTGTGCCTGGCCTTCTTCCTCCTTGTCTGCCTCTGATCCCAAACAGATTCCTGGCTAAAATAACATCTGTCTTCTCATGATCAGTTTTGCAGTCTTTTACAAAATCAAAACATTTTTCTTTCAGCAAACATTTATAAACTCTTCTAGGGACTTGCAAGAAAAGAAACATTTTGATGTTCTCATGCAATTCACACATAGAAGGAAGGCCCCTGAAGGCCTTAGGGAAGCTCCTCCCACCAGCTAAATGAACAGGGAAGAGATGGGGTGTAAGAGTGACTTTGTAGTTTTGAAAAATAATCAAAATATGTACCTAGACACACATTAGCAGTCTTGTGAAAACAGCAAGAGAGAATAATATGTTTGAGAATATCCTAGATATTATTGGTCATATGGTCAACAAAATTAAACAAAATTGGACTCATTTAACCTGTCCCTAAAGACTGCACCCTTGGCTTTTATAGGGAGTGGTGTCCCTGATGAGCAATGAACATCTGGATGCTTATGACATATTCATGTTGTCTGGTAAAACTCTCACAGCACCCTATACACTAAGAATTATTATTCTCACAAAAACTGTCAACAAAATAGCTTCCTTGTTCCACCATATAGCTGAGAAATAGCCTGAGCTCTGTCCATCCTATACTAAATGCTCTCTCACCAGTCACTAAACCTTTCTGAAATTAGGTATTTTGGGAAGAGATGCTCTGGGTGATCCCCATGAATCTCCAGCTGCAGGATGCTACTAGAGCTCATAATTTATACGAAAAAAAGTGAAAAGAAAATAATTTACCTTGAGCCATGGCCAAACCCGAGTCAGCGTAGCTCTTCACAGCTGAGCCCCTCCCGCCCTTGTTTTTAAAAGTCAGTTCAGCTCTTTTACTGGAAAATTACTAATTCCTACATACCAGACACACCACGCATGTGCTACAAATGTATGGCTCAACCACACTAAAACTACTATAAGACATTTGTCTTGTTGTAGGTTTAATTTTTATTTTGTGGCGTATGGTGCAAATGCCTTTCCCCGGGCTTCTCCTCTGGAAACCGTCTTCACTGAAATGTCTGCTCACATCGTTTGTGTATTCTCTAATGGGATTGCTCTCTCCCTTTTTCTTCTGAGGCTGAAAATGTCTTTCCATGTTCTGTGTCAGGTTTGTGGTTTGCATACATTTTCTCCTTCCCTGCAGATGGTCTTTCCATCTCTTAGCAGAGTCTTTTGTTGAGCAATTTTTTTTTTTTTTAAACCTTCAGAGAGGCCGGGTGTATGAGAGTTCTGTTTGTAGAGGATGCTTTTGGTGCCAACTCTTAAGAATTTCTTTGCATGGATTCCAAAGTTTCTTTAAGTTTTTAAAAAGACTTTTATGGTTTTGTACTTTATATTTCAGTCTATGGTCATTTTTCAGGGTGGGAGGGATGGCTCAGTAGTTAGGGCCACACGCTCACATTGTTCTTGGTTCCCAGCCCCCACAAGGGCAGTTCCCAGCCTCCTTTAACTGCGACTCCAGGGACTCCAACACACTCTTCTGACCTCTTCCAGCACCTGCATGCAGGGATGCATTCCCACACAGAGACGCACTGACATTATTAACTAAAAATAACAATAAAATCTTTTAAAAGATTTTATCTGTTATTACTTTTAATCTAACTCTTTATAAAGCATAAGCTGTACATTAAGATTCTTTTTTGTTGCTGTTTTATTTTCAGGCAGGGTCTCACGTAGCTAGAGGTCTAGCCTCAAGCTTTCTCCGTATCTAAGAATGGTCTTGAACTCATTCTCCTCGGGTCTACCCCTGCCGCCACCCAAGTTCTAAGTCATGGGTTTGTCTCACCAGCTCAAGCTTCATTTTAATCCACGAATGCAAGTTTCTTAAGGACCATTTCTTGGAAAGTGTCTCCTTCTTTCATCGCATTACTTACATACTCCTGTAAAAATTGCTGGGTGGAACTGGTGTGGGAGCCATTTCTAGGAGTTTCATTGAGCTCCACTTATCCACAGGCCTACCCTTAGCTAATATGGCACCGTGTTTAGGCTTGGCTACATACTAGGTCTTAATATTGAGAAGAGTGGTCCTTCATACTTTATTCTTCATGTCTAAGATTGTTCTAATTAATTCACTGCTGGTGGGTCTCCCCACCCCCCCCATGAATCATAAGATTGTGTTTATTTGCAAAAACAAACAACAAACAAACAAAAAACCCTGCCTGTATTAAACAAGTCGGTCAGTTTATGGAAAAACTGACATCTTGACCATGATCAATTTATAAGATCTTTTCAAACTGTTCCTTCTCCGTCTTTATAACTAGAACCCTGAAAGCAAGCATAAGGAGATGATGCCTGTCCTTCCTGGCCAATCTTATAACCACATTTTGGATTGTGGTCTTCTGTTGTCTCCATTTGTGCTAAGTGTGTATGAACTTTGAACTCTCCTCTACCAGAGTACCTTGCCATTCAGGAATCCCAAACTGCTCTCTACTCCAGACTCAAGCCTGAATTCACCCTCTTATTCAAGCTCTTAGAGCTTCCAGTGCTCCCTCAGTCTTGATAACCCAGGCTCTTCCCGATTTTCCTTGCCAGAAATTCCAGTCTGTTTCTTGCCTTCCAATTCAGGCTTACTCAGTGCAAAAAAACCAGTTCCAAAATAGCTTGTTCGGGTTGTACATGTTTGTATACAGTGGTGGCCTAGAACATCTGTCACGCAGAGCAGGCCATTGGTTTACTTTCTGTTTGTTTGAAACAGGTCTCACATAGCCCTTGAACTTGTCACATAGCTAAGGCTGGCTTTGAACTCCCAATCCCCTGCTTCCACTTTCCAAGTGCTGTGATTAAAAGTGTGTGGAATCATGCCGAGCTAGAGCAGGCCATTTGTAATGCTGCTCTCTCTGTGGAATGGAATTATGCTCGGTTATAAGCATATCAAAACAGTAGCTAGTTAACAAATAATATAATTTTACTTGAACTAATTAATACATTATTGTTGTATATATGTGTCTGACATGCCTGTGTGGGTTTTGTTTCTACAGTGCATGTGTGGAGGTCAGAGGGTGACTTTGTGGAGTTGGGTCACTCCATCTCCCTTTGTGTGGGTCCCACCAATCGACTTCAGCTTGGTGGGCTTCTGTGACAAGTCCCTTTACCTGCTGAGCCATCTCACCAGCCCTAACATTCTATTTTAAAGGTATGTCAATTTAGCAAAATAATTCATGCGCGAAGAATTTGCATTTGTCAAATAAAGATCTTTAAGTTTGTATTATTTCATTATTCTAAATTTTTGGTTTAAGTAAAGAAACTTTAAGTAGTACCACCCTACTTCACATTCTGCTTCTCCTTTCTGTTTATAATCATTGTGCTAGTTTGGCTAATTTCACAATCATTATTTGAGTGAATACTATGTAGAAACAGGGATTCACAGAGCATACCTGTAGCTAAGTTTGGCTGTTAATGTCAGGAAGAATGAGCATATAGTTAAAATGAGTCCACGTGAATCAGGGCGGGTTGTAACTTAGGTCTTCGAATCATAGCCAAAGAGAATGCAAAACTTATTACAGATGTCATGTCTACTTATCATGCAATTACTAGTAAAAGTACATGTTATCTAAGCTTATGTTATTAAAATTCATGGGCCTTAAAAATGCTAACCTAGTTTTAACATAGGAGTAGCAATTCCGTTACTAGGTATGTCCATGCAAGAGAGATAAAAGCAACATTCAGGGCAATGGGTAGAGTGCTTGCCTAGCAAGGATAAGGCTGCAGAGTTGATCCCTAGCTCCCTAGGACCCCATAAAAACTCAAAATAAAACCAACCACTCATACAAAACGTCATCATACATGTTAATAGCAAAAGTAGAAAACCTCAAATGTCCATCAGATGGTAAACAAATTACCTCTGGTATATCCACATAGTAGAATACAACTTGCTATAAAAAGGACTTAAGATCCAATGCTTGGACACAAATGGATTTTGAAAATATTATGTCATGTGCAAGAAGTTACATCTAAAATATCGCATACCGTATAATGTCATCCAAGTGACATGCCCAGAGTAGGGAAATCTACGGAGAGCGAGCGAGAGAGCATATTGGTAGCCACCTAGGTCTAGAAAGAGTATATAGAAAGTCAGAAACAGAGTCACTGTGAGGGTCAGAAAAACATTCTGAAACGGCCCACAGTCGGGCCTGTACGGCAAAAGACTACTACCATGTCCACTTTAAAAGGGTGCGTGATATTGTTATGTACATTATACCCAACAAAACTTCTTTTAAAAGCAACCGTAGTTAATGACACAACTGTTTGAAGTTGAGACTAACAAAGTATTTTGGAGACGGGGAATACTTTATCACAGTCACAGTGGATTAGGGGTGTATGGTGACTAAGGGGAGTGGGGCCTATCCTAGCTGTTTGCACTGTCATATTCAATTTCCTTACAGACAAGTATGTATTTAGTTCAGGTGTGTGGGAGGCTCTCCCCATCAGTCATGTCTTGAACTACATAATTTTCACATCCCATCTAATGAGGGGATGATAGAAGAAATTATTCACATAAACGGAATGGAAAAAAAAAAAGT
This sequence comes from Mus pahari, assembly GCF_900095145.1. NCBI lineage: Eukaryota > Metazoa > Chordata > Mammalia > Rodentia > Muridae > Mus > Mus pahari. The sequence continues at coordinate 33,645,445 of NC_034601.1, forward strand.
GAGCGCCTGTCTGGAGGTGAGGGGAGGGTCGAGAGCACGTGAATCTTCTGTTGCTGTTTTTTTTTTTTTTTTTTTTTTTTCTAGAGCCACTGTTTGTAAATGCACTTAACCTAGGATCTTGCTCTCTTGGCCAGCCTGTGAGCCTTGTGCTCAGGACATGGGAACAGTACGCTAGTAGGAATGCTTGCCGTTCTTCCCAGGTCCAAAGCAGTCAGGGATCCTGTTTCTGTAACCATAGAGATCATGCACCAGAATGGTCTCACCCCTGGACCATAGACAATGCTCTTCCTTCAGAATCTGGAGACCCACTGAGGTACCACTGCTGTGGAGTGCTGTGGGGGTCCATGAGACTTCCTTCATAAGCCCTCTTCCTCCGGAGTCCCTCTCCCCAAACTCACCTCCCCTACCCAGGAAGGCCACGTTTCCTTGGAGTTTCCCAACTCTACCTTATTCTGGTCTTCCATCCACTCCCCCAGCACCATTGGCCCAGGGGAGTATATTTCTTTACCCAAGATATCCATATTGGGGTTCTTAGAAACCTTATGTTCTTTTGGGCCATGTCACAAATGATGGTCAGTTCCTATGCTATCATAAGCACTAACATTGTTTTGTTTTGTTTTTGAGAAATGCCTCATTTATCCCAAGCTGGCTTTATAGCCGAGGATGACATTAAACTTCTGACCCTACTACCCCACATTCTGAGATGCTCGGTTTATGAGAATGCACCACCATGCTGGGTTTTATGTGGCACTGGGGACCACACTCAGGATTTTATTGCATGCTGGGTAAATACTCTACCAACTGAACTACAGCCCCAACCATAAATGCTATTTTAAGAGAACTTTTTACATACATTGTCATCTATGATTCTTGCAAAATTTGGAAGCTAGACATGATCTCTAGTTTGAAAAGTCTCAGAGGTTAACTGGCTGGTCTCGAGTCACACGGTCGCTCACTGGAAGAACTGTGACAGACATTCATAGTTTCTGCTTCCTGTTCCAGTTTAATATTGCACAGAGGGTCAAACCTCAGTGAAATTACAGACTCCATGAACTACTGTGAGCCAGGCCTGAAGCCTAACCACTACTTTAGATTTTTTTTGTTGTTGTTTTTAGTTTTAAACCATGGGAAAACGCATTTCGAATCCCAAGCAATCAACATACAAACGTTCTTCTAAAGCAAGAGTCTTACCAACGGTTGATTTTTATTAATTAACCATTAACACACTGGTTAGGTCCCAAAAGGGAGGAGTGGAAAATAAAGGCCCATTACTCATTAGATGCTTCTTCTAATTACTTTTTAAATCTGGGCAGTGGTGGTACACACCCTTAATCCCAGCACTCAGGAGGCAGAGGCAGGTGGATCTCTGTGAGTTCCAGGCCAGTCTGTTCAACTGAGGGAGTTCCAGGACAGCCAATTACTTTTTTTATTTAAGTCAAATTTTTATTTATAGCATATAATTTCTCTTGTTTGGGTTATTTCAGTGTTGGGGAAGTAATAGGTCCTTTATCAATACTTATTAACTCCATTTAAAAATATATTTTAAGGATGGCTGAGATGGCTCAGCAGGTAAAAGGTGCCAGTTACTAAGCCTGATGACCTAAGCTTGATCTCTGGGACCCATGTTGTGGAAGAGGAGGACCAAGCAGGAACCAGCATGATGAAAGGAGAAAACTGATTCCTTCAAGATGTCCTCTGGCTGTGCCACTATGGCCTGCACACACACACACACACACACACACACACACACACACACACAGAGAGAGAGAGAGAGAGAGAGAGAGAGAGAGAGAGAGAGAGAGAGAGAGATCAAAATGTAATACAATTATATTCGTTTTACTGGAAATTCAGTTTTTGTGCATATTTATAAGGCCCACTGTGACATTTCCACGTAATCGGTAGTCATCAGGCATATCTAGCACTCTGAATATATGCATTTTTATGTTAGGAACATTCAAAATCATTCTCAAGAAAGTTACTTAATTTCTCAGAGCCCCCGTTTCCTCTGTAGAGGAATACAGGCAACACTATTAAAATAAAAGATTACTGTAAGAGTTACACAAATAATGTATGCCTGTAGTAAGAAGCATTGTATCTGGTCTAGGACTGGCTTGGGGTGAATGTGGAATACTGCTGTCGTTTAGAACAGGAAATCAGCCTGGCTGACTTGAAAACGTGTGCTTGTAAGTATAACCTGGACCGCTCCCCCAGTGGCCAGTCTTTGTTTGCCTGCAGTGTTGTGGGAGGTTGTTATGAGTCCTCCTTCTCCATTCTGAGTGTTCCCCAATATGGTGACAAGCTACATGGTCACCCTACCTAGAGACGGGTGGCTGGCAGGTCCTAAGAGTTGTGACTTTCAAAGGGACAGCACAGTTCTGAGGACAGCTCTCTTAATCACAGGAAAAGCTAGCCTTTGTCAATAGCGTCGTCAGTGAGCTGAGAGCTACTGTTTGGATGTTTCCAGAAGCAATGTCTCGGTTCCTGTTGAGAGTCTGAAGCCAGGACAGAGCTTGCCAGGGTTTAGGGAGCCCAGCCAAAGGAACCAGCAGTCACACATTTTCTGCTCAGACAGAAGCCCTGTCAAGGGGCCAGGCCACAAGGGCAGGGTGGGGGCTTGAGAGGGGGCCAAGACAGCAAGCCAAACAGGAGGTGAAGGGGAGCCAGGAGACAAGGTGTCAGGGACACTAGTAAGGGGGACCAGCAAGATGCCGGAAGGGCAATGGGTTTTGCTAGCCTGGGGCATCAGTCACTCCTCTGGGGCCTGGCTCCATCCTTCCTCATGTTTAAAAGGACGGAGGAGGTATTGTCTAGCACATATCCGGGTACACCCTCTCCGCTGCTGTGCCCATGTGCCAGGGTTGAGCATCGACTCTGTCAGGGCTAACAGGGAGCAAGCACCAAGAGGTCGTTTAAACCTCCTCCGGCATGGCTTCTTCCATCCGAGCCAGCACTATGTTCCGTAAACAGCATGGGAGGACTAAATGATCACTTCTCACAGGTGAAGCTCAGTGGTCAAAGTCCCACTGAAGAGGCATGGTGTGGGAGAGCAAGGAACAGGGGCCGGCAGGCAGAGCAAGGTCCCATCAGCTTGTGCATCTTCCTGACTGAATCCTTAGTCAACCCGCATCATCCTTATGGTCATTTCCTCATCTGCTAAGCCAGATGTTCACTGTCCTGAACAGAGGGAGAGAGCTCAAAAGAAGATGCAAGCCCCAAAGACTGGGGCTGCCACGCAGTGCCCCCCACAGACAACCGGCAAAGGATTGGTCCTTTCTGAACTAAAGTTATCACTCATTGTGATAACTTTGACAAAAGCCCAGAAAAAAAAAATGATCTTATGCTTCTAAAAAGGAATGTAGTCCAACTAAATAGGACACACGGATTCTAGTATTTCTGAGTGAGGATGCCTCAAAATACCACGAAATTATCTCTTTAAATCGTGGGTAGCACGTTCATGGGGGTTGCTAACTCTGTCTTGTTCTGGAAATACAAAACAGAAGAGACAAATCCCAAAGGGTGGGATAAACATGTGGAGCTATTGCTCCAGAGTATAATATTAATATTTTGTGTGGGAGTGTGTAGTTGTATGCAGTTTGTACACACACATGTGCAGGTGCATCGACTATGCATAAGAGTGCAGAGGTCAGAGGTCAACACTGGATGTCTTCCTGGATTGCTCTACCATTTAAAAGGAGTTTTGATTTTTATCTTATGTGTATGCGTGTTCTGTATTTTGTATGTATGAGTATGTGCACCACGTGCACGCACAGTGCCCACGGAGGCCAGAAGAGAGTATTGGATCCCATGGAACTGGAACAGATGGTTCCATCATGTGGATGCTGGGAATTGAACCAGGCCCTCTGCAAGAGCAGCAAGTGCTCCTCACTGCTGAACCATCTCTCCAGCCCCTCTTCCGTTTTATTTTTTTCATATTTTGAGACAGAGTTTCTCACTTAACCCGAGCTAGGTGATTTGGATAGACTGACTGTCCATAAAGATCGCAGGGACTCCATCTTCTGTATTTTCCCCAGAGCTGCATTACAGATTCAAGCCACCACACCCAGCTCGTATGTGGGTTGCTGGAGATCTGACCTCAGGTCCTCAGGCTTACACAGTAAGCACTTTACCCAGTGCGGCCTCTCCCCCGTTAATAGAATATTAACATTAGTGGAAATTCAGAGTCTCCTTTGGGGGAAGAAAGGAAAATCTCATTTGAACCAGAACACCGGGGTAGGTTATTTGGGGTCATGGGTTTCTAATATGTTGACCAAACAGTGTCTTTGATCAGGGCATTATAGTCTTACACAGAAATCAGTCTGAGCCCTGCAATCTGCTGAGCCTGGCTCTTATCCAAGCTGGCCCCGGCTGATTCTGTAAAACCTTAGGAAAGTGCCACTCATCCCCCGTGTCCTCATGTGGAGAATGGAGACATCTGTGTCTACCAATTAGGTTAAAGGAAGCAACATCTGCCTGCTTTTTATGATCCAGAGGGGCCAGGAGTCAACGCAGGTTCTCATCAACCTAACGGAAGGGACCTCATCTCTTTTCTAGCATTGCCAGGAACTCAGAGACCAAGACCAGGACAATTATCTATTACTCCACAGTGTGAGCAGCTGGGCTGAAACAGCTAAAACAGCTAACACAGTCAGTCTACATCAATAGAAACACGGGGTCTGAAACATGAATGCGCGTGCGCGCGCGTGCGTGTGTGTGTGTGTGTGTGTGTGTGTGTGTGTGTGTGTGTGTGTGTAATGTCTGCACAATCCCTTCCACTGCTTTAAGCAGCTTTTATAATAATGGAGAATCAATAAGGAGCCAGATTGTTTAAAGCTGTGGTTCTCAACCTTCCTAATGCTGTGACCCTTTAACATAGTACCTTATGTTGTGGTGACCCCTCAACCATAAGATTATTTTCATTCCTATTCATAACCACAATTTCACTATTGTTATGAATTATAATATAAATATCTGATATGCAGGGCATCTGATATGTGACCCCTGTGAAAGGACTGTACAACCCCAAAGAGGTCACATACAACCCACAGGTTGAGAGCCACCAATGTAGAGACTGTCTCGTGTAGAGAAGGCTTAAAGACACTGGGAAATTTAGCCTGGAAATGAGAATTCTGAATTCAAAGTGCTGTTTTCGAGTATTTGAGGGTTTCAAGTAGAACTAGGTGAGTCTATAGTCTCCTTGACTCCACAGATCAAAAGAGAACTTACAGGCAGAGTTAGGGAAGCTGCTGTGTGGCTCAGTCAAGTAGCACTCCCACGAAGGCACAGGCTATCCAGAGGTGCTCAGCATCCTGTCTCTCCATGTGACTGAGCAAAGCTGTTCTCCGTCCACCCCCAGCCCCCCCTCTACTCCAGAAATTTCCCAGAGTCAGTTACCTATGAGGTGTCTAAACCCTTACTAGGACTCTCCTACACTACTGGGAAAATTGGACCCTGTTATATCCTATTCTATAAATACCAAGTTTTTCAAAATGGTTGTACAAGGTGAATATCCCTGAGCATTGTTGGTAGATTCAGAAACCTCAGATAACTGTCATTAGTATAGAATTAATATTTATGAGTCTCTGGGAGTCACCCACCCTCCGAAACTTCTACCTCAGCCCATCACGGAGTCAGAGTCCTGCTCATTCACTGTTTTCTCTAAAATGGGAATACTTTAAAATGTAAAACCTTTAAGTAGTTAACATCTTTAAGTAGTTAACAACTTTGCTTAACCCTTTCCATTTTTCATCTTCTCTCTCATCTTTGTGAACTTCAGAGCACATCTGGGCAGATGTGAGCACTGTCCATGGACATAGGGATCTAACATAGATGGAAACAGCGAAGGGCTCATTTTGATTGCCGTTTTCCCACAAACACAACAGTGAGCACTACATCGGCTATCTCATGTCAAGCATGAAGCCCTGCGGAAATGTGACCAAGGGCAGACACAGTGTCCCATTATCCAGCACAGGGACCCTGGGGCAGCTCCAGGACCCCGTGGTCTAGCTTGTTTGGTTAGGAGTAGACTATTAGAAGTGGCCATTTGAAACATGTCAGCAGTTTCAGAGTCGCACCCAATGACATTTTAATCTGAAAAATTATAAACAACTGCACTTGTCCCACCCCCATGCCACCTCCCGAGGAATGCTCAGTGGGGTGGATGTGAGGGAGCCATTGATAAGGATGGCAGCTTTCAGGGCCCCAGTCGGGAGAGCGTTTGACAGCTGAGATTGCTCTTAATACTTTCAAAGGCACACAATCCACGGACGTGTTGAGATACAGGCCACAGATCTGTTACACATAACGTGCACACAGCACACACATCTAGGGACGACGACGACTTCTAAGAGTGTGAAAGATTACAAACATCCAGAAGCCAGAGCCCTTCTTCCAGAGCATAGCTCTTTTGTACAAGCGTGGTAATCAGACATGGCCTCCATCTTTATCTTTTTACAGATAGGGAAGCTAGGGTTCCAAGAGAGGGAGGTGACTTTCTTAGTATCATCGGACAATTATGCTTTTAGAATCCCTCATTCTCACTAGAGTTTATTATGTGATCGTAGAAAATAAATATCTGTACAAAACAGTGATAAAACGACCCTAAAGACAGTCAAGGAGGCCGGTGCCTGGGATATACTGGTCCATCTCTCAGAAGAAGACATCCTAATGCACCTCAATTTCCAACCACAGCCACACACACGATAGGGTGCTCACGGTGGACCAGGCAATAGCCTTGGTCCTTCCCATGAAGCCAGCAGGCTTAGCGGCTCACAAGGAGTGCAAATGGCTAGACCATCTTTCACCTCTCTGGTATCTCTGGACCCTCTTACAATAAGAAGTTGTCCAAGGGGAGAAACTGAGAAAGCCATCTCTTCATTTTCCCCGAGTGAACCCTTTCCCTTTGAGCATTGCTTGTTCGTGTCCCTCATCACAGCACTGGCTGGAGCCACGAGATCAGTTGGAATAATCTTATAATTGAAGTATCTACCGCCCCAGCTGATGATATGAAGCAACTGGTTCATTGAGTCACAGATGACTGCGGAAAAGCCGCCCGGCAAAGACACAGCCCCATTCTCTTCTCTGCTGTAACTGGTCAGTGTCTGCCCGTTTACCCAGACAGGGTCTTCATTTACCCCATTCTTCAGCACTAGGGAGGCCTCGCACAATGACGCTTGGACGGTTGCTCCAGCGAGGGCGCTGTGCATGGACGCCTCTCCATCCGCTCATGTTCAGTTCCAGAACAGTCTGTCCTTTCATGGCGCTGAGGAATGAGCGCCAGCTCTGTGCGCGGGCATGCAGGGCATCCTCTGTCTGAGAGCCAAGGCCTGTTCCCAAGTTCCCCGATGGTAGCCATGGATACGGCTGCATGGGGGTGGGAGGCCTGTGAGAGGCCTTTGTCTCTGGAGACTCTGTGGAGGGAGGCCACGGACAGCTGGCATCTGGGCCCACCAAAGAGAGGAAAGGGATGGTAAGAGACCAGGCCAGGTGTGGATCCACTGCAGAAAGCATCCCAAACGTCTCAGCTCCCTTCTAACCCTGTTGTGTGTTGCATGACAAGTGCGTGTGCTTCTGGTCCTGCAGCCGTACATAGGCAACCTGTGGTGACTTGATGCAAAGGCTGGGTTGGCATGTGGCTCAGTGGAGTAGGGGAGACAGAAAGACAAGCTTGGAAACTGTCACTATGACCTAAGTGACAACGGAGCGACAGGGCCCCAATGTCTAGTTTCAGGGATTCTTCTAGGACTGTGCACTGTAGGCTCACACTTGCTTGTCTGTAGGATAATTTAGAGCCCTTCCTAAGTACATGATCATGTGTTAAGGTCCCAGCGCATGAGATTTAATTACCCAATAGCATGTTCTTGGATTGATAACAATGATTATTATCTCCCAGGACATCTGCTTAAATCACCCATCCATTGAATATCAGTTACTGCTTATATGGCTTCATATCTTCCTGACAGCAATCTTAGAGTGAGTATTATTATTTCCTTTAATCAATAAGAACAGAAGCATTTCTTCTCTTCTTCCACTCTGGGTCATCTGTTTCCAAAGCTTGTAATTCATTATATGCGTTCAAGTTGAAAGGACAAACTGTCCTTGTGTAACTTTAATTGTCACAAAACGGGTATTCAACTTTTGTCGCCACCTTGTCATCTCCAAGGGTATAAATGACTCTGAAAGGGGATAGGAGTTATGCAGAATGAAATGTGGCTGGCAAGGATATGGATCCATATCAGTCTGCACTACCAGAAATACAGGGTCTAAACCGACGGAGTGGAGTACCCTGTACCATCCCGTACCTCAGACTGCTTTTCTGGGCGACACAATTAAAGAGCGGTACAGACAACCGGGCATTGCAGAGGAGTCGAAAATGTTAAAGGGTCGTCTGACTTTGACCAAAAACCAGTGCAGAATAAAAAAGCAAACAATCAATCAAACCCAAAGTGGAAACCTTTCCTATCCTGAAACACCCGAGGAACTGGAGTCAGCTGGCTTCGAAAAGAGTCTGGATGCCCTGGCTCTACGTGTGGCTGAGGCGGTCTGGCAGAGAGGGAAGGGGGAACTTCCGAGTTTGTAATGAGGTTCTCCAGTGCGGTAGGTTGAACAGCTCCGGAGCCATCTAAGGGTATCACTACCTGTTCAACAGAGGGAAGGCCTTGCCAGTATTTGGAGCTGTTCATGAGGGAGCAGTCAGCTTTGTGGGGGAGGGAGGGAAGCAGAGGCAGGAATGGATGGTGTGTGGGTAACTGGAGAGTCGAGGGACTTCCAACCGGCAGGCAGCATGCACAGTCCATCCGCTAACTTCCCGTGAGAAATGCCCCTCCCTTTCCATTGTCTTTCCCCTGAGGTCTCCTTTGACTCTAACCTGCTGACTTTGGTGGCCCTTACCCTTTTCTCTTCATCTGAGACGTAATTATATTCTAAACCGTTTTAATACTCATCAGTGACGAGGTTTGTGAGACTTTCCTGGAGTAAGTCTAAGGAGCAAGGCTCTTTGAGTATGCACTGGGCTTCTAACACAGAACATTTACGAGCAAATCTTCACCCCACGAAGAAGGCAATTTATTTTTATGCACTTGCTATTTCAAGTGTTCCTCCCTAATGACCAAATCCTGTCTTAATTTCCTCTTCTTGGATGGAACAGTTGCAAAGTAGACTGTCTTGGACTCTTGTGTCCATGAATGCTGAATTTGCTTGTGCTGACACCAAATCTATATATATATCCACATTGAACACTACCAGAAAAATTCTCCCTCACCCATGAAATGGAGCTGCATTTAATGGAGGAGACAGGCATTGCGTAAGATGCTGAGGTGAATATACCCAAGGTAGAGAACATAGAGCTGTTGATAAGGAGTTCCAGAGGGAAGATTCCAGCAGGGAGACGTGGGTGGGAGGGGGGGAGGAAGAGAAAGAAGATGATGTCACTTAATTGTGGTGGGTAAGTCCCTAGAGATCTTATTTAAATAGTCAGAGCCCCTCCAGGAGGTGATCGGCTTAGCACACCCCAGCATACACCAGGCAGGAGGCGGGTGTGTGTGTGTGTGTGGGGGGGGGGCAGCAGAAACAAAGCACAGCCACGTTCTGAAGCCCTGCCAAGTGCTTAGCACCATGTACCACAAACAGAACTTAAACGCCCGCCCCTGAACACCAGGACCTTGAGGAGGAAAGAACACATCTGTACCCCAAACAATAGGCGCTTCACTGCCAAGTGCTAAATCAGGTAGACCAGATCACTTTATTTATGCCTGAGCAACCATTGTCCCATGAACCCCTCCTTGCAAGCCCCCACCCCTCTGGACTCTGACCATACCACCTAGCCTAGAATATTCTGTATCAGATCTCTGGCACCCTGCGAAGCCCACCCAAATTCTTCCTCCTTTGCTGACCACACAGCACCCAGTGTTTTATTCCACCCCCCTCTCCCGGACTTTAGGAGGAAGTGGTCCTCACTCTGTCTACAGAACCAGAGCTCAAGTTGTAACGCATCCACAAGTGATCAGATGTGCCGTGAGGTCCAAGCAACTCTGCATACAACATCAAATGTCATAGCCCCCGAAATGGCCCAGGGAAACCTTCAAAATTCCAACGTCTTCCACTTTCTAAGATTCCAGTTTCGTCAGTCTGGGTGAAACTGGGCAACGAGGTGTTTTTTTGTTTTTTTTCCCCACAGAACTTTCCAGGTGGTTCCAACATCCAAGCAAAGTTTGAGACTGACCAGAGCTCCGTTTCCCTTTCCCTTAGATTCTCTGAACCTATGTTTGCCTAGGCTGTCAAGCACCCCGTCCTAAAGTTGCGCCATTTACTCTTGCCCTGAGTCAGAGTCTTAGGCAAACGACACCAGAAGCTGCCTTCCCCTCCACCCGTCCTCTTCTGGTTCGAGGCTCTGAGATTGGTCTCATAGAAGCCTTCACAGAATGAAGACCAGCAGCAGTGGCCAGGAGGAGGTAGAGCCATGGCTGGTGGTAAGGTCTCTGGCCGAGTCATTTAAATATCTTCTCTGTAAAAGGGGCCAGCAGGGCCTTTCCAGTCCATGTCATGAACACGGGGCCTTGGGAAGAGCAGCAACAACCATATATGAATACATTATTTATTTTTACTAGTAGAGCGTTAACAGACATGGAAGCTTGGGTGGACTCTTGGCCAATGGTCCTAAGATACTTATTGCGAAATGTAAAACCATTCTAGCGCCTGCCTTAGAGGTATAAGCAGGAAATTTAGGCAAAATACTATTGTAGCATCCAAAGAGGATGTACATACATGTGGTCTCCATATTGGCATGGATATTGGCATGGGTGTGACCACTCAATAGTCACTATTTTGCCCACTCATTATTAGCTGGAAGTGATTGTGTGACTTGAGACTGATTTGAATTAGCACCAAACACAGGAAGAAGAGTGTCCAGTCATATTCACCAACGAGGCCCAGTTTACCAGGGCATCGTAGCAGCTCTCGCCCTGCCACTGCTGAGCAGGGGTGGTCCTGACTGCTTACCCAAATCACCTGGGTTTTCCTTTTAAGGAAAAGCACAGCAATCACAGGCTATCATTCTGGGATCTGCTAACTGAAAGCCCAAAAGACCCTGGCTTACTCAAAGAACAATTTCAATTTTATTAAAAGCAGTAGTCCATTACCTCTCAAAGCTGAGGATATAATTTAGTGGTAGAGTCCCTTTGCTAGCCAGCTTGAGGCTCTGGAATCAGTCCTTGATACAGAAGAAAAAAAAATCAGTGCTGTATACCAGAAGTTAGGATAGCTATAATTGAACTACTCTATTCTGGACTGGGCCTTCCTGAGTGTTGGTTTTTTTTCTTGAGAAATTTTTACTTGACTCCAGGTATATAAACCAGGCATATAAACTAAGCATCAACTGCTAATTTAATAATTTAAAAATAGTTATTGGGTATACAAATAATCTCACCATTTACTAAAAGATGGGAGCAAACTTGCCTGCTAATCAGACACCATGCTTGTTTTTACAGGAAAATTTAAATCTTATTTAATGCTGCTAGATACAGAGCCCCTCCAATGGATTTTCAAGTTGGCTGATATTTGATTTCATAATCCCCAGTGCCGAGAATGGTGCTTTGTAGATACTCAGTTAAGAATAGCAGAGGTATCTTATAGGTTCATTTAAGAAGTTATTAGAAATTCTGTCCTAATTCAAGCAAAACATTCCTTCATAATTTTTTTTTTTTTTTTTTTGTTTTATGAGACAGGGTTTCTCTGTGTAGCCCTGGCTGTCCTGGAACTCACTTGGTAGACCAGGCTGGCCTCGAACTCAGAAATCCGCCTGCCTCTGCCTCCCGAGTGCTGGGATTAAAGGCCTGCACCACCAGGCCCGGCCCTTCATAATTTTTGTATAAAATGCAAGTCAGTAATTTGATTTTTTTTTTAAGTTAAGCATTTTGACAAGGTATGCAAGGATATACTGATACTTCCATATGGAGGAATGATGGTAGGAAAATAGTAAAAAATAGTAAAAAAAAAAAATCTTCGTTTCTGGTAATCAAACAATTGTAGTTCTGTCTGAGCTGAAGGCTGTGTTGTGTATGGTTAAAAACCACTGCAGTTCACCACATACGATATTCTGGAGTCTGAGGTGAAGTGTTCTAGGTTTCTTTGTTGGTTCTGATGGATATGGTTGTCCCTGGGTAAGCATTGCAGGTTCTGGTTCAGAGCCAAGGCTGTAATGACATCCCATGTCGTGACACTTGTGCTACCAGAAACACCTCGGTCTCCTTACGCGTCTGACTTTGAGTTGAGTACTGCTTGCTCTATGTTCAGAAACGGCTCGCTGTGGTCAGAGTTTCTGCACCCCTCCCCCACCAGTTAGGTGACTCCGTTCTAAGAATCTATGACCTAGACCAAAGCACTGAGAAAGAATAGAAAGTTTCCCCTGCCCACATAGGAACCAGATGGTGAATGAGGCAACTCGAACTTTTTTTTTTTTTTTTTTTTTAAATTTCATAAATCAAATTGAAAAGGTTTGGGGGGAATCCACATAAGTTTTTTTTTTTTTAAAGCTATCATCTAACAATAATGACAATGACCACCATTTCACATCAAAATGGGCAGTTTAAGAGCTGCTCTTTGTAATAATGAAATGCTCATTTTCTATGACATAAAGCACTGTTATACATCTGTGAAATACAAATGAGGACTACTAAGATGTACCAGCATCTGTCCATCAGAATTTGGAAAATTATATATATAAAAAAAGAAATACTTGTAAAGAATTGGTAGTATAAAATGTTAATTTGATTTGGAAAATGTTCTTTCTAAAATTATATTCCATATATTTTTACCCTAGCATCTTCTCAAAATAAATGCTTTTCATATAACAACAACAACAAAAAATAGAGCTGCTCTTTGTATGGAAGGGCGACCCTAACCTAACATTGCCAGGTTACCCTTAGGTAAGCACATATTGTTCTCTACTGACTATAGGACTGCGGTTTGAGAGCCACTATTCGTCCAGGAAGGGCTGGATCGAGTTGAAAACGTCTGCTATCCTATAGATAGCACCGGGGCTGAAGCTGAAGATGTATTCTAAAAAAAACGGGAAACTGAAAGGGCAGAGTGTTGCCCACTACAGCAGTAATTTCGCTTCGGATGACCCTCAGGAACAGACAGCAAGATGCTGGGGTTTGGGCTGAAGGGGTACTGCGGGATGGCAGTTACTGAGCCCCACCCACTGAAACCTGAAGCAGAAATCCCAGCAGCAGAGCCCTCCCGCTCACTTTTCTTCGGTTCATGAGCCCATGTCTCACTTTCTTCCAAAACCCAGGAGGGAAGCGGAAGAGGAAACTGCTTACAGCCTGAACATAAACTAGAAGTGCAGTTTCCATTCAAGGAAGGGTGGAGGAGAAGACTCTGAGGTCGAACACTTTCACAATGAAAAGAATCCTCGCCTCAAGTGCCAGGAAACATTGCCTGGCACAGACATGCGGCAGGGAGGCAGACACTAACGGGGTCCTCCACGGGCCGTGCACCTGGTGGGCTAGCTCACTGCCTGGGCCCCAGCCTCAGCTCCAAGGGCTGCCTGGGCCCCAGCCTCAGCTCCAAGGGCTGCCTCAGTGGTTTCTCTTGGTTTTCCTCCTGCAGTCCACTCTATGTCCCACGAGGCAGCTAAACAATTTCCTTAAATTATGATGCATCCTCTCTCTGTCATCAGGCAGGTTTCTCCTTTCCTTGAATATAGGGTGGGGGTGGTGGATCAAACCAACCAACCAACCAACCAACCAACCAACCAACCAACCAACCAACCAAGTGAAAGCCCTTGCCAAAGTGGAGCCCTTGCTAAGGAGGTGTGGGCCATGACAGGCTGAGGGGCCACAGCCACAGGCTCTGCAGGTCGCAGGGCCTCCCCTGGCTGATGACCCAGAAGCAGGGAAAGGGACGCTCAGGCCAGGACGGTCCTTCTGCCTCAGCCACTTCGCCACCAGAAACTTTTTTTTTTGTCTTGATTATGGGCCTTTCCATGGCCATTGGATGGCCCGGCTGAGCAGAGGTGAGGACAAAGATGAGGTGCTGGGTGCCGCCTGGCATAAGGAGACTTCCACAACTAACCTTTGGGTCCAACCAGGGGCAGTATGGGAGCTAGGCCTGGGAGAGTGAAGACGTCCAAAGCTCACCAACCAGGCAAAGCTAGTTCATTAAAGGAGCCTTGATATAAAATAATCCGAGGGCCATTTGCACCTTGGATGCCCTCAGTCATCTCAAAGATAAATACTGTCACCTCATTGCAGAGACAGGAAAAAATATAAATTCTGGCCTCTGGTCCCATCTTTCTAGTCCCAGACCTTTTATGTCCCATAAGACATAAGACAAGGGATTATCTCTGTCAGTGACCAGTACAAACGCCTCCTCCCACCACATGCCTTTTTCATGTTAGAATTCTTTCACCCATAACCAAGAAAATTCAGATTAGTAATATAACTTTAAATCCAGTAATTTTGCTTGTGATAGTCTATTCTAAAGAATTATTATAACAAAAGAGCTGCATATAAAATATTTGCTGTGGCCTTATTTATGATATTAAAACAATGAGTGAAATATCTAATAGCAGGGAGAAACGTTAATTACATTATATATAATATTATTAATATTATAAGGCCTTAATGTTATATGTAGGACTCAAAAAAAAAAGACAGGCCATATTGGAAAAAATGTAGATTCAAAATAATTAAGTTACATTTTGCTATATACCACAGACACAATATATAGAATGCACACATATAAACAGGAATAGAAAGAACCACCCTACATTATACTTATAAGTGATATACTTATATACTCAAAATTTTCCTTCCTATGACATGTTTTTTTTAAAGCTTTTTACATTCAGGATAAGCATGTGTTAATTAAAATAGGAAAGTATGATTTAAAAAATTTTAAACACACAGTTGAAATCACTGCTGAAAAGGAACCTTATTATCCCTTGGGGGAAAATGAACTTGTCCTTGAGCAATTTTTATATTAAACATTTCTATATAGCCTTAAAGAGTACATAGACACTAAGAAGGGCATGGGAGACATAAATGAAAGGCTGTGTCACAGTATGCCACGTATGGGGGAGCATTTGGGATTTAAACACATAAACAGGAAATTACGAGATTCTAGCAGATTCCTCATCAGCAAGGACGCGCTGATTCATGCACAGAGGGGACTGGAATGGAATTTTTGATGACAAAGAATACATCACAAAAGTGACTTAAGGAAGGAAGAAAGGCCATGCTGAGCAAGAAGATAGTATGGGAAATTTTTTTTTTTTAAAAAAATCAGAATATTTCTAAGACGTCATCAGGGATTCACCTATCTCTGCTTCTCCAGTGTTGGGTTCAAAGACGTAACACCTGTCATTTTATGGGACTGCTGGGGATCTGAACCCAGGTACTTGGCCTTCCCCAGTGAGCACACTACCAACTTAACTATCTGCCCAACCCAAGACTCAAGTATTTTTATCTCAACCTAAGCAAGGTGATGGCTATGCCCACTGGAGGTTGGAAAAGGGGCTACCAATCAAGTGGCTGCCATATTTAGGGCCTACTCCTATTCCAAAGGGAAAACGGAGAAGGCCTGGATGTCTGCGCACCAGGGAGCAGCAGGAGTAAATACTGCTTGCGACATTTCCCCTTGTTTAAGAACTGCCTCAGCTTCTGTGAAGCTCTGATGTACAGAGAAGAAAGCATGTCCTTTAAGGAACCTAACATTACACAGAACAGTTCTGAAAATCTGCGCAGCACATACTGCACACTCAAAGCTGTGTCTCAGCAGAAATGGGACTAAGGTCTTGGAGTCTCTGGGCTGTACATGTAGAGTTTACCAGGCCATAGACGGAGCTCTCTTTCACGTTTTGGGAACTCTCAGTGGGTTCAAATCCCCTCCCTTAGCTCTCCTGGGTGAGAGAAGCTGTACTTGGGCAATTTCCCCATTAATTAAACAATTTTGTATCATTTAAATGGTCACATCAAAGAGGGACATCCCAGACTTGACTTCCCCTCTTACAGTGACTACATCAAGCATCGGCCGGCCGGCCTTTCCCCTTCCCCCTTCCTCTCTCCCTACCCATGCATGTGTGCAGGTGAATGTGTATGTGCATATATGTAGGATGAAAGGTGGAACCTTCCTTTATCATTTTGCCTCCACCAGCTACTAAAAGCTATTCTGCTTTCAGGGATAAAGCGGAAGGGCTCACTGGGTTGCGGCTAAAACCGACTCCTCAGCTGTCTGCTCCGTTCTCCCCATGCTGATACACGATGCGTGCTGTTTTACAGTCACAGAAGAGATGACAAGGGGTAGCAGGAGCCACCCACAGTTTTTATACGTTTGAAAGGAAAGAGTACAGATACAGGAGCCAGGAGGTAGCACTTCTAGGAAAATTGTACACTTTATACTAATACTTGTCTTGCATTGGCTATGACTTTGTATTGGTGCTGCAATGTAAGACAGAGACTGTCTCATCTGCTACCCAGCCACTCATGGAATTCGGAGAAATGCTGCTTCCTTAAGACGCCTTCTGATGCTGCAGTGCGCGGTGATTTCTTAACAACAGCCAGGAAAACGTGTGGAAGGTTGGGCAGTACAGGAATCATGGTAATGATCAGTTTTTTGCTTAACATCCAAATACCAACTTGACCATGGACATTCGGACCCAACAAAACTAAAGAATTTTCTGACTTGGGCTTAAAACAAACAAATCTACAACCGATTCTCTGATGATCACCTTTTGAAAATATGGGATGAAGTCGGGGCGTCAGGGGCGGGGAGGGGCCGGGGCTGCTTTTATCTTGCGACACCATAGCAGAAGAACAGTCTCTGTGGTTGGTGTCTTGTTCTGTTTGGGAATACGTTTAAGTTCAGCTGTGGAATTCTCTCTAGTCAGACATCTGCTCCCCAGTTGTTAAAGTTTGTTTGATATTGGCCCAAAGGCGGCAGCACAAGGGAAGAATTTTTAACAATGAGTCCCAAGATAGATTAGACCAGCGGCACTGCTTATTTTGAAAAGGCATTTTGGGGGTGGGGGAAGGGTGCCATCTGACCTGAATGTTTAAAAAAAAAAAGAAAAAAAAAAACCAAGTCACTAGAGCAAGGGATGGGTGTCCATCTGTCACTGGAGCAAGGGACAGGTATCTGTGGCTGGAATGTCGTTTAGCTTGTTTGCATCATTTCTCACATTTTTCCTCCAGAAATTCCTTATTGAAATCTTGCTCTTATGATATATTTGCGGGCCCGCTTTTGTGACTGTTTGGAAAATTGAGTTTTTAATTCAGAAGTTTGAGATTTGTTTTTCAGTATCTCTTCAGGAGTGTACAAGAATTAAAAACTTCTAGGAACAACTCCCTCCCTGCCCCGGGGGGGGGGCGAAAAATCAATCTCACAATTTTGGGTTAAACGCTGAAATTTCTAAAAAATCTGTAAATTTCACTTAGCCAAGAAGAGGGAGAGAGCTACCACCTCTTCAGCTCCAAGAAGCTGAGCGGAATTATTTGGTAAGAAAACAAGAGACTTCCTTAGATACCTATGATAATATTCAAGGCAAACCAAGCTGATCTTTGATTTCAGAGTACAGTTTCACGTAAAACTAAAAAATTCAAATTATTGGATGACATTTCCAAGAAATAGTCGAGTTCGACCCTTTGCTCAATAATGCTATCTTTAAAAGTATTCCTTTATATGCCAAGGGTTCTAATGGAGATGTTTATGGTCTTGAATGTTTAATCCATTGAGACCTAGCATTTACAACTGTAGAAATGGCTGGGTTTAGTTGCAGAGCAGAAGTGAGCGAGCAAGCAAGCAAGCAAGAGGGGAGGGGAGTGACGGAGGGGAAGTAGATTGAGAAAGGAAGAGATGCTAATCCCTCTGACTTTTCAAAGAACATTGGGTAAAATGGTGGCAGCCTTGACCTGGGGAAGTGGTGTTTCCTCTGTTAACTGTAGCTCCATCCAATGCACAATTTAAGCTGTCCTCAAAGGTCCCTGTGAGGGCTACCATGTGCATGGGCCAGAAGACAACTTCAGGTGGTTTTCTCCTTCCTTCCTTCCTTCCTTCCTTCCTTCCTTCCTTCCTTCCTTCCTTCCTTCCTTCCTTCCTTTTTTTTTTTTTTTTTTTTCTTTTTTTTTTTTTTTTTTTTGTGACGGGATTTTTCACCTGTAGATCTAGCTGTCCCGGAACTCACTGTATAGACCAGGCTGGACTTGAACTCAGAGATCTGTCTACCTCTGTTTCCCGAGTGCTGGGATTAAAGCTGTGAACTACCATAACCCAGCTCAGGTGGGGCTTCTATGGAGCTGTAGACTTTGCTTTTTAAGGCAGGGTTTATCACTGGGATCTAGAACTCACTAAGTAGGCTCAGCTGACCAGCTAGGGAGCCGGAGGGGTCCACTTGTCTCTGCCTCCCCAGTGCTGGGATTACAAGCATGTACCACCACATCTGTTGTTTGTTTGTTGTTTGTTTAATATTTTTTGGGTAGTGTTGGAGATGGAATTTAGATCTTCATTGCTTGCATAGCAAGGACTTTACTAACTGAATTATTTCCCCAGTCCCCCAAGCAAACATAGTAATCCTCATTTTATACATAAAGAAACTGAAGTTTAGCCAGATGTTGGGCCCTGATGATGGCCATCCTAGAATACATAGACTCTGTTTAAAACCTAACCAAAAATAAAAATAAGGCTCAACACACACACACACACACACACACACACACACACACACACACACACGAAAGAAATAGAAAAAATGTGTTATTTAGAGAAGAATCTTGCTATATATCAGACCGACTGCCTTTAACAAGGGCAGGACTTGGCCCACACTGCTAACCTTTTTCAGTATTCTAAAGTTACTTTTATTTGCCTGTATCTGTTTTCAATTTCTATTTTTTTCCTGTCCCCTTTCCTTTCCCCCTGTCCTTTCTTAGTTCCTCCTTTTCCTCTCATAATCATTGTGACACATCTTTGGTGACAAGAGTTATTCTGTGTTACTAATGTTCACACAAGAGACAATTCTCTTTCTAGGGCTTGATAAAATGGTCTTCTAATCCCTGATACTCCAGAGACTGATACAGAAGGAGCACATCGTGTTCAAAGCCATGGTAGGCTACAGCGGGAGTTCAGGGTAAGCCTAGGAAACTTGAGAGGGCTGGGGTACACGTGTAGTGCAGTGGCCGGGATGTGCACAGCCTGGGTTCCATTTCCAGGACCCTGGGGAAATAGGAGATGGGGGAAGGGGGAACATAAAGGAATAATAATACTTGTGGAAGTGTGGGGGTCAGAGACATGGCTCAGTGGCTAAGTGATACTGCTCCCGCAGAAGGCAAACTTCTGTTCCCAGCATCCATATTAACTGGCTCACAATTTCCTGTCACTTCTGCTCCAGAGGATCTGTCACCTCTGACCTCTAGAGGTACTTGCACTTATGAGCACATATCTTGACAGACAGACAGACAGACACACCATACACACTTAAAACAATAAAAGTAAAATGAATAATGCCAGCTCGAGGACTCTGCCTTATTTCTTTACTGTTTCCTTTGAAAATAAAATTTCTATTTTACTCATACCCAGCACAAGCTACCACATTACAGACTAGCCCTGAGTGCGGTTTGTTTGTTGGCTTGTGTTTGACAAATCACTGATTCTGTGTCTCTGGAAGAGAAGTTCCAGGGTGTGGGCCTGAGGGTGGTAGAGTCTCCAGAAGGAATTACTGAGGAGATGAGCAGAGGAAAACCCGGAAGGGCTGGGAGCTGAGTGGCTGCCTGGGGAGGTGACCTTCGTACAAGAAGGCGTTTCACTTCTGATTTGTATGAGGTGAGCTCCAACCCTTCTGACAAAAAAAGCATGAAATACTTTGTTTAGATAAATGTTTTCCAAAGTCTAAAACAAAGAACACTGACAAGCAGGGTTGCCTGGTCAAAGTGGGCTGAGGAGCCCCAAGCCCTCCCTTCAGGCCTCTCTAGTGGCCCAGCTTACCTCAGAAGTAAAATTACTTGTCCTTAATATCCCCTAACATAAACAGGCAAAACCAATTTCTCAAGATTAGAGTAGGCCCCACAGCGACTATTCCCTCCAAGCCCCTAACTCAAGCCCACTGCTAGTCAGGGGTTGCCAAGCCAAAGGGCGGCAGGCCAAGAATTCCACGCTTTCTTGGAAACATGATTACTTCTCTTCAGAGCTGAGTACTCTAACCAGAACAAGGGGTGTGAAAATAGAAGGGCTTGGCTTCCTAGTGAAATGGCTGGTGGGGTATTGGGTTGCTGTGAGCTGTATTACGTTTATCCAGTCTTAAAATAACATTTCTGCATGGAGAAAATTACTCCCCCAAGCATCCCCTCCGCGCTGCAACTGAAGAAACTGTGTGAGTTTCATATTCATTTAGCAACTCAAGATTTTTTTTTGAGATGTGGTATTTATTTTTTGTGCCTTTGTCTTGCCAGATCCTGTGGCCGGCCACGGCAAGCTATCGTTATCTCCTTTTACAGAGGAGGAAGCTGAAGCTGAGGTACAGGGAGGGGACCCTTCCAAGTCATGGGACTGGTATACAGGTGTTCTGGCTCCTACAAGGGCTTTAAGTGCGCACACTGCAGATAGGCCTTACAGCCTCCTGGGAGAGGGAATCTAGGGCACGGATTTGGTATTGACAGCTCTGTGTCCTTGGGGAACAGATGTCCTCTTTGTATACCGAGTCTAATAACTACCTGCCTCACCTACTTTGTTGAAGTTTGAGGAACAAATGAGATTCAGAGCAAGTACTATATATAGCACATGCAAAAGGTCTCTTCCGTTTCTCCTACTCTAACACGTCGTCCTGTTCTCCGGCCGTCCATTATCTTGGACATCCCTTTGACAAATCAAATCAGCTCTGCCCTACACGCCGTAGGTCTTGTACAAGTCTCTTACTAATGTTAGGAGCTGGCTACTGGCCAGAGCAGCCAGGTAACCAGGCTTTTGTACAGCAACCATCTCAAACCAAAGCTCTTCTCCTGGTTAGGGATTTCAGGGTGCTGGGCCAAACGTCCTGAAGCTGCTCTACCCTGAGTCCCGAGCAGCGGCTCTAGGGACCATGAGTCAGGCCTGGTGCCTCAGGACAGGACAGGCAGTAGGGATGCTTGGTCTCTGTGGAGTCATCCCAGGCCAGGACCTCGTCTGTGCAACTTGAACTTGGCACGAGAACCTGAGAGGATCTGTTCTCTGCGGCTAAGTCAGAGGAACCTGACTTTGGAGAGTCAAATGGAAATTTAATAGTTTTTTTTTTTTTTTTTTTTTTTTTTAAATAGGAGTTCAAAATTGGGCTGTGGCTTTTTATAGACAAGGGCTTCCCTGAGGAGTGTCACTACAGATGGTGAAATTTTGGAATAAAGAAAGCTGTACTAATTCTGGGTTGGGCGATGGCTCACGGAGTAAGAGTGCTTGCTATACAGATAGAGCTCGAGTTGAGAACCCTAGTGTCTGCCTAAGGAGCTATGCGTGGTAGCTGTGGGGAGACGACAGTGACGATAGGAAGACTGATGGGGCTCGTTGGCTGCCCACCCAGCTGAAACATAGCCAGCTCCAGCTTCACTGAGAGGTCCCAGCTCAGGGGACTAAGGATAGCAGAGGACACCCAATGAATGCCCTTCTCCACAAACATGCGCACACACACCTGAGCACACACACAAAACACACATTTAGTTTCAAGTTGAACTACCTTAGGGAACTAGGTATGCATTGATACAAGGAAAACAACATTTATTGCATTTTCAAACTCTAAGCTTTCTGGATGCTCCCTGGTAAAGCGGCAACAGCAAATTCAGGGAACAGGCGAACACGTCCGTGTACTCAGGAGAGAGAGGCTTCCGTCCGAAGGAAGGCATTGGTACTGTGTATGTAGATTTCCTTATGTCTTTGGTAAAAATGCAATTACATTATGTAGGGGGCTTGTAAGCTTTTATTTTTTTTTTAAACCCTAGTATGTTTTGGATATATTTCAGTTCCATTAATATTATGTCATCCTTTTAACCTGCTAAATTAAAAAAGGACCATTTTTCTCGAGCTGCGAGGTAGGCTGAGAACTAACCCCCCACCCCCCTCTATCATCCTCTGACGCCCCATCTCCCTGGACTCCTGGGCCTTGTGAGAAACTCACTGGCCTGTTATTTCTGGCCAACACCAACAGGCAGCCCAAAGGGCAGCTGCATCTTCTCAAGCAAATGACTTCACCCTCCAGGGCCTCAGGTTCGCCCTGCGTTAAACCAGAGGCTCGGCTAGAGGCTTGCTCAAGATCCCCTCAGCTCTAAAACGCCACATTTAGCTTCGCACTCACTTGTGTCTGTGTTTGTCTTGGCGCGGGGTAACCCCAGTCCAGTGTCAGAAGGGGGGTCCCACAGCAGCCCCGACTGCACACCTGATGTTACGCTCAGAGGCCCTGTTGGCAGCAGAAGTGTTGTTGGCGGAGACAGCTGGGGCTGGCAAGGCTGGGGGAGGGTATAGGTTATGTCAGGGAAAGCAGCTCTCCTGATTTCCTTCCACAGTGGTGATGGCAGTGTGTGCAGGAGACATCGAACTCACAGCATAGAAGAAAGTACAGCTTCTGGGGTCAGTTAGTGCTTCCTGAGTCAAAGTGTAAACTATAGGGTAGCGGTGATGTTTGCCTTCTCTTCTGAAGGTCCAAGTCCTGCATGCATTATCTGGTTTCCAACTCTCTTTTTAGTTATATTTGTTCTGCATAGAGCCTCACTATGTATCTCACAACAGACTTGAAATGTCAGTCTTCCAGACACATCAGCCCTTCGCTCTCAGATCCCTGCCTCCTCAGCAGCCTCAGTGAACAATGTGTCCCAGCTGCGTTGTTAGCATTAGCCACACTGGAGCTCTAGGGGTGTGCCAAGTGCCAAGTCCCTGCTCTTTCCCCTATGGGAACAGTCACCACACCTCTGAAAAACTGTTGTCCGGTGTGAGCCACCAGAAGAAACTGATAATCGGAGATGCACACTAGCCTAAGATCAGATGACAATTAACATGCAGGCAAAGACTCAGCCTGGGTTCTATCAGTGGATTCCTCCCCAGCCTCCGGTTGCCAGAGGGATCTGAACAGATGCATCCAGATGCAGGCGCTCACGCTGTATGTTCACAGAGACACCTCCACCACCCTTACCTCACAGACCCACAGGCCCACCATAATATGGCCGTATCCTAGATCCAGCTGCTACTCGTTCAGTGTCTAAGCATTTTTCTAAGTATTGTCGATCAGACAATGAGGTTTCTGGCCTCGTGGAGTTGACCCAAGATCCTCTCTAGGGTGTAGGATGAGGTAGGGGCAGCATTGGAGGAGAGCATTCAGTCAGTGTTAGGAAGTGAGGAGAGCCATGTTTGGGGGGGGCATTGGGGGTAAAATTAGGAAAGTGTGTCTATAAGGGTCAGTGAGGCCCAAGTCAGAGTTACATAGAGGGGGGTGGAGACTGCTCACCTAGGGGAAAGAGCACGTACAGAGGCTGGGGGTGAGGGGAACTGGGCACACCTATAGGAGCGCCAGTGTGGCTAATGCTAGCTCAGCTGGGAGGCATTGTCCATTGAGGCCACTGAACTCACAGGTATCTGAGAGGCTGATATGTCCTCTGTGGAGTCAGGCTCTGTCCTAAGCATGTCAGGAAGCCTTCGAAGGGCTAAATTGCACATTCTGTTTAGACACTCTCATTTTGCCTGTGTAAAGTTCTATGTGTCCGGACATCCTGTGATGCTGTACTAAAGCACACTAGGGCTGTTATTCCCCCCAAGATGGAGATGTTCAACATCTGTGTACTCTTCCAGTTTGAGCTGCCACGTCTTCTCACCTGCTTTCGTCATACTGCCTGGGTCTCTGCGGTTGGAGCCAGGTTAGCTCAGGTCACCTGGTGGTCACGATACCATGGATAAGTGGGCACAGGGGCCGAACAGCATCGGACTGGTCCTCAGCCCCTGCCTTGACCTCTTCCCTTAGACTCTGGCTCAGAGAACACTGACTGAGTGGATAACATCCCTCATAAATCCCCCAAAACAAGGTTGAACTATAATTTGAAGCCTGTGGCTAGCAAAATTGACCCTCACCCTAAGCAAAGTGAAACAAATCAATATCCAACAAGCTAAAGCTAATAGAAATTACTGACATAAACAATGCATGACTCAGGCTACATGTTCAATAAATGATCAATTTATTTATATTTAGTCAATGAGAGGTGTCTAAAGGACACTTATAATTATCATAATAGAGAACTAACTAAATACACTGATATTTTTATTAAAAATATGGAAATATTACCTTAAAAATTAACCACCATTGATTTTGGGGACAGGAAAAGGAAGGAGACAGGAACAGGAAGGAGATATGTTTTGGGAATAAGAGGGAGTTTTGGTTTTTTTTGCCATACACTTTAGAATCTTTTATATTTTCAATAGCAGGAAAATGACACTGGATTTATTTAAAAAAAAAAAAAAGCTGTGCAGCAGAATTCCATGTAGTAAGAAAAGAATAATGTGAACTTACAATTGTAAACATGGACAGTTCTCCAAGATTTACGATCATTTGAAATCAGCATCTTTCAAAACATATGCATCTGTGCTGGCTAGTTTTATGTCAGCTTGACACAGTCAAAGTCATCTGAGAGGAGGGAACCTCAATTGGGAAAATGCCTCCATAAGAGCCAGCTATAGGGCATTTTCTTAATTAGCGATGGGGTGGGGAGGGGGAGGGGTAAGCCCATTGTGGCTGGTGCTACCCCTGATTTTATAGTCCTGGGTTCTATAAGAAAGTAGGCTGAGCAAGCCACAAGGAGCAAGCCAGTAACCAACATCCTGTCATGGCCTCAGCATCAGCTCCTGCCTCCAGCTTCCTGCCCTGCTTGAGTTCCTGTCCTGACTTCTTTTGACAAAGAACGGGGACCGATATGGAAGTGTAAGCCAAATAAACTCTTTCCTCCCTAATTTCTTTTTTGGTCATGGTGTTTCATGACAGCATTAGACATTCTGACTATAATAGCATCCTATCAGTGTGTGTGTGTGTGTGTGTGTGTGTGTGTGTGTAGTGATGAGAATCATATGTGTATTTTTTTTTCCAAAGATTTATTTATTTATTATATGTAAGTACACTGTAGCTGTCTTCAGACGCTCCAGAAGAGGGCGTCAGATCTCGTTACGGATGGTTATGAGCCACCATGCGGTTGCTGGGATTTGAACTCCGGACCTTCGGAAGAGCAGTTGGGTGCTCTTACCCACTGAGCCATCTCACCAGCCCTGTGTATTTTTAGTATATGCACAAACGTCAGTACCTGTGCCCACAGCATGACGCAAGGGCAAGGACCCACATGCTCTATATGCACTTAAATGAATTAAAACAAAAACTTCATTTCTTCAGTGACCCTGGCACCATTCACGGCTCAGTAGTCAGATATGTCTACTAACAGCTACATTCGACCGCACTAAAGTGCTTTCTGCAACACAGAAGATTCTGCTCTTGTGATTGCGCTCATTGATAAGTGGATATTAGCCCAGAAACTTAGAATACCCAAGATACAATTTGCAAAACACAAGAAAACCAAGAAGAAGGAAGACCAATGTGTGGATACTTCATTCCTCCTTAGAATAGGGAACAAAATACCTATAGAAGGAGTTACAGAGACAAAGTCTGGAGCTAAGACGAAAGGATGGACCATCCAGAGACTACTCCACCCAGGGATCCATCCCATAATCAGCCACCAAACTCAGACACTATTGCATATGCCAGCAAGATTTCGCTGGAAGGACCCTGATATAGCTGACTCATGTGAGATTATGCCAGTGCCTGGCAAACACAGAAGTGGATGCTCACAGTCATCTATTGGATGGAACACAGGGCCCCCAATGGAAGAGCTAGAGAAAGTACCCAAGGAACTGAAGGCATCTGCAACCCTATAGGTGGAACAACAATACGAACTGACCAGTACCCCCAGAGCTCGTGTCTCTAGCTGCATAGGTATCAGAAGATGGCCCAGTCGGCCATCATTGGGAAGAGAGGCCCCTTGGTCTTGTAAACTTTATATGCCCCATACAGGGGAATGTCAGGGCCAAGAAGTGGGAGTGGGTGGGTAGGGGAGCAGGGCGGGAGGAGGGTACAGGGAACTTTCTGGATAGCATTTGAAATGTAGATAAAGGGGCTGGAGAGATGGCTCAGCAGTTAAGAGCATTGACTGCTCTTTTGAAGGTCCTGAGTTCAAATCCCAGCAACCACATGGTGGCTCACAACCATCTGTAATGAGATCTGATGCCCTCTTCTGGTGTGTCTGAAAACAGCTCCAGTGTACTTACATATAATAAATAAATAAATCTTTAAAATGTAAATAAAGAAAATATTTAATATAAAAAAGATTCTGCTCTATAAATCAGGCCAGATGGGTAACTGACCAATGAAGTGACAACTGTGCATTGATGGGACTCTATATTTTCTAAATCTTCTCATAGTATTTGATAGTTTTTTTTCCATCTTGACACAAGTTAGAGGCATATCTGAGAAGAGGGTCATTTTTTTTAAAGATTTATCTATTTTATGCTGACATACCAGCTGAGGGCATCGGATCCCATTACAGATGGTTGTGAGCCACCATCTGATGGCCACTGCTGCGCTCTCTCTCCAGCCCTGAAGAGGGACTCTGAATTGGGAAAATGCGTCCATAAGATTGACCTGTAGCAAGTCTGTCGTGCATTTTTTTTTTTTTAATATTGATGATTGATTTGGGTGGGCTCAGCTCATTATGATTGGTTCCATCCTTGGGCGGGTGGTCCTGGGTGCTCTAAAAAAGCAGGTTGCTCAAGCCATGGGGAGCAAGCCAGTAAGCAATGCTTCCCCATGTTCTTGGCTCCAGTTCCTGCCTCCGGCTTCTGTCTTGAGTTCCCTTCATGATGATGAATGATGACTAGGATACATAAGTGGAAGTAATGCTTTGCAAGTTGCTTTTGATCATGGTGTTTATCTCAGATACCAAGATTCTAACATTTCACCCAGAAGCCAACGGAGTCACAGAAGAGCTACCAGAGAAGCTGCATCGGGTTTTGGTTTAGTACATTGAAACACACCCGAGGCAGGCTAACTTCATTAAAGAAGTTGGCTGACCATTGTGGAGGTTCATGGACATGGTGCTAACAATAACCCAGCCTTGGTAAGGACCTTATAATGTGATTGTGGGATCTTGTGTGAGAGGAAGCAATCTAATGAGACTGGTGCTCCATGATGCCTCAAGAGAAAAGACTGTCAGTTAACCTTAGGATCTGCCACTGGGCTCACATCTTAAAGGCCCTACTACCTAATCTTGAATACCCTGGGGACCAAGACATGTGAAGTCTGGCATGGAAGTGAAGCACACAAAGCAAGAGTCACTCTGGTAAAGATGTGATGAGATTCTAGAGCAAACGAACGCTCTTTTGGAGCCCTCTCGAGTGACCATCACACCCTATCTTGCACCCGTCTGCGCTCTGTTTTCTAGTAACATGTGATAAAAACATTTTGAGTATCTGTCCTTTGGTGAAGTAAGGCTTAATTACTTTGGATTTTTATAGTTTTAGAGGAGGAGTTGGGTACTGGGCTGAGTGGTCTAACGCCAAGGAACCTTGAAGTCTCCCAAGAGACAAAGACGGGGGGGGGGGGGGGGGGAGGACACTGCTTTGAAGTAGACACAGCCATCCGAGTGGACCAGAAGCACAGAAGGCCAAGCTTAAATTAGGGAAAAATCAGAAATAAAACAGTAGATATCTGCTTATGGAGGGATGACAGTCATTTCTAAAAGCACTGGAGGGCAAAAAAGGGGGATGGAACAGGAGCATGACCAGGAAGCAGCTGGAGGGAGGTGTCATATAGCTTTTCACCTCCAAGGAGACTTGGATTTGAATCGTTGAACATCCTTCTGGTTATCATCCACAGGACAGAGTGAAACCGTATTTCCTAAGATTACAAATACAAGGGACAAACTTTGAAACTCTGCTTTATAATTGCCTAGAGGCAGATGTCCTTCCAATGGAAAGAAGTTTAGTTCTTGACTGGGGACAGTGTCTTCTCAGCAGTAGTGACAGAAACCACAAAAGGGACATGGTAGTTTTAAAGTGTGCGTCTTTTGAGACTCCGCCTTGATCATTGGAGCGCTTAGGGGCAACAGGTTTGTCCCAAGTATTCTCTTCTCCCTGGAAGACTCTTGGTCAGGCAGTACCTGTTCCTACAACCATAGCCCGTGCAAGGAAGCTCCTTCTCCCTAGTGGTCTCCTGAGAATGTGGGTCTGGCGTGACTGTGTTATACCTCTATGCCTTGTGTGTACCCAGGGCCTCTAATCTAAAGTATCTTCCCTTCAGGGAGAGACCACTCATCTAACACCATTCCACTCCTCTGAGTCAGACTTGATGTTATCCACTTCCTACTGGGATGTGTGTGAAGAACAGCTTGGGATGAGATGATGATTCTTCTCCCTTAGGGACAGAAAATGCTTGTTCACTCCTCTGTTCCTTCTGACTCAGTGGTTGATGTGTGGTAAGAGTATCATAAATGTTAGTCACATTGGATGCCCTTCTCATCCTGCACCTATAACACCAAGTTACTGTCATCATGGAACTGACCATATGTGCTAGAAGAAGAAGAAGAAGAAGAAAAAAAGCTTGTGGTTGGTTGAGTAATTCTCCCTATCCCCTCGAAGAGGTCTACATCCTTATTCCTGGAATTCTTGACTGTTGCCTTATATGGCAAAAGGGACTTTGTACATGTGACCAACTGAAAAAAAAATCTTGAGATGAGGAAGTTCTCTTGGGTAACCTAAGTGGTCTTATTGTGACCCTGGGGTCTTTCTCCATAGTGGAGGAGGGAGATGAAGAGTTTAGGGGAGAAGGCAGGGGATGAACACAAGTGATATATATGATGGGGCCAGAAGTCAAGGCATACAGATGGCTCCTAGAAGCTGGGCATCGATATAGATGCCTCTGTCTCAGAGCCTTAAGGAAGAGTCTAACCCTGCAGGCCTACTGCAGAAAAGGAGTCACTGGTCACAGTTTGCAAGGAGCTCATATGCTTTGACTCAAGGAATGCTGATTGCTGGTGGAGGTGAGAAGTAGTAGAGGTTTTACAGGGGCGGAAACCCTGGGAGTGGGAATGAGTGGCCAGCTGGTCTGTGCTGGCATCAGAATGGGCAGCAATGCTGGGACCTAGAGGCAGAGGTGAGGCGTCTGGACTCTCCATGCCAGGTCCTTCTTTCACTTTCTGCCCAGTGGGATTTTAAGACATGCCAGATCCCTTGCCCCCACCCCATCTCACTCAAGTGTCTGTCCTTCAGAAGTATCTTTTCCGCTCTATGAAGCTCATCTCTTTAGTAAATTTTCAGTTTGTTTTAGGAAGAATGAAGCTGATTAGAATACTTCTTTGCCATTGAGGTGAACATCATCGATGGTGCCTTTAACCTCCCAGAGCCTCTGAGTCTGTATAAGGCGTGAGGGCTCAGAGGCTCTCTAAGTGAGGGTCTATAAATTCCTTTATCTTCAAGGCAAGGCCTCCTGAACTGGGTGAATCATCTGGTTGAGTATTTGAGAATCTCCTTTCCCGTATACCACCTGGTGATCCTGGAATGTTTGTCCTTTCATCATCTCCAACTATTCTCCCTGAGGTCCTACCAAGTCAAGTCTAACCAGTTCCCTCCAGATGGGGTCTTATTGCCCTGACAGGCTGGCCTGGAATCTGCTATAATCTATTGTTCAGGAGAGTCTAGAACTTGAGATCTTCCTGCCTCAGCCTCCTAGATGCTGGGGTTATTCATGTTGTCACTCATAGTACCAGGTTGTTCTCCTGGCTCTTTGATCTGAACGTGGGCTGCTGGAATGGCAAGACATTGAGTTATCCACTGTTGTTGGCTGTTAGCTCTGTTTGTCTACAAGGGAAGTTTAGAAGGGATCACACAGTAAAACAGAATGAGATGGGTCTAACTTTGAACTTGGATTTGCCAAGTACCACTTACATGGTTTTTTTCTTTTATCATTAAAACAATAGTGGTCTTGTAAGTTAAGTAATACAGCCACAAACAGACAAATACTTCCCTTCCATGCCTGTACAATCTCTAGAGCCACTCCCCTGGTGATGGGAACCAAATTGGGGATTCTGGGTCTGTGGAAGGGAGACCAGGCGGTTCACATTTAATGGGGACAGGGCTCAGTTAGGGAAGGTGAAGTGATTCAGAAGATGGCCATGGTGGCCATTGCACAAGAATGTGACTGTGAATGCACATGCCTTTAATCCCAGTACTCGGGAGGCAGAGGCAGGTGGATTTCTGAGTTCGAGGCCAGCCTAGTCTACAAAGTAAGT
The DNA here is from genome assembly GCF_900095145.1 of Mus pahari. NCBI lineage: Eukaryota > Metazoa > Chordata > Mammalia > Rodentia > Muridae > Mus > Mus pahari. The sequence goes on from NC_034601.1 coordinate 33,675,753, forward strand.
TCCAGAAACCCTGTCTCAAAAAACCAAAAAAAAAAAAAAAAAGAATGTGAATATGTTCAGTATTGCTGTACTAGATACTTCAAGATGGTAAAAATGCTGTATCTTATTTTATGCATATTTTGCCATAATTAAAAACTACTGGGTCTAGCTTGGTGATTGAGAACTTTCCTGGTTTTCTCAGTGCCTTGGATTCTATCTCTATCACTACAAAATACATAAGTAATTAAAGTCCAAGAAGTGAAGCTACTAATAATACCTAATTTTCACTATTATGTGCAACCATACTTCCAAGCTATAGTGACAAAACAGCATGTTTGACATTTAACAAACAACAAACAAAACAAAATTAACCAAAACCACAAAACCACATACTCAAAATAACAAGACAGAATGCCAATCCCAGAAGTAGTCCAACAGATTTACAGCCAGCTAAGTTCTTACTAATGCACCAAGACTATACAGACAGTCTCTTCCATCAGTTGTTCTAGGAAAACTCAATACCTAAATGTATAACAAGGAAATAACAACTGTACCTCTCACCTCATAGTAAATCAGCTCCAAATGGGTTGAAGACAAATGTGGGACACCCCCCCCCAATTATGAAACAACGAGAAGAAAAACACAGAGAAGAGATCTCAGGACAGGACCCCAAAAGCACAGAATCCAAGGTCAGAAGCTGAGGAGATCCCTGCAAAGGAAGTAATCAACATAGGGAGAGACACCAAGCAGAAAAGCAGAACAGGAGTTAATATCTGAAAACCTCTCGTTAATTAGACCACGAGCCAGGGCTGGGGATGGCTGGGGATGTGACTCAGCGGGTAGCGTGCTTGTCTAGCGTGCGAGAGGCCTTGGGCTCAACGCACCACAATGAATCAACTGGACACAGACGCACACCTGTCATGCTGGCACTCAGGAGGTAGGGGCAAGAGGACCACAAGTCCAAAGTCACACCCTTGGTTTCATGGTGAGTTTGAGCCTACACGAGAGCCTGTCTCAGGCAATAAAAACAAGTGCAAATAATCTGAATATATGTATCTCAAAAGAGGTGCAAAGAGCTAAAAGTGTGTACAACAATTTCCAGCATCTCAAATCAGGAAAACGTGAACCAAAGCCACAGAAGCTACCATCTCACCCTTCTTAGAATGACTGCCACCAATGAAGCAAAAATAACCAGTGTCGGTGGGAATACAGAGAAAGGGGAAGCCTCAGAGTGCTGGTGGGAACGAGTATGGTCAGGATGGAAAAGTGTTCTCAGAGGAATAGGACTAGAATTACCAGTGATCCAGCAATTCCACTTCTGGGTTTATATAAAAGAGGGTGTGGGGGGAAATCAGTATGTAGAAGAAATTCCTACAGTTCTTTATGTATTGAAGCACTATTCATAATAACCAAGATAAAGTATCAAGCTAGGTGTCAACAGGTGAATGTCCTTCTCTCTTACACACACACACACACACACACACACACACACACACACACACGTATATATGTGTGATGTATACATGTGTGTGTATTATGTGTGACACTTATCTGCTGATGAACACACACACACACACACACACACACACACACACACACACACACACACGGTAATACTATTTGACCATAAAAGAAGAAAATCCTGCCATTTTGGCAATAAGGATAAACTTAGGAACAATGTAAAATATATCCAGGAGAGAAAGACAAACACCGTTTACTGTGGAGAGCTAAAGACGTTGATTTTTCACAGTCATACTTATTGTGCTTACCAGAGGCTGAGAAAGATGTGAGTCCAAGAGAGGACAGTTAGTGAGTGGAGCTGAACAGCTGGTTAGGACTTAGTGCTTGATAATATAGTTGGGTAATTACCCTTGACGATAATGAATTATATATTTCGAAGAGTTAGTAGAATACTTTCAAATGTTTCTAAAACAAAGAACGGATCAACCTTTCAGGTGATAGACATGCCGCTAATCCTGGTCTGATCACTGCACGCCGTACTGAAATGTCATACTGTACTCCATAAATATGTGTGATCATTATGTGCTAATGAAAACACAATACCTGTCTCCCAGAGTTGTTTTCAGAGACCCATGAGTCAACACTGTGCAAGGTGAGAGGCAGTCTCAATAAACAGAATCCGGAAGATCCTAGCATCTCTGGCTGAGCAGAGTCTTGTCAGGCAACAGGGGGTACAACACACAGGGCAGGCACAACATCTAGTAGACTATCCAGTTCTTCACAGACCCAGACCATAACAAGGTTTTGTTGTTGTTGTTGTTGTTGTTGTTGTTGTTGTTTTTAGGAATTCACAATAGGAGGGTGTTTTTAACAGCTTAAAACTTGGATAAACATCACACAGGCACCAATGATGGGGTTGGGGAAGATCTCAGAGCTGTAGGGTAAGAGTCCACTCAGTGCTTTGCCTTTCTGGAAGCTAGTTAGGAACCTGATCCCTTTCAGAGACTCCTACCCTCTAGGTTCTGGAGTCTTGTAGCCATGGTTAAGATGAAGACATGGAGGTAGAGACAGTGTCCTAGAGATAGGCCCAGCGGTCTATTGGAAACCCCTTTTCAGCCATAGGAAGAGGGTAACTTAAGCAAGTTGTGTCACTGGCTTCAAAGAAGAAGGAAGGGTTCAGAAGCCAAGGAGTGTGAGTGACTTCTGGAGGGAGCTCAGGTAAGGAGATGGATTCTCTCTCAGCTCTTCTAGAAAGGAACGCACTTCTCACAGTAGTGTGGGGAGGCTGGTGTTGGACTTCCAGGCCTGGAAGGTAGTGCTGTAGATTCCTGCTACGTTGCTAAGTCTGTTGTGACCGGTTTTGGCAACAACAGGAAATGAGCAGAAGGAGCTACAGGCAGAAGGGCCACCTCAACGCTTGAAGCTGCTTTAAGTTGCTCACAAATAACTACTCTTGACAACTTCATCTGCCACCCGGGGCACTTACGAAGTGTCACTGTCTAGATCACCTTGAATGAGTAACCCCTTTTAAAAGCACAGAGAACACACACACACACACACACACACACACACACACACACACGCACCATACCCTTCAGTCTGTGCTAAGTGGATCTATAGCCCAGCAGAACGCAGTTACTTCACACATACACCCAGAGTTGAGCCCACCTCTACGCGGCGGGGCAGGTAGACAGGTGCATATAAAGGGCCTCCCTCCTGCCCAGGCTCCCCCGGTCCCCCCATTCCATCAAAGATGGACACAGGCTTTGTGTTCAGATTTTCCTGTCTCCTAAAGCCCAGATGGAAACAGCTCGGCTGTCGCTGTAATTTCCAACTTTTACCACAACACACACCCCTACCCTTATTTGGGGTTTTGTTTTAAGTTTTGTTTCTTTGGGAGATTACTGAAGAAATTCGAAACTTGGAAAGTTGGTCATGGTCCCACCCCAGATATATTTACCAACAGATAAGATTCTTAAAGATTTTTTTTTTTAATGCAGCCAGCCATAGAAAGTAAATAATTGTGTGTATCTAAGAGAATAAAAGAAGCAGGCATGAGAGACAGGCGGGACTGTGAGGTGTCTGCTCTCAGAGATCTCAATGTTCATGGCTCTGGAACCAAGCTCCGAGTGACTGAGCCTGGGTATGACTTCCTGATACCCACGCTTCAGACAGCCACGCACACCTCTGTGACTCCGCTAAAGCAGCCTTGGTTCCTTCACCCTTGAGAATGACTCAAAGGAGAGTCTGACGTCATAGGGAAGCAAACTGCCAGGCTTCCTCCAAAATAAAGTTGGGAACAAAATTCAACAACTCCAGACACTCTGTTCCCATAAAAGTTTTTTCCCCCACTTCTGACTTAAAAAGTAAAACTTTATACCCGCTGTTGACATCGCAAGGGGTGGGGGAGCAACAGAGAAATCCGAGGACTATAAAGTCACATGGTTTGGCCTAACTGCCTTTCTGGGAAGCCCTAACCTGGCCCTCATCACGAGCCCTGGAAAGCAGGTCTCTGAGGAAGACCCTGGCAGGAGGTGTCTGGCATGGCCCCTATTGGCTCCTACCTGCAACTCGAGGGTCCCATGGGCAGGATCACGTGTTCCCCATGGACTACTGCCTGCAGGTCCTGGGCAAACAGCCATTTAAACCTTTATTCCACATTCATTTTGGTTTTAAGGGACGCAAACATGGCGTTTAAAAAGTATTTCTATAAGTGTAATAGAGTAATCTTTAGTTAACGTTAATTTTGAGTTTTGTTTTTGTTTTTGGAGTCAGGGTCTCTCTAAGGTAGTCCTGGCTGTCCTGGAACTCAGGATGTAGACCAGTCCGACCTCGAACTCACAAAGATCCTCCAGCCTTTGCCTCTGAAACTCTATCAAAGGTGTGTACCACCCACCATGCCCGGCCTTTAAATTAAATCTTAGAAGAAATACATACATATACATACATACATACATACATACATACATACATACATACGGTTAAAACTTTTGGGGGGGTTCATATTTCAAAACTCACACTTTCCCTAGAGACTATCCCTTTCATTCAGAGCCCGACTGTCTCTAGGGACACGAAGGAAAGGGAGGTAGAATCTGCTCCATTTAAAAGTCCAGCTTCAGATGGGGGAAATACAGGATGTTCACAGATGACGCCATAGGTGTATTTTCCTGTAGCTGTAGGCCCTGTGCCCAAGTCACTACAGGTTTTCAAGCTGCCTCACTGGGGTCCCAGGCAGGGCTCCACGGTTGGCTCTGAGCATTCTTCACTGTCTTGCATTTAACACGGCGTTCTCTCCAGAAAGCACAATGGCCCCTCTCCGTGAGCACTATGCCCCTCGTTCTAGCCCTTAGCCAAACAACAAAGAATTTCCCAAATATGGACCCAAGGAGACATGCGCACTTTGAAGGCCACAATGAAACTTAAATAGCTAAAACGTATTAAGAAAGCCAACAGTCGATGCCAAGCGCCCGCCCGAGTGAGTCCCTAAGCGAGCAGCAAGACAAAAGCCAGAAAGGGGAACAAAAATATGCATTGAAGGGGAGGGGCCAGCAGGGAGGTGTCGAGTTCTATGGAAGAGCTGACATCACTGTTTCCCTGCGACACTCAGCGTGCAGGAAACAGATGGCTAAGAAGTGGTGGAAGGGGCTACTTAGGGCTGGAGGGGGGGGGGCTTGCTGAGTTTTCAATGTTGCCATTAGGAACCTACATGATTTGCATTGAAAACCCGGGAGTGGGAACTCCGTTGTCAGTGTTTTAGAAGTTATTTCACATCCCTCTTGAAGCGAGTCTGGTAGCACATGGCAAAATGGAGCTCTACATAGCCCACTGCCAGCAAAGCCATAGCGATCTGGGACCAGATCAAAGTTACCCAGAGAAAGGGAATGGCTGGAGGTATGGCTGGAGTCCACTTCTCCCACCTCTGGCTCGTCACACCAGCCCTGGCTGTCTGAGTTGGCCCTCACTTGTCAAACAGACACAGAGTAGAACTACTGTCTACAATCAGATGAAGTTGAAGTTGAATATTTTTCTGCCATATAGCTAATAGACTTTAGCCACGTATGGTGGTGCACACCTTTAATCCCAGCATTTGAGAGGCAGAGGCCAGCATGGTATATATATTCAGGGCAGCCAGGGCTAGTAAAATCATGTCTCAGAAAAAAAAGTTTCTTTTCTTTTTTTTTTTTTAAATAGGGGAAGGACTGCCTGACAACGTGAATCCGATCAGCAGATTCCACAGTGGGAGGGAAGAACCAACTCCCAGAAGTTATCCTTTGACCTCTGTGTGTGTGCGCGCGCACACACGATAACAATTTTAAAAAGAAGACACCAGCAAACAGTCAGGGTGGGCAGTATCTCCTCTTTTTTTCTGAGCACGTGTGTGCATGTTTGTATTTGTGCAGGTACATCAGCATGTGTGTATGTGTGTGCGTGTGCATGTGTGTATCACGTGCAAGGCAGAGGGTATAAACTCACGAGTTAGCCTTCAGTTGTCTGTCTTGTTTTCGAGACAGGCTCTGTCACTTGCCTGGAGCTCACCAAGTATGCTGGCCGGCCAACAAGTCATAGGGATCCTCATGTAGCCACACCCGGATTTTTTTTTTTTTTTTTTTTTTTTTTTAACAAACCAAACCAAAACAAATTCCCAAAAACCTGTGTTCTGAGGATCAAACAGCAAGCTCTTCACAGATTTGGCGCCTCAGGACTATTTCTAATTTATTTTTGCTTCTTTCTTCTCTTTATATTTTACCTTAGGTTTTAGGTTTGTTTGTTTGTTTGTTTGTTTAGCTCTTCCTCCCCCTTCTTTTCCTTTTGACAGGATCTTGTTATGTAGCCCTGACTGACTTCCTAGCTGCCCCTCAACTCACTGTACAGTCCAGGCTGGCCTTAAAATTAAGTCTTCTCTCCCTTAGCATTCTGTATAGGTGGGGGCTACCAGCACCTTCCTGAGTTGTTAACATACATGTATACACACACACACACACACACACACACACACACACTTTAAAAACCTTATCTTTCCATAAAATGTCTTCTTTTTCTGTATGTGAACAAGAAACAGGCTCAGGAGCAGCCAGCCAAACCAGTGGCGGTTCTTACCCTTTCAGCGGCTGCGGCTGCGAGCTCACCTAAGGCTATGTCCTCGCTCCTGCCCTGAAGCCACCAGGTTCCTGTCTTCCCCATCCCTCAGCTGCCTTAACAGAGTTTAAATTTCCCCTCCAGACTTCAGAGCCTGCCGCCAACCCCAAGCATCAGGCAAAGCCGCATCGTTTCCTGCCTCTGGACTCCAGCCCCTCTCTGGATTCCTCTGCTGTTCTACACAGTCAGATGGTCTTTCCTTCCTCTCTCTCTCTCTCTCTCTCTCTCTCTCTCTCTCTCTCTCTCTTTC
>NC_034601.1:33682681-33684028 GCF_900095145.1 Mus pahari
TTCCTTCCTTCCTTCCTTCCTTCCTTCCTTCCTTCCTTCCTTCCTTCTTTTCTTTCCCCAGCTACAAATGACCCTCCGTCCTACAGCTGTCAGTCAGCTTGCTCTGCTTGTACGTCCTCTACTCCCCTTGCCTCACCCTTTTCAGTACATTTTAGAAAGCTGTGCCCTTGCCTGTTGATCACATGTAGGTCAAGACAAACTTGAGAATACCTTTGTAAAACCCAGGAGAGCAGTGGCTCTCAACCTTCCTAAAACTATGACCCCTTAATACGGTTTCTTATGTGGTGGTAACCCCCACAGATATTTTACAACCATAATTTTGCTACTGCTATGAATCATAATGTAAATGGTTGTGCTTTCTGATAATCTTAGGCAACCCTTATGAATGGATCATTCGATCCCTAAAGGGATGGAGACCCATGGCAGTAGGGCCTAGCACATTACCATTCCATTAAATCGTTGATGCTGTCATTCAAAGTCCCACCAAGGTTGTTTCTGATTAAAAACCTAAAGATGGGGCAGGGGCTGTAGGCTGATTCTATAGTGTTTGGGTAGCATGTGCAAGGTCATGGGTTCCCAACTTAGTACCCACTGCCTACACATATACAATCATAAAAAGCAGAGTTAAACAAAACAAAAACAAAATCATAATACTCCAGGGAACGAGATCTTCATGTGAGTTTTGCAATGGCGTTGTTAACTTATTTACCTGCCAGATATTTCCAGCTGTGTTCTAGCGTCTGTAACAGTGAGAGCTGGTGGTCTATGTTGCTTTTCAGGGGTATGAGTAACATTCAACCGTCTCCCCTCTAAAGGCATCCGAGGCCAGCATCAAGCCATGGGTGTGGTACCCAGATCCCAATGTACCAGCCAAGCTTAAACTAGAACAAAAAGTGCCAGAGACTTGATCTCAGAAACTCAGTTGGTTCACACCAAGGAGTGAAGTGCTCTCTTGCAGTGTTCCATGCAAAGCCTGGGTGGTTTTCTATGTGGAACTAGCTACAAATGGGACCATGAAAGAGCTCTCATCTTGAGATATCTTAAAAGAGCTCCAAAACTCACTTCCTAGGTAAGAAGATAAATCCTATGTGGATATCAAGCAATGATCCTGTGCTTGCCATAGGCTCATAGAGACAGGCACGACTTACTACATCTGTATGAGCTACCTCAGCTGAGCTTGCCAAGTGCATACACGAAGCCGGGATTGGCACAGAACAGTGGGCAGAATGGAGACAGAGAGGGGGCTCTGACTCTCAGGCCATGGGTATTTCCAGAGGTTGGAGGTCGCAGTGGGCAATCTCTCTCTCTCTCTCTCTCTCTCTCTCTCTCTCTCTCTCTCTCTCTCTC
>NC_034601.1:33684128-33696913 GCF_900095145.1 Mus pahari
GTGTGTGTGTGTGTGTGTGTGTGTGTGTGTGTGTGTGTGTGTTTTCCTAACGGCACACATCAACTTGCAGAGGACAAAGTGCTTTTCAGGCACCAGTTGTCATGACTATTTCTGGTTTGGGCTGATAGAATGCAAAGCAAAAGACAAAATATCTTTTTAGGTTTTGCGAGGGACAAAACTGGCTAAGTGCAAAAATTATGAATTATTTTCTCCTGGAAGATAGGAGTCCAGCCTAAGACTGTGCTTGAGTGTCTGCTAGATCCCGACTTTCCCGTCTGGATAATCTTGGATAATCTCAGTTCCCTTCTGTAAAATGGGTGAGTATGAAGATGAAAATATTCCTTTCTATGCACAAAGTGACTGGCACAAAATTAAAAAAACAAACACACAATACTGATGCTCACTCCCGCTGATGGTAAAGCTAGCAATATGGTCTGGTTTGGAGCTCAGACTTCACACTGACTCCCTTCTGTTCTTTCCAAGAAACCTTCCCTCATCCCCGCCCCCACATGCTTTAATCACCTAGCACCCTGATGTTCTTGTCTTTCTATATCAAATCTTGCTTCTTTAAAAAAAAAAAAAAGAATGCTATCATTCATTCATTCTCCGAATTGTTGCCAGCCTTTTTATTCCCTTCCTCCATTGGAGAGTAGTTCTTTATCTTAACCTTTATCAAAGGTTGCATTCAGGGAACATTAGGGCTCCTAGCGTCCCAGCAGGCTGTGGCCCCGCCTTACACAGTACTTAAGGCCAGCCTTTTGAGAGCAAGGTGCCAAGATCAGTTCAACTCAAGCATGGCCTTTGTGTTGGAGCCTTGGGAGAAATACTTAAAGAGAACTGGTCGGCACATGCACTCGTAAGCTTAACTTGAAGAGGGGGAGAAGCAGGAGAGGGATGCTGTATTTGATTTAAATGTGTGGCACACAGTATGTGGGAAAAGAACCGATTCCATGTTCCTGGCTTCAAGTCTGTTCTAGAGCAACCACAATAAGGAAGTGGGATCCTGAGACCCCTGGGCTAGAGTGGACAGGCAGCTAGCTCAGTGTGGGCCGCCTGTTCTGGAAGGAATGAGCAATAGGAAGCCCTGACCAGGTGGTTTTATCACTACTTTCTTCCAGAAACATTAAGCTACAATATCCAGTGGCAGAGTGGGTGGTTGTTAAAGGTTCCCATGCCCAGCCCGAGTCTTGGAACTTTCAATCCCACCCACTTCTTCCACCCACTGCTCAGAGCCACACACAGCATGGAATCCTAGGAAGACTTTTTCCTTGGGAGGCAAGCCCTGGGAACAAACTGCCCCAGCAACAGCTTAAGAATTGTCTTGGTCACCCAAACTCTGGAATTCTCAGAGTTTCCTCCCCTCACAAGAAAGCTTCCAGGGCTAGCCCACCAATGCTATACAATACTGGCTGACCTCAAACCCACAACCAAGGAGATACATACTTGCCTGCAACCCTGCAGTCTGGTTTGGTGCTGAAGGACTTGTTTCTATTTGGGTGTGATGCACTCTTTTCCCTGTCTGTTTCTCTCTGCTCCCACCTAGGAGTGACCCCAAAGCTCTCTCTCCCCTGTCCATCAGATGGCTCTCTGGTTCCAGGTAGTCAGGGGAGGAGTGGGTGGGCTTCCTTGCAGGGAAACAGCACTGGGGCTTGCTGAGGCTGAGAGGGTATCTGGACAGCTGCCAGAGGGGTTGCCATGGGAGAAGTGAGGGGAAAGCTGTCCCCGTGGTCAAGGAGCTCCTGGCAGAGATCTGAAGAGCCTGTAGACGGGGCCATGTGGTAGGTGGAAGTAGCTGTTTCCATTCTCTGTGTGGGCTGTTTGTTATACCCAGAAACAAAGTAGTCCCGGCTGGTTTGAGGGTTGGCCAGGCAGTTTGCTCTGGGCTTAATGCCTTCTCCCCGTCTTGTCTTTGGCTTCTTCCAATTTCAATCTGGCAGTCCAAATTGGGGATGCCTCTCTATGCTCAACCCCCCTCACGTGGCTATTCTGTCTTCACGATCTCCTCCACAAAGGCTAGGTTTCTCTCTCAGGTTTCTGAGGCCTAGAAGTAATTGGCTCTCTCTGGTCTTTTGAAATGTTGCTCTACCGACCAGGGCTGGGCTCCAGCTTTAGATCCTTGAGCCTCAGCCTCCCAGGGATTGGGATTATGCCCGGCTCGCAGATCTTCTGAAGCACGTTTGTTTCAGGTTGAACATTTAGCCTGTGTAAGGGTGGTCTGTCTTCTCAGCAAACCTGGGACGTCCCTGTATCAACCAGACTCTCCACCAACACAGCAAGCAATCCTGCTTCCAGGCCCTCTGGGTGGCTGATGAACGCCCTCTCCTCATGAGAGCCTCAACCAGTCTTGGGTTGTGGTGGGGTAAGTTCAGGCTATTGTGACAGTAACAGGTTACTATGAGGGTGTCCTCAGATAGGTGCTTTACCTATATTAACTTGTGTGCTTTTATATCTGCCCTACTACCTCTATATCCCAAGACTGAGGAAACTGAGGCCCAGAAGCAGGAAGCAAAGTCTCTCCAGGGTTAGTCATCTGGGAACAAGAAAAGTTGAGAGTCTAGGTAGGGAACCTTCCAGAAGTCTCGACGGAAGCCCCCAGCAAAGTCCCCCGACTTGGATTAAAGAAAACTTCCAGAACTTTCTATAGCCGAAACCTACTTGGTGAGGAATTATCTAGGGAAGGTGAGCGAATGACGGTGCCAGAAAAGGCTAAGCCGCTGAGGATACTGCCCCTGTCCTCCTGTCAGAACTGCATCTTAAACAGAAAAAGCACGTGCCTTCTTTGCTACGACCTTGCTCTGTTTGTGTCTGTGCTGTAGTACCTTGTCTGTTTAACGGGAGACCAAAGCACTCCCATTCTCTCCTACAGCTGCTTCGTTAGCCTTGGCAGCTGACTTCAAAGTCAACTGGTGTATGAAGGTTGGGTCACATCCCTGAGATTCCTCATTTCTTATACTCAGAGCCCATCTTTCTTTCCCATTGCATCCAAAACATGGCTGGAGTAGAGTTTTGTTTATTGAATTAATAAATAAAGGAAATGAACCAACCAAGTGAGGGAACTATAAAGCTTCAGAAATGAAATGGAGCAACAACTGCCGTTTCCACTGCTCGTCCACATCCTTTGAGACATTAGGACTTGCTCCCAGACAAGCTCAGGGGCTGTCTTTGCACTGCTCAGTGACTTGTTATGAACCTTCTGTGGTCTCTCAAACTAAATATACATTATACCTCTAAATAAATCTTTGTTTTTACATTCACACACATCTTTCCTAGTAAGGACGAGAAGAAAAAATTCTCCAGCAATGAAAAGGCTCACTCACACTTCTCACGGGGCATTCAGAATGGACTCTATTTACGCAAAGAACATGGCCTTCAAGCCACGCACTGCATGCAGGCAGTGGGTGTCCACCCTGTCCATGTACCACATCTGAGAGAAATTTGGATTTAGTTGGTCTGAGAAGGGGCCTTGCAATGACTCTTTTGTTTTTCCTTTAAGAGGTGAAGTCCATGTGGTCCAGACTAGGCTCAAACTCCCGCTCCTCCTGCTTCAGCCTCCCAAGTACTAGGACTCTAGGTGTGTGCTACCGTGTGTGGCGGCGGAGGCGGCGGCGGCGGCGGCGGCGGCGGCAGCGGCTGTGGGGACATCTTAGAAAGCTTTCCAGTTGGTTGAAATCTGTCACCATCGTTTGAGCACCATGAAGGCACGATAAAACTTCCGTGTAAAACTTCCCGATGACTCAGAAAGGTAAGGAAGTCTCAGCTCTTAAAGTGGTCGGCACAGAGGGCAAGAGAGTTTCTCTCCTAGCAACTCTTACTCGCCCCCCCCAGCCCCTGGTCCCATCATCTCCACCCCCTCTAGAAGACCTAGAACACATGGCTCATCAGGGAGAGATAGGAAACGATCATGATCATGTGTGCATTCCATGGGCTTCACTCACACAGTAGGGCCACAGGTGACAATAATCTAAGGTGGTTTTTTGTTGTTGTTGTTTTTTTTTTTTTTTTTTTTTTTTTTTTTTTTTTTTTTTTTTTTTTTTTTTTTTTTTTTAAGCGGCAAGAAACAACCTTCACATTCACTGTTCAAAAAACAAGAAAGAAAAGCAGACTCTTTGCATCAGCGGTAGGGAAGGGATCCCAGACAGGAAGTGAGAGTTAGCTGGTCCCCAGGGGAGAGCTTCAGATGGGACAGCAGCCACTCAGTTGGTGGGGAAGTGAAAAGGGACACCAGCGGCCACCTTGAGGCCTCCTGTGGTGTTCTTTCTTGTCAGACAGGAGGAAACTGGCCAAAGAAGGGGGAACCAAGGCTGGAGGTGTAGCTGGGGTTAGAGGCTACCTTTGGGGAATCTCCCGAGAGTTTGATCCACCGCGCTGGGAATTGAGGGGAGAAGTGAGAAGTTCATGCCAGGCTTCTGCCCACTGCTGGGGCTCACAGCAGGGTCCAAACCTGCCGCCTATGTGGCTGCTGTGGGAATTGTATATTTGATGTGTATGTGTGTGCGCTTCTATGAAAAGGCAGCTCAGCTTTCATCAGCTTCCCAAAGATTAAGCTTTAAGATTAAGCTGGTCATGAGTAATATTCACTTCAGGCTGAAAAAAAAAAAAAATCTGTCCCTTGTTCACCCTGCCTTGTCTGATTTGTCCAATCAGAGGTAGCAAAGCTCTGCTTGGTGAATTTGAGAGATGGCTAACAGTCATCCTGTTTGCCCCCAGGGCTCTCACCCACGATGCAGCTTCCCCACCATATCCAGCGGGACCAAGCTTGGCTTAGCCAGTGTTCACCAGCTCCACTCCAGCTTGGGGCTCTGCTCCCTGGGCATCTCTCACTTCCCCTTTATTCTTGTGCTCCCAAACTGAAATTCATTTCCCAACTATTTCTACCTAGTGGTCTCTACCCTTTGACCCCAAAGTTCAGTTATCAGCATATGACTCTTGAAAGGCCTTTCCCAGACTCCGGGTTCTTGATTATCAATCTGATTTACCACCTCCAACATCCTGAGATGCTCTCCCAAGGTCGTGGGCAAAAGGGTGGTGCCCTCCTCAGCCTCTTCTCACCCAGGACAGACTCTGGGTCTTGTCTGTTAACTAATATATGCCTCTACACTGTTTTAGAGAGAAAAACCACTTATCAGTGCTATCATCATCATCATCATCATCATCATCATCATCATCATCATCATCATCATCATCATCACATATACACAGGAAAGCAATGAGTTTCCCCTGTGTGGGGCAGAAATTCTATTTAGTCTTGTTTATACAAACTGCTTACTATTCACGGTTCATTTCCACATTGTACAATGACAGTGTGGTTAGTGATCCAGAGTGCCAGATGTCTTTCATTCAAACTCTATTCAGGTATGTATGCCCAGTCTTAAAGGTTGCTGATCTGTGGCAGGGTCGTTTGCTTTCAATCTGGGGATGGGGGTCCTTAAAAGAGAATGTTGACTTACACACAGGAGCCAGAAAGTGGTCTGGGCCCTCTCCATCCTCTGTGATGGGTGAGCCTTGTGTCTCTATGAGACCTCCTCTTAGCTTCCCCCTCTCCTTGGCAGGATGGGAAGTATGGAGTTCCAAGCAGTCGGCTTTTTCTATTGAACATCCTTTCCCTTCCTCTTTTCCTATGTGAAACACACAGGAGTCCAACATACAAAAAAAAAACGGGGTTGAAAGAGGTGCTGCCTGAGCGCTCCTCTTAAATCGTTTCCCAGAGCCCCAGGGTTTTCAGGTTCTTCCTTAACCTAGGACTTTATAGGAATGGGCCTTGGCTAACAGGCATTTACAGCCCTCACAGCTTGTGTGTGTGCACATGTGTGTGCACGTCCCTGTGATTGTGCCCCCCCCCCGTGTGTGTGTGTGTAGATGCCTCAGAACAACTCCAATGTCACAGAAGGTGGCACCTCAGGAGCGTGCCCAGTGTACCTACAGGCTAACATGAAGAGACCCCTGTAAAAACAAGCAAAGACAGTGCTCTTAACCACTGTGGTTAAGATATATACTTGGGGGTTCTGTCAAGTTTTAAAAGGGGAAAAAAAATCAAAACAACAAACAACTCAGTCCAAGTGATTTTATTTCAAAAAGACCTCTCGGGTGTGTTGTTGAGATTTAAATGAATTGACTTCAGCTATGCCTCAATTTCAGAGCCAGTTTTGAAAACCAGTAGTTCCCCTGAAGCTCTGAAATACTAAGCCATTTGTCCTAATGACACAGCAGACTCTGGACTCCCGAATACCACAGGAATATCACACCACTGCAAATTACTAGGGGTGCTGAGTCTTCAAAAAGGGGAAATGAAACAAAGGCCCTGCACTGTTTCTGGGATGCACACTTGATATGGATAAACCCAGTTGTTTAGGGGGAGAGTTTTCCTGAGGCAGAATTATTCTGAGCAGTTACATGGCCCTAAGTGTTCTTTTGTTGTATTTATCTATGTATAATGATAGATATGAGATATGTGTAGTGGGCTCTTTTTTCTTTCTCTGAAGTTTCCAAAGAAGCCTTTTTTTTGGGGGGGGGGTGGCTAAGTGCAGAACCAGTCAACTTTACAAAAGGAGTCATTTCATGCCCCATTCCCCCACCTTTACGGTGTTATTCCAGTATAGGTTATCTTCATTTTTTTTCCCCCACCCAACAAATGTTTAAACTGTTTCTGCTGGCTCCTCTTTTTTTTTTTTTTTTTCCAAGCTGACTTCGAAAACGGAGACACTCGTCTATATCCTAAACTCTTTTAAAGCTGAGACCCTCTGACCTTCTTACAACACACCAAACGCCCCTCTGAAAAGCCAGGAGGAGGTAAAGGGTTGGGGGAAGGTGGGGGAGGAGGGTCAGGGGAGGTACTGTATATTTGGCATCAACTCAGAAATACAGAAAACGTTTGTGAAAGCACTCCCCCAGCCAGGATTCCCCACCCCACCCCCACCACACTGCCTCCTGCCACATTAATAAAAAAGGATGTGAGCCAGTGAAACCCTCCAGTATAGGAGGCACATTTAAGATGGTCACAGTGATATATCCAGAGAAACCTACTGATGATGATTCCCCACACGTCAGTCACCCCCTCATCTTTCCCTTCCAACACTCAAAGTTTAAGACCCGAGCCTCCTTCCTGGGGCTTCAGCCTCAGGAATGGCCAGTAAAGGCCACAGCTACACCACTGCTCATCCACCGCTCCTGTGACACGTCGGAAGGACAGACCCAGCTCCTGCGCTGCGGGGTGGAGACGTTGTGGTTAAGAACTGTGTACTTTTTTTTCTATTAAAGTACAGTGAGCACACGAGCCTGGAACACATTAACTTGTGAACTGCATCCAGCACACCCCAAGAGAAATCCATCGCTCTTAAACAAAAAAGGGGGGAGGAGAGGGGGGTACATTACCATCCTGTCCCGAACTTTCCAGATACTCCGTCAGGTCACATCCAAACGCACTGGCGGCTCCCTTTCGTTTCAGCTTCTGCTTGGCACCCTTGTTCTTCATGAGTTAGTCCCACAGAGGCTGCCCCTCCGTCTGCGCTCTCTGCTCCGCACCGCTGATGAGGGTTTCGGGGGTCGGGTCACCGGGGCAGAGCGGCGCCACGGGTCGGCATGGGCGCGCAGATCGGGCCGTGCACCGCCCGGGGCGGGTGTCACCTCCCTACTCGGGCTCCGGCGGCGTCTCCCCGCGCTTCTCGGCTGAGCCTTGCGAGGAGCCGGGGCCGGGGCGCGGCGGTTAGGGGACCGCCCCGGGGCTGAGTGTGCTCCGCCCTAGGCCCGCGCTCTGCCTTCAGAGCGCCGGAGGACCCCGAACAGCCAGCATCCCGTCCCTTCGCCCGCCCTCGCGCCGTCCCTTTTTTCCTGTCTTACAAATCCCAGGATCGTCCAGCTCAGGAAGCGCTGGAAGGAAGTCAGCTCGGGAGGGGGGCGGAGGTTGGAAATTTTTGGCAGCTCTGGTGTGTGTGTGTGTGTGTGTGTGTGTGTGCAGTCGAAGGAAGTAAGTGGGTGGGTTGAGCCGCGCGGTCTGGGGGAGAGAGATCGCGCTCTCCCGAGGTGGATCTGTAAGTCCAGAGTATCGCCCAGGGCCGTCCCGGAGGAAATCGGCCTCGCGAGGAACCGCGGCCGCCCGCCCGCTTCCTGCCGCCAGTCGGGCTCTTTGCACAGCGCAGGAGGCGGCGCCGGACTCCGCAGGGAGGGCTCGGGATGGGTGCTCACGGAGTTACCCTCCTTGTCATCCCAGTCCTGACACTTTCTATTTCAGTGCCCTCCTTTCTCCTCCGCCAACACTTAAGTGTAGTGACAGTAACAAAGACTGGGATTCCAGAAACCTGACCCGCAGAGCCTTTAGGTTGGCCACTCCCATCTCTCTTTGCCTGGGTCTGCGGTCCCTGAAGCCCAGACGTCTCTCCCACGCTGAAGTTAGGATACCCTCGGGCGCGAGAGAGGTGCAGCTTTGTAACCACTGCCCAGGAAGTTATATTTCTAGTTACAAACTCAAGTTCAGGCACACACAAACACACACACACACACACACACACACACACACACCCTGATCTTACTAACTGCAAGAGCAAAGAAACCGAGATTTAAGGGGCTCTGACATTTTGCCAGTCTCCCAGGTTGTTATAAAACCTCAGGCGTGTGTTTTCAGCCCGACATGTTTTTCCTTCCTTAGTTGGAATTCCTTGATTTGTGTGTACTCAGCACACAGTGAACACTTAAAGTCTTGTGCCTTGACAACTCAAAGATTAGATTAAACTTCCTGCATACATTCAAATCCATATATAGGCTTGAAGGGTAGGGACATTCATATAGCTGGCAAAAGTATTATGTGTCGTATTTTAGTTACTGATTCCCCTTAAAAGCCATCGTGGCAGTTTATGAACTTTGAACTCTGACCTTCTCTCTATGTCCAGACATAACCTGAGAGCCAGCCTACCAAATCTGGCCTACAGATGTGTTTTGTTTGGAACATATTCTTTTTTAAAAAAAAAAAATTATTTAGCCAACACTAAAGAATTAAGATGTTTCTCCGTAAGAAAGCTGGATTTCTGTCATCTCCTGTGGGAAGGAAGCTCTGGTTATACCACAAGTGTGTTCTCATAAAACAAGGAGTGCCATACGCTAAGACATGGCAGCAGCCGGCTTTAGAGATGAGCCTTCTAGTTTGGAGCCACCTCTGCCTGTCTTCCAGCCTTTGTACCCGTCTGGCCTCTGCAGCCACTGGAATCCATGCACAGTGCCCAAGTTCTCTTCACTTCCACTTTCCCATCTCTCTCAGTGACACCACCACAGGATCAGTCATCTTGATGAAACACGGACAAGTAACTACTGACTCATTGATCTCTCTCCTCCTACCTCCAAGCTAGACCAGCCTCAAAAGGCTGTGTCCTTCACACTGCCTCTCAGTTGGGGTTCTTCATAGTCAGACCTCCTTGGTAACAAACACCTACTCCTCAATGGTTAGGACACCCCTACCCCCACACCATTGGTTAATCTGGGCTCCTCTGACCTCTTCCTTCCTACATACTGGAAGCCTGATGGGTCCTCATGAAGCACGGCTGTTGTTGATGGACTTGTTCGCTCAAAATCTATCAAAAGCTCTCTGCCTCCGATGGCCAGAGAGGCAATTCCTAAGCATCCTGTAAGCTTCTTGGATTACTTAATACAATGGCTATTTCTCCTTTTATTTCTAGAGAATCAGCTCTTCATGGAACTGTAAGGGTCTCTGTGAATGTTTGCTTAGTGGTCTACTTCAGTGAGAGCTCTCAGGATCTCTCTCTCTCTCTCTCTCTCTCTCTCTCTCTCTGTGTGTCTTACTATAAGTAGGACCATGATGTGTGTGTGTGCATCTCTGTGTGTGAGTAAGTGAGTGTGTGTGTGTGTGAGTGTGTGTGTGTGTGTGTGAGTGAGTGTGTGTGTGTGTGAGTGAGTGAGTGTGTGTGTGTGTGTGTGTGTGATCAGATTTGGGTCCCAGGGTTTTCCCGTCGTACTGAAGTTTTCCTAGGATGCAAGGTTATACGGTGATAAGGTGAGAATGTTCACTGAAGGAATGAAAACACTATTTGGTGATAAGTTATGCCTTGTGTGAATGTTCAGGAAAAGGGTTTTTGCTTATTGAGACCCACCTTTGAATAGTTGTGTGGTTGCTCATGAGCCCCCTACCTACACCGACTGAGGACTGACGGCTACCAACAACGTCGTCAGCTTTCTTTGCCGCCAAGGAGCGTAGCAATCTTTTCTGCCATTTGTCAGCAGGAGCTGGGTATCGAGTATAAATAGGCATTAATGGGCATCACTTGTGGTCACAGCCTTTACCCAGTTTGCCCATACAGCTAGGTCGAGTATCAGCAACTTCACCATTCCTCTTCTCTCCAGGTGGCCAATTCAGTGCTTGCCCTCACCTCATCTATGACCTGGATTTCACTTTCTCAGGTCCCAGAATGTTGGCTTGTTGTCTAGCCTGATGCATTTCTTCCCATCTTCCTTCTCTCTCTCTCTCTCTCTGACTTCAGCTGTCCCCGTTTTAAAGGTGCTCAGACGTTACCTGGGGGTGAGATCAACTGCTCGGGAAGTTCTTCTAGGACAGTTGCTTGTGACTTACCTAGTCCTCCATACTCCAAGGTTCTGAGGCCAACAGAGGATGACCGGGGTAAGCCAACTTCAGAAAGCTGGCGTCCAGGCTCCATCATGGCACTCCTTGTGCGTGACACTTAAGCTTAGGTTTCAAACTGTTGCCTCTGAAGGTCTAGGCGAGGTGGACCAAGCTATCTGCAGAAGCATGCAAGCTGCAGAAGGCACACTGTCGATCCCTAACAAAGCACAGGCACAGAACTCTAGAGGAGAAAAGGAACTGGAAGCGGAATCAGCTTTTCATCCTGACCATCACCCAGTGCCCTGCCATCGCCATGACTCTGAAAGTCAGTGTTGCTTCTAACAGGATTCCCACGAGCAGACGGAGCAGTGCTGAGAGAAAAGGCATTTAAAAGGGTCTCCCCCATCTCAAAAGCGGTATGGAGCAGGTGGGAGAGACAGCTCAGTGGTTAAGAGCACTGACTGCTCTTCCAGAGGTCCTGAATTCAATTCCCAGCAACCACATGGTGGCTCACAACTATCTGTAATGGGATCTAATGCCCTCTTCTGGTGTGTCTGAAGACAGTGACAGTGTACTCACATACTTAAAAGAAATACATTTTTTTTTAAAGTGGTATGGAGCATGGAGTAGTCTGTGTGCCTGCTTACCTAGTTCTTTCGGGTTCAGTGCCTGGAGAGCTGTGTTACTCAGGGTGAGAGCCATGTGTGTTACTCTGTGTTCTCTACTGAAAAGGAAGTCATTAGGACACTGGGGATAGAAAGGATGGAAGGAAAGAGAAATGTTAGTAAAAGACTGGGTTACAAATGCTCTCACTCTCTTGATACGCCACCATTCCTTGCTATCCCTGGGAAGCCTTCTGTTTTCTGTTTCCCTTCAGTGGAGGGAGGGGTAGGGGGGGCAGAGGAGGGAGGAGAAACTGAAGGTTGGGATAATATATGAGAGAATAAATGAATGAAAAAGAAATGAAAAACAAAACAAAAATGATCTCTCATCCTCTCACCCACATATGTGCACGTGTGCGCGCACGCACAGACACAGACACAGACACAGACACAGACACACACACACACACACACATGCACTTTAGAAGTCTAGATGTGGAAGGGTAGAGTCAATGTCCACATCAAGTTCTTAGGAACTGGGTAAATTCATCCCATCTCCTAGCACATCCAGGTCTGTATCAGAACTTTCAGGGAGAGATGTTCAGTGTGAAATGTAAAACGAGTAGAAAGTGACTCATGGCAGATGGGTTATCTACATATACCATCGGAAATTAAGTTCAGAAGTCAAAATGTCCAATATTTTACTGACTCTCTAGTATCTTTACATTGACTACTGTTACTGTTTTTTGGGGGGTTTTGTTTGTTTGTTTGTTTGTTGTTTTTTAAGCTAAATGGTCTGGAGCTCTTCTGTGTTCCCTGGATAAAAAAAAACAACAACAAAAAACAAAACAAAACAACAACGACAAAAAAAACAAAAAAACCCTGCGACATTTGACCCATGCGCAGTCTGGCATTAAATGAGTCTTTAGCATTTCAGACACTGAGTGAGCACAGAACTCACTTGTCCCACACCAACATGGGCACCGGAGGCTGCCAAAGAGCAGCGGGACACTTCCTTCCTAGTCAAGTACAGAGAAGAGATTTGGAGAGGCCAGAAGGAGAGCCAGAAGTCCCCGCTGAATTGTTATTATGCCCACATCCGAACCGACACAGCCCACATCTGAACTTGCACAGGGCCTACCTAGCCTTAGCCTCTCACACTGAGTTGGGATCCATTTGGCCCGAGGCCTTTGATCAAAGGCCCAGAGAGAGAGAGAGAGAGAGAGAGAGAGAGAGAGAGGAAAACAAAACAAAACAAAACAAAACAAAACAAAAGCCACTGGGCTGTTCCGCAGGAGTGGTCCAGAAGCTTGGCAGCTCTGCCCTGAGGGTCTAGAGATGTCTTCTGGTCCCTCTACCCTTGAGATAGTTTCTTCTGCTATGTCTTCCATTTCTCAAACTAGACAGAATCTTCGGGTAGGAAACCCATTCTTCATCGATCAGGGGAGTTCTCGGGATAGAAACTTGCCTCTGACTTAGTTCTGTAGTCCCGTGGTTCTGTTGCCTCTACTTCCTCCCTCATTTGGATTCCTTACCCTTTGGGCGCATCATCTTTCTTTCTTTCTTTCTTTCTTTCTTTCTTTCTTTCTTTCTTTCTTTCTTTCTTTCTTTCTTTCTTTCTTTCT
>NC_034601.1:33697152-33707463 GCF_900095145.1 Mus pahari
AGAGAGAGAGAGAGAGAGAATGAGAACAAAAGAAAGGAGAGGGGGGGGGGGGGCAGGGACCGCTGAGGAAAAACATCCCTATAAATAGTCCTCTTCCACAAAATTGTTTTCCTCATACACAGTTGTTGTTAGGCCTTGACGCCCCCGTAATCTTTCTCCACACTCTCCTTCGCTGCTTCCAGGCCAGCTTTCCTCTGCGTTTGGTTTGCGTTTCCTCCTGCGGAGATGCAGAGGCGCAGGTGTAATGGGGGCTTGGTGGAAGCCGACCCTCTCCAGATCAGACACTGCGACTTTTTTACCCCGGGATCTTGATTGGGCAAATTTTCTAACCTTGCTGAGCCGGGGTGTTCTCATTCTTAGTAAGGGTGCTGGGAATACCTCGTAGTGTTGGTATGAGGATTATAAAAGAGTTTGGAAAGGCCTTTGGATTAGTCTATACCTACACAGGTCCTACGTACACAGATGAGTGCTTTTTAAATTTTGGGTTTTTTTTTGTTTGTTTGTTTTGTGTGTGTGTGTGTGTGTGTGTGTGTGTGTGTGTGTGTGTTTTGCAGCTCATCTAGTTCGCATGTGTGTCTTCTCTCCTTGCTCTGCCCAGTCCCATAGGAACCAGTTTGTAAGCTTTAAGCGTTTTAATGTTTATTCACTTATTCATACGTTCCTCAGTTCCAATGCGAGTTTAGATAATTCACTTTATATTTAAGTGGCTAGAACCTAGTGGGATTTTCAGAAAGGATGAGATAGTCCCTTCACAGAGCAGTTTCCTGACAGGAAGGAGACTGCCTTTCCTAGGCGCTTTGGTCATAGCTCGCTGGCTTCTAAGGTCTCATCCATCCCAGGATCTGCTTTTATCCTCATGGTGGGAACTTAGCATATGGAAGTTAGCATGAATAAAAAAGAGGTAAAAAAGACACAGATGCATTACCTTCTCTGAATAACTGCCCCCCCCATCTGTGAACATTTTCTATTGGGCTGATATTCCTGCTGTTTCTCGTTATGCCTCTTGGATGCACACACACACACACACACACACACACACACACACACACACACACATTCACAAAGCTGTAGAGTAGTTTGGGGGCTGTGGTCCCAGTTAACCAAAATCACACTTGAAAAAATTTAAATGTTCTGAGTTTTCAGTGGTTAGTACACAAGTATTGATCCCTTCATACTGACCCTAAATGAAGCTAGTCAAATATACACAGTCTGATATGCTTGTGACTTTTCCAAAGCTGTATGTGTGTGTGCATGTGTGTGTACATATCTGTATTCACGTCTGTGTCTCCATGCTTTGCACATTCATTTGATTTTTATAGGAGTCCTTTCTAATTCTTCTGAATCTACTGGTTTAAAATATCTACAGATTTAGGCTCTAATATTACACATTAGGCAGAGCTTCCATAATTTAGGATTTTCCTATAGGCATTGTAAAGTCTTTTCTGAGATAAGATTGCTCCCCACAGTCTCAGTGCCCATATTCTGTCCCATTTTCAAACCAGAGGGTGTATTCTGCTTTCTCCCTTAGAAAATAAAGCCTGTGTCAAGTTAAATTATATTCTTCCAAAATTGCTGAACTTCTAATCCCTAGTAACTCAGAATGTGACTCTATTTGGAGTAGAATGGTCATGGTGCAGTTAGTCAAGACTCAGTTAACTGGAACAGGTCTGACCCAGTATGACAGGCATGCTTATAGATATAGGTGGTTTGTATACAGGAAAGATGCCATGTAGGGATGAAGGCAATTAGAATGGCACTTCAGCAAGGCAACTGTGGTGGTTTGAATAAGAATGGGCCTCACAGGCTCATATATTTGAGTGTTTAATCAGCAAGGAGTGGTACTATTTGAAAGGATTAGAAGGATTATCAGGTGTGGGCAGGCTTGTTAGAGGAAGAGTGTCACTGGGGATGGACTTTAAGGTTTCACAAGCCTACACCAGGCCCACCCTCTCCCTCTCTTTCACACAAACACACTACAGATCAGGATGTAGCTCTCAACTGTTTCTCCAGCACCACACCTGCCATTCCTGCTGCCACACTCCCTGCCATGATGGTAATTGCCTAAGCTTCTGAGGCTGTAAGCAAGCCCCCAAATAAATGATTTCTTTCATAAGAATTGCCTTGGACATGGTGTCTCTTGACAGCAATAGAACAGTGACTGAGACAGCAGGGAGCATTGAAGATGGCCAGAAAGCCACCAGAAACTTGGGAAGAGTGTGAGACAGACTGGTCTCAGCCCTCAGAGGGGATCCTCACAAGGGAACCTTAACCTTCGATTTCCAAGATCTGCAGTGGTAGGACAACATAGTGTTTTTGTTTAAACTCAGTTTGTAGTACTTTGTTATGGAAGCTCTCTCCTGGTCGAGTCTCCAGGCAATATCTATAGCTGCAGCTGGGATGATAGCTAAACAACTGTATACAAACATTCACCTTAGCAAGCAGCTCCAGGGTGGTCAAGGAGGACTTCTGTAAATAGACAGAGAGCCCTATGGTTGTAGGAGACAGTGGGTGTGGGAAGTCCAGACCCTTCCACATAATGTGCTTCCCTTTTATCCACAGGAAGATGCTTCAAGGCCTCAGTGGAGACCTACAACTATAGGTCTTGTCACACGGTGTCAAACCTTTCATACAATGCAGTTTTCTGTATAGGCAAACCTAGGTGCAGATTCAGTTTATAAATTAGGAACGGTAAGATAACACCAAATACATTCTAGAGAAGAACATTTTTTTTTTTTTAACAACAATATTGCACATTCCTATCTAGTGTTTTTTTAGACAGCAGTGACTGCGGGTACCTGCAACAAAGGGAACGATCACATTTTGAAGGACACCAAAGTCTTTGTTTGGGAACCAGAGAAAGGGAGGCTCTGCAGAGCCCTGGAACAGCCCAGTGCCTCCTTCTGACTCCCTGAGTCACCATAGGCTTGCCCTTCTCTGTGAGAGACTTGGTGAGTTATCTTCCTCCTCTATCTCAGGGCCTGAACACTGAGATTTTTGGAAGCCTCTGAAATGTATTTGCATTTTGTATTTATTCATTGATTGGACCAGCCTGTCAATACATTCACAGACCATTACGATATATATATATATATATATATAGCTTATATAGTGAAGGTTCTTACATAGTGAAGAAGTGTCACTGGCTGGTGACACTACTGAGAGGTGATTGGATCAGCAGGCTTGTGACTTCATTAATCCATTATTGATTGTTGTTCACCATAACTTGGTGAATCCATTGTTAAACAGGTGATTAGTGGTGAGGCCTATCTGGAAAATGGTTACTAGAGGCAAGCCTTTGAAAGCCATCCCTTCCCCAGTATTACCCACTCCCCAGTCCGCTTGGAATAAAGTGAGCGGCTTGACTTTAATCATAGCCTTCCACCATGACGTTCCTGTCTTACCTCAGCATACATTCAGTGAAGCCGGCAGACCACGAACGTATGCCTCTGTAATTTGGGTGGAGGGTACAAACCTTTCTTTAAGATAGCTTTCTCAGATGTTTGTCACAGCAACAGAGCACTGACAAACACAGTGGAGCGCATTCTCTATAGTCCGCCTTGGGATTGATGTGGGCGCGTGGCGTTTGGAAGACAGCATCACCCATACACTGGTGGGATGCACAGCAGACTGTGAGATCGGTAGCATGCTCGATGTACCAAAGTCCCAAAGTCGGAGTGTCTGGGGTGTAGTAGTAAATTATTAAACCACACTGAGCTCCCGGCGGCGGTGGTGGTGCTTCTTGCTACCTGCCAGAGTTCTCTGGATTCGAGAATGAAAAGACATACACTCACAACCTTTATATTTTGATATGCCTTAACTAGCTCAGTGACTGAACTCCTGAACCTCCATGTGGCTAACACACTCCCCTTGGTTGCAAGGCAAGAATTCTAAACATACACTCAGGGGCGTATGAGACCAGGGTTCGCTCAAGTCCGTACAGGATATGCGCGAGACTGTGGGCAAATCTCGCTTGTGTGGAGGGAGGAACTAGATAGGATGTGGTAGTGTGTTACAGAGTTGAGTCCAGACTAGGTCCTGTAGCGCAGGGTCAGCTAAACCTGGGTGGCGAGGAGGAAGGCAAGAAGCTACCGGGCAATGGTAGCTTCCTCATAGCTCCTCCCCACTTGCCTCAGTGAGACAGGAGGCAGGAAGCACACCCTGGCTCAGTGTCTCAGTCCAGGAGAGAGGCGGCTTGGAATCTCATCTTTACCTGTCACTTGCTTTAGTCCCACAATCATAGAAGGTTTGCTGAGGGAATCCATCTATATTAATACTGCCAGTTTGCATTTCCATGAGTAGCTGTAGAGTTAAGAGGTGATGTAAGTTTACCCTGTATTCCTAGACATTATCTGTAAGATTACCATCACAGAGTTTATTTGTGTAGCCTTAAACTATATACAATATTTCGGCCTTTCAGGAATTTGGCTTGAGTTCTTAAAATTCCCCAGACCTCCAGAAGGGGGAATCTCAGACGACACTGACATTTGAGATGTGGGCTTGCCATCTAGTGGGCATCTTTGAATCTGTATTTGTTATAAATACATGTGTAACATACACATGTGTACACAGACCCATCTGCACATCCACCCCAGAGTTTCCATGATGTTATTTATCTTTCTTTCTCATCTTTCACGTTTGTAGTCCAAGCAGGGTTGCAGACGCAGCCTTATTGGCAAAGTGTCTCGTGTTTCCCTTTTCTGTGTGCTAAGGGTAGAGGAAGGTTTTATAGTGTGTGTGTGTTTGCACATACAGCGGACAGCATCCGAGCTCCACGGGGGCTCATTTGAACTTTCTGTACTTCTCCGTGTGTACCTTTCATGCTTCACTTGAGAATTACTGAGCCAGAACAGAACACCGAGAGACACGTCACCGCCACACAGGCACTGCGCCTGCCCCGCGGTAGATACTCAGTAAACATTCATTTCCTTCCTGTTCACCCACGCCCACTTCCATAAAAGCTGTAAATGTTCCAAATTCAAATATTCCAAACTCACATTGTGCATTTGGTATGAGAGGCACCGCTATCTGGGTAGCTTTACTACGGAGGCAGGGGCCCTTAGTTCTGAGAACGCAAAGACGAATAAAACCTAGTTTAGGATGTACAGAGCAGGAAACAAGGGTTTTGCCAGAGATCTCAAAACCAACAGGGTAAGTCTCAGGCGCTTGGAGTAGGTTTTTAAATTTCAAGTTAGACTTTCCCTTGGAAGGACTATCACACCATACTGGTTTCCCCCAACAAGGAGTAGGGAAAAGATTGAGGTGGCACACGCCTTTAATCCCAGCACTTGGGAGGCAGAGACAGGTGGATTTCTGAGTTCGAGGCCAGCCTGGTCTACAGAGTGAGTTCCAGGACAGCCAGGGCTACACAGAGAAACCCTGTCTCGGAAAAGAAAAAAAAAAAAGAATAAGAAAAAGATTGATCATCTCCCATATGGTGTGAGATATTGAGAGACAGTCGGAGAGGGGATTTTAAGCAGTTTTTTTTTCTGTTTAACGAAAGGAATCCTCCTTTGATGTTTTCGTGGTATGGAGATGAAGATTTAAACTGTCTTTCTGTTATTTTTGGATGTGGGTTGGTGTTACTTTGGAAAACGTCGTGTAGAGACAGGCTGTGAAGTGGCAGAGCTTCGCCTGGGAAAGGATAAATGTACAGACCATAAAACTTTAAAAAATAGACATATATTTTCCCCATGTGTCTTAAATCTAAAATTTAAGCAACAGGAAAATGATAAAACCAAACGAGTGGCATTTATTTTTTAAAAGCAATACATATGTTTGGCTAAAGAATTCGGAAAGTACAAAATACCATCGAATAGTAAAGGGGACATTTTTTTCTTGTTCAGAGTCCCTTTTCAGTTCCTTGGGTGATTAGCACTGTGATTGTAACGCCCATGCTGGCACTGCTGACATCAGTTTCCTGGTGGGACAAGCTGCCTCACTGTCTGTTAACCCCCACTGTGAATGACGGGAACTACCATCTCTGATAATGCCTTTCCATTTCCTCTTCTCCTTGTGTGTTTTTATTTTATTTTATGTTTTATTTTGAGATAGGGTCTCACAATGTCGCTCTGGTTGACCTGGAATTTGCTATGTAAACCAAACTGGCTTTGAACTCAGAGAGATCCACCTGGCTTTCAAGTGCTGGGATTAAAGGTGTGTGTGCCACCGTGTCTGGCAATTTTAAATTCCTGTTTAATCAATATTAGTGGGGGGTTTGTTAATGCTCTGCTGCTACATAGGATATCTACGTAGAAAGAAAAGAGGTTCGCTTCAGTTTATAGTTCTAGAGGGAGTAGGGGATCCAAGATCTAGAGTTTTGGGTTATTGATACTAGAATATTTCATCTCTGGCTGTAACTGTAGATGGTCCATTTCTCAGCACATATCTCACAGTATTTTTTTAAAAACTGTGTATGCACTGAGGGTCTGTTATTGGTTTATTAATATTTTAGAATTTTTTTACCCTTAAGAGCTGATTCATCTTTTACTGGTATAAAACAATCTACTTTATCCTAATGATAAGGATAATAAGGTAACAACCTTCACTTTGAGGTATTTTGTTTGTTTTTGCTTGATTTTGAAGACAACAAAAACTGGCCTTTCATTTTCTACCTTCCTTTCTTTGTGTGTGTCTGTGTATATGGGGTGCTCTCTCTCCCTCCCTTCTTCCTTCCCACCCTTCTCCCTCCTTCTCTCTCTCCCTTCACCTCCCCATCTAAAGATTGAATCCAGGGACTTGAGTATGCTAAGCATACACTCTACTGTTGATCTACAGTTCCTGTTTCATTCTAAAAGCTTATAATTACATTTTAATTCTTCGTATGTGATGGCAGTGAAAAGAGCATAGCACCTACGCAGAAGCCAGAGGACAACTTTCAGAAGTCAGTCCCTTTCTTCTTCCATGAGTTCCAGGGATGGAACCCAGATTTTCACGCTTGGTGGCAAGCACCTTTATTTGCTGAGCCATCTTGCTGGCCCTCCGTCTTTCTTTTGACTTCTGTTCTATTCTTCTATGGTTTATCTTTCCCCAGTGTTTAAAACATTTAACTTGTTGCAAAACCAACTTTATAGTTATGTTTAAAGTATGTTTTCAGGCACTCTATAGCAGACTCTTGCTTTAAATTTCTTTTCTACTTAAAAATTATGTGTGTGTGTGTGTGTGTGTGTGTGTGTGTGTGTGTGTGTGAGGTTTGTGCGTGTGAAGACATGGGGTCCACAGGAGAGGGTTCCAGACCCTCTGGAGCTTGAGTTATAAGAGGCGGTGAGCTACTTGAGGTTGTCTAGCCCTCTATCAAGAGCAGCATGTGCCCCTAACTACGGAGCCATTTCTCCAGCTTCAAATTTGTGCTTGTTATTGGATCCAAGAGTCTGTCTTCTAATTGGTGGGTTTTTTCTTTTTTCTTTTTTTTCTTTTCACATAAATGTAATTAGTTATATGTTGCTAAGCAGAATGTAACTAGTAATATAGTTTTAACCTTCTGTTTTTTTTCTATTACACACACACACACACACACACACACACACACACACACACACACACACACTGTAGCTGTTTCCATACACACCAAAAGAGGGCATTAGATCCCATTACAGATTGTTGATGGTTGTAAGCCACCATGTGGTTGCTGGGAATTGAACTCAAGACCTCTGGAAGGCCATCTCTCCAGCCTCTCTGCCCACCTTTAAAAATCATTTTTCTTTAACTTTTTAAAGAATAAACTAATTATTTCCCCCTCTATTTCCTTTCCTTCCTCCAACTCCTCCCATGCCCTGCTCCCTTGTTCCCGTCTAAATTCCTGCCATCCCTCTGGTTAATTGTTACAGTTACATAAATAAACATGACATGGTTTCAGCCTTAGCCACTTGTTACTGGATCACCAATTAAGGGGCTCCTCTCTGAAGGAAGATTACTTACTTCTCTCTCTCTCTCTCTCTCTCTCTCTCTCTCTCTCTCTCTCTCTCTCAGCTAATAGCACTTGTGTGGGTGGGATGTGGGACAGAAGTCTAACTGTCTACGGCATGTGCACATGTATGCCGAGAGGCCGGAGGAGAACATAGAACACTCCCTTCTGTCATTCTCTGCCTTATTCCTTTGAGGCAGGGTCTCTCTCTGAACCCGTGGCTCATGTTGTCAGCTAGGCTGGCTGTCAGCAAGCCACAGTGGTCCTCCTGACTCTGCTCCTCCATAGAACTATGTTTAGAGGTAAGTGAGCATCCAAACATGGCTGGTTACATGTGCACTGAGACCTGAACTTAGGTCCTTGTGATTGTGCCCCAAGCTCTCTTAGCCACGGAGCTAGCTCACCAGCCCCATAGAAAACTTCATGGTTTTGATTTATCTCCTTTATTGCCATATTATCTCCAATCATTTATTTTCGAGGCAGGCAAACACAAAATATAGCTCAGTCACCTGGAATTCCATACGGATTGGGTTATGCACTTTCTACGTCCTGCTTCTAATGTCATTGATAGCCCAGCTCCTTGATGTAAAGTACTATGCATATAGAGCCCTCTCTGAACATCGCACCTAATGACCCTGGATCCCCACCCACACGGAGCTACACATACACTCCCTCTCTGAACTGTGGGGTAAATCTCTTTTTTCCCAGAAACATTTTTTAAATCAATTTTTTTCACAATTCCACACAATATATTTTGACAATATTCATCCCCTATGAGGACCCCCTAGATCAATGGTTCTCAACCTGTGGGTCTCGACCCCTTGGAGGTCAAAGAACCCTTACACAGGATCACCTAAGACCATTGGAAAGTGCTGATAGTTACATTAACATCCATAACAGTAGCGAAATTACAGCTATGAAGCAGCAACGGAATGGTTAGGTGTCTGCAGAACACAAGGAACTGGTTTAAAGGGTTCCAGCACTGGGTAGGTGAGAACCCTCTGCTCTAGGGGCTGTCACATGGTCAACTGTGCATGGCTCCAGACTCTTAAGTAAAGCTGCCTTTCCTCCCTAGATGCTACCAGGTGTTGACAGTTTCCTGGCGAGTGGTGGGAGCTCATGAGCCCTTCTGCTTCCCTGCTATGTTGACTGGCTTGGTCCTATGTGGGCTTTGGGAGGATAACCACAGATGACATAAGTTCATGAGTGCAGACAGAGGTCCTGTCATGTCCAGAGGACATGTTCTGCTCTTGTCCCCTCCAACTTCTCACTCTTACAATCTTTCCCCTCCATCTTCAGTGACGGTCCCCGAGTCTTGGGAGTGGATTCATGATTTTGGGTCCCATCATTCTCTGCACTTCGAACACAAAAGACAGTTTTTATTCAAATACATTTCCAACGTATTTGGGTACAGGGGATGGAAATACAGATCTGGTCTGAACTGGTTTTGGGATCATTCACAATTAAACAAAATTGTGTCCTCGAGTGCACATATGCAGATACCTATACATATATCTATGCATACTTAGGCATGCATATGATTAAAATCAGATGACTCATGGGACAGAAAACTCATTACATAACCTAATCTATCAGTAAGAGGAAAGATTCATTCTCACTATACCCCTTAATAACTAAAGTTTTACTGAGCTCCATTAAAGGAAGCCAGCCCCCACATTAACAGGAGCTCTTCAGTCCTGGGCTCATGTGGCCGCTGGTCTCTTGCACTGTCCTCTGACCTTTTCTATCACTTCACATTAAATATAGTCTCCTTGCTACTTTTGCAAACCTGTGTGGGCTTTGATTTCAATTCTTTGAATAAAAGGCCAAGAACTTGGCAATCCCCGGGGTCCTGACGCAACTACTGGTAGCAATTTTGTCATTATAGTGGCTGTTCAAAAGCTTATATTATTATATATCATATCTTAAAGTATTACATATGTATAGTGTATGAATTTTGGTATATACTATATAGCATGAGAGTCTTACAATAGGGACTTAAAAAGATGGTTTTGCTGATAACAGCATTCAATGCTTTTGCAGGAGACTCAGCTTTGGTTTTCAGAACTCACAATCTGCAGCTCTCAACCACCTGTAATTCCATTTCCAGATCAGATGTCCTCTCCTGACCTTTGTGGGCACCAGGGATGCATGTGTACACATGCATGTATGCAGGCAAAACATCCATACAGGTAAAATAAAATTGAAAAAGAACCTTATAAGAATATCCTTGTATTTCTCTTCTCTGACCTGTTATTGTTATACAGCCTGCCTTACAGGTCCAGTTAGAGTCTTAAAACAAATCTCTTCTCTTCTCTTCTCTTCTCTTCTCTTCTCTTCTCTTCTCTTCTCTTCTCTTCTCTTCTCTTCTCTTCTCTTCTCTTCTCTTCTTTTCCCTTCTCTTCTCTCTC
>NC_034601.1:33712328-33745574 GCF_900095145.1 Mus pahari
TGTCTATGCCTCTTGGGTGAATTTGCTTCCTTTTGTTCTAGAGCTTTCAGGTGTGCTGTCAAGCTGCTGGTGTATTCTCTGTTCAGTTTCTCTTTGGAGGCACTCAGGGCTATGAGTTTTCCTCTTAGGACTGCTTTCATTGTGTCCCATAAGTTTGAGTATGTTGTGGCTTCATTTTCATTAAACTCTAAAAAAGTATTGATTTCTTTCTTTATTTCTTCCTTGACCAAGTTATCATTGAACAATGTCCTGTGTAAGTTTTTCTAGCCTGGTAATGGAAACCAGCACTATTTCCAACCCAGTGCAAAGGACCAGAATTGTTTCTCTAATCCTTAGAGTGTCTCGTTTTTGTTTCCCCCTGCCATCCTTACTGTTCCTCCTGAAAACATCATGATTAGGTCTGTCCCAGCAAAATCCCACTCTGGGTACCACTTTCTGTCTTGGCCTGCTATCCATCTTCCCATTGCTGTGATAAAATCACTTGTGGAGGAAAGGGTTATTTAAGCATAACAGTTGTAAGCCATCATAAAGGGAAGTCAAGGCAGACACCGACAACAGGGACTGAAGCATAGGCCATAGAGGAGTGCTGGTTAATGGCTTGCTCAGCCTGCTTTCTGATATAAAACAGGACCATAGGCCTACAGTTGGCACCACCCTCAGTGAGCTGGATCCTCCTGTATAAATTATTCAGAAAGAAAATAGCATCCAGGCCCATCTGATAGGAGCACTGTCTCTGCTGAGGTTCCCTCTTCTTGGATGACGTTAGTTTTTGTCAAGTTAGCAAACAACTAATCAGGACACTATCTTCCTTTGGTGCAACGAAAGCCTGCTTCATGGATCTCTAGCTGTTCAAAGTGTGTTAAATCCCACTTTAAAATCCATCTCTTCGGGGTATTACTTCTGCCTTCATTCATGAGCAACCTCCTGTGCTTGGTGATTGCTCTAGTCTGTTCTCTGTTGTGATCAACCCCACGACCAGAAGCAATCAGGTGGGGAGAGATTGTATTTAACCTTACATGATCCATGTTTTGGTTCATCATTGAGGGAAGCCAAGGCAGGAACTCAAGCAGAGAACGTGAAGGAACACTGTTTGCTGTCTTGCTTGCTTAACTTTCTTATATAACCCAGGACCACCTGCTCTGGGAGTTGCACCATCTAATAATGTGTGGTGGCTTTCCCATATCAAGTATTAATCAAGAAAATCAGTCCATGGGCTGGTCTGATGGAGATGGTACCTCAATTGAGGTTCCCTCTTTCCAGATGACTCTAGTCTATGTCAAGTTGACAAAAACTAACTGGTATAATGGTTTAAAAAAGACTGTGAACTCAAGGTGTGCCTGTGTGGAAGGGCTGGGAGTGGTGATAACCGTGTGTAGTTTAGTGGCTGTTTGTACCAGGTAGGATAGGCCCTGATTCCCGTCCTTAGCACTAAACAGTAAGTAAATACACAAGTAAATGAAGAAAATTTAAAATTGTTAACTTGCATCTGTTTGAACCCCATGGGATGGAAGGGAGACCAGTCTTTTACTGAGAGATTTCAGTGTTTCTTCTGCCAGGGTATAGTAGTCTCAGCACCTCCCAGTGCTCTTCAGAGGCGTCAGAGGCGTCAGCATGATTCAGGAGGCTCGGACTACAGGCTCTAAATTCTGTCACAGTGGTGACACAGACATGTGGCGTCAACATGGTCCTAGACCTGTTTAAAGCCCAGTTCCTCAGGACCGAGTCAGTTTTGCTCCTTTTAGAGCAGCGCTTCTCAACCTTGCCACCCTTTAATACAGTTCCTCATGTCGTGGTGACCCACAACCATAAAGTTATTTCCTTGTTGCTTCATAGCTGTAATTCCGCTACTGTTACGAACTGTAAATATCAAATATGCAACGCCACATGGGGGTCGCGACCCACAGGCTGAGAACTTCTGCTTTACTTGGGACGGATCGGGCGATTTTCATGTAGCTTCTCAGAGAGAGCTGGTAGCATGTAGGCTGTTGTCTGGTGTGCCTATGAAGAACCCACCATTATTTTTCTATCAATTTTAGCTTAATTTGATTATTATGATTACATTTGAAATATTATGACTAGCATAATATCATTTGGTTTTTAATTTGGTACAATGCATGGCTGAGCAGGCTATATAACCTGTCAGGACTTTAGATTTTCTTGAGGGTGTGTCTAACCCTTGCGCCAGGATGGCTATGAAATCAACCCAACACAAACTGTAAACTTACTTAAAGTACTATGAGGCTAAAGTTTTTTTTTTTTTTTTTTTTTTTTTTTTTTT
Source organism: Mus pahari (assembly GCF_900095145.1). NCBI lineage: Eukaryota > Metazoa > Chordata > Mammalia > Rodentia > Muridae > Mus > Mus pahari. Next base: position 33,714,607 of record NC_034601.1, read on the forward strand.
GGGGGGGGGTGTACTCGATTTCAGGGTTCTCAAGCATGAGCTCTATAAATGACAATGTCGCCTGGTAATGTCACGCAAAATAAACATGTAACTGTAGACTTCTGGATTCTATGATGTGGCCTGGAGTCACCCTTCATTTAGTGTAGCCCAGAGAAGCCAAAAGGTTGCACATTCCTGTGAGTCCAAAGCGTCATTTTCCTGCTCTGTAAAGCACGGGGATATGATCTCTTTTCCAGATTCCGGTGACGTCCCTGGGGGGCATGGAATCTGAGAAGAGCCCCGGAGCCTAACTAGTTATCCTCAGAATGGTTTGTGATCTAAAGACTACGGTGTACACCCCTTTTTATTCTCAAGCTCCCGCAGCGCGTGGTGGGATTGGCCGGCGGGAGGATGCACCAGGTCCTGGGAGAACCGGGCAGATCCGCCCCCTCGATGGCGCTGCGCGCGAGGCGGAGCCGGGGCTGCAGAGCCGCCTCCGGGCGGCGCAGGCGGTCCATGGAGGGCGATCCCCGGGGCTGCTCCTCACCACCTCCCCTTTCCCGGGCGGCCTCCCGGTGGCCGCGTCCGGGGTGAGTATGCCGGGCCCGATCTCCGCTGGTGTGCGCTCCGAGCGGCCATCGTCGGGCTGTGAGCCGGGTGGGTCCACGGGATGGGGCCGGGCGGACACGGAGCCTGCGCGCTCAGGCCTCGGCGCGGCTGTCCCGCCGGGAGAGCGGCGGGGCGAGCTGGGGGCCTGCAGAGGCCCACCTTGGCCGGGCTCCCGCTCCGGTGCCGGCGCCCCAGAGCCCAGAGCCGGGGAGAGGTTGCGCTCAGCAGGGAGATGCAGGATGCATCCGGCTGTGTCCTGGAACCGGGTGCTGGCATCTCCGAGCGCCTCTACCTGGAAAAGGCCCATCCATCTGGGTATGGGTCAGACAGCCTTTCACCTGGGGAGACAGCTCAGCTGATCCGTACTTCCATGCCTGAGAGGGCCCGAGGTCTTTCGGCCAAGCCAGGGGCACTCACATGGGGTTTGAAGGGCTTGAGACCCACCTGCTGTGTGTAGGTCGGACACCTGGTGCCTCCAGGGGCTGTGGATCTGCATCACTTGATGTTCTGGTTTCCCTTAGATAAGGGCGATTAACTCTTGGTTTGGAGTTCAGGTGCTGAAGGGCGTGGGAGAGAAGGATCTAGAGAAGGCCTTTGCGGGGAAGTAACCTTAGGAGGGTATTAGCTAAGTCTGGTGCCTGTGGGTTGCAAAGTGTTCAAAAGTGAAGTGAGCCAGGAGGCAGGAGCCCCAGGCGTGGGCTGATCTCCCCAGTGGTTTGGTAATGAAAGAGCAGACAGAAGGTGGTAATTTGAGAGTTGAGAAAAGGCCTCTGTCTCATTTTAAAAAATCATTAACTGGTGTGTGTGTGTGTGTGTGTGTGTGTGTGTGTGTGTGTGTGTGTGTAATGAATCTTTGGAGGATGTAAGAAACTCAAGGAATGTCAGATATGATTCAGGTTGAGAAAGTGAAATTCAAGATAGTGTTGGAGGCTGCCCCCGCACCCTGCCAGAGAGTGCAGAAATGCTGCTCCGGGGAAGGAAACACAGCATTGTTGGTTGGTTTTCTTTTCTTCTGTTCTTAAAGTGAATTTTTAAGGACAGATTTGGCCTTTGCGGACACTGAAAACTCCGTGAAATAGCACAAACCTCTGTGTGCCTGACCGCATTTGAGAGAGGTCCACAGCTTTGATGGGGGACGGTGGCATCTCAAAGTCAATTGCTGACCATGCTGAACTGTTTGGTGAATAGGTAGGGAGGGCCGTAACAGCGACTCCTTTACTACATTCTGTGTGCCACTTGATATAGGTATTTAGTACCTTCTCTAAGCTGGGCTGGTAATAGTGTGTGCCTTGGGAACTAACCACCAAACAAACATGTCTTGGAAGACCTTTATCCACACTGGGGCCATCCAAAGCAAGTCAGCCCAGAACTCATGAATGCAGTCCAGACTGGCCCGGAACTGGGTGGGGGATCCTCCTGTTTCAGTCTTCTTAGTGCTGGTCTTATAACTGTGAACCATTGGTGACTTCTGGCTATTCAAGCTTTTTCTCTTTTTCTTTTTTTAAAACCATCACTGAACAATGGTATGTGCCAGAGTTACCCAGGTTCCTGTTTAAAATACAAATTTCTTGGCTCTACCCCAGACCATTGAAACAAAACCTTTGGGTGTTGACCCAGGAATAGGTATTTCAAGAAGACTACACAGGGTACACAGTACAGGCTTCTCTGGCTAATGCTGAAGTTCTCTCTCTCTCTCTCTCTCTCTCTCTCTCTCTCTCTCTCTCTCTCTCTCTCTCGCACACACACACACACACACACACACTCACACTGAGGATAAAAGTATGTGTGTAGATAGGGGCTTGAAAGGCCTTTTTAGAACAGTTCCTCTTAACACATGATCGAGTTGCCACCAGCTTTATGCAACTAATCATTACTGTCCCCTGTCTATAATAATGTCATTAAAAATTTTTTAGAATATTTTAAAGGACAACTAGTTATTTTTTACTTTTTAAAATTATAACAGCGTTGTTTCTGGTAATGAGCCATACCAGCTCTGAATTAGAAACACAGCTTTCTTAAATTTGTCTCAGTGACTATTTCTGCTATTTTTGTACAGGTCTCTATCATGAACACATGTACTGCACAGTTGGGATTGTATATACACTTTCATGTTATTTTTTTACCTGGCTATGGTAAGCTCTTCTTCCATAGTTAGGGTCTTTTAAGCACTCATTTTGGGGGGGCTACATACTTATGTGCACATGCACATGAGGAGGCTGGAGAACAATCATTTGTGTCATTGGGATTAAAGCCAGTGGTGTCACCATGCCTGGCCTTTATGGAGGTTCTATAGATCAACATCAGGTTCTTGTGTGGTAAGCACCTTACTGGCTGAACGCTCTTTCTAGTCCCTTAAACACCTTTTAATAAAAACACATGCTCTAGGATGTGACATTGATTAAATCAGATCCCTGTTACTAGCTTTTGAGTTCATTTCAAGGTTTTGCTGTTTTGGCACTGTTGATGTCAATACAACAATCTCCTCTGATTGTGTACTAAATTATGTAATCAAGAGTTAGTTATAGTGAAATGTGCTTTCAAAAATCCTATTTTCATACATCTTCTTACTGCTCTTTTTTTTTTCCATCAGAAGGACAGTGGCCGTCTCTCAGGGGTCCGTTCCATCTGAGGTCTGTTCTCTGTCGTTGGTTCTGAGACTTCACAGCATGTGAGAGTCACCTATTGTTTATATTTCAGCCTGGGTCTCAGATGTAGCTCTTCGGACCTATCAGTTCTGGAGTGGAATATAGAAACCTATATAGCTTTGTCCATTCCTCCAAAGCACATTTGGAGTCACAGATGAGAAGTGTTTTTAAATAAAAGTCAGATACACTCAGAAAATCCAGATCAGTGTCCTGGAAACACTCATACACTCGATAAGAAGTTGAACTAACATTTTGAGACATGAGCTCTTGCTTCTCTCTCTCTCTCTCTCTCTCTCTCTCTCTCTCTCTCTCTCTCTCTCTCTCTCTCTCTTCCCAAATTATCTCAAAGCATTCCAGCCCTTAGGACCATTGGTAGACCTGACCTGTGATGGCTACAGAAGTGGACTTCTATGACCCACTGCAGAATTATCGGATAGCTGTGAACAGACATGGGAAGACATACTCAGTGAGCTTCTACTGAAATCTCCCACCCGAAAGCCTCATGACTCCTATAAACATCTATTACATAAAACAACTTCAGTCACTTGCTAGTTCAGTTGACGTCATGTTTCCCGGCAGCTTTTGTTTTAAAGTGGTTGTTGTGGGGTCACAAGCATGCCCTTGAAGGGGGTAGTGGGTCCCTGCCCCTTCTTTCTCCATTCTTTTTTTTTTTTTTTTTTTTTGGCTCTGAAGTAAGACATTTTGTTTCCTGCATGCCACCTACCATGATATGTTGCCTCACCATAGCACATAAACAATTGACCATGGGCCAAAACACATCAACCTGTGAACCAGGTTGTTTCTAAGGTGGTCATCTAGAGAGTGTGCACCGAGATGAGTGCACACAGTGCAGCTTAGGAGAAGCCCCTCCTGGTCCTGTAGTCAGTGGCAGAGGGGAGGGGCAACAGGCTTGATCCAGTGTTGTTCTAGAAAGGTAAATGGAAGGGTGCTGCTATGAGCCTTTGCTACTGTAAGACCTCTCCTAGGGTTGTACTTCTCTATGTAGCCTTGGCTGTCCTGGAACTTGAGACCAGGCTGGCCTCGAACTCAGAGAGCTGCCTGCCTCTGCCTCCCAAGTACCGGGATCAAAGGCTTGCACCACCACCACCACCGACTTCATTCTCCCCTTTTAAATATAGCATCTCTTTCTTCAGAAGGCTTGAATTGTGTTCTGTCCTTATTCATATAGTATATCTTAGAAAATTGTATATTAGGTTGGTTTGAGACATCACGAATACACAGAGTTGCAAATCTTTTTGAGAATTCAGTTATTTACCAAGCATCAATTGGGAATATACTCAGGGTCCCTGACTTTATGAATTTTTAAAAAACATTTTGTAATACTTTAATCTTAGATTGCTTAAAAGTTTTAAAAATGATACAGAAAGTTCATGTAGCTTCTTGTAATATATTTATTCCTTTACACAGAAGTGAAACTTTATCAATACTATCTCGACTTCATTTCTCAATACTGTTGGTAGGCTTTATTTCTCAATACTAGAAACAGCTTTTCAAGGTTAGTTGGTCTTACCCAGTCATTTGATAACCTCTTTAAGGTGATGTTGGCTTTTGAGAACCTCCTTAAGGTGATGTTGGCTTTTTTGTATACTTACCAATTGCAGTCTTTGCAACCATAGAGCACAAAACTGTTCATTCTCAAATCTCTATCAGTTGATTCTTATGCCTGTGGTGAAGCCGGACTGACACAGTGATGGCTGTAGTGTTTGCTTAGTGGGGTTTTTTTTTTTTTTCCTTCTCCTGGCTGCTAAATTGGAAGTTTCCGTATGAAAGAGATATCTTTTGTCTCCTGTTCCTTTCTTTATTTGATCAGTTATGTCAATATATACTCTTGGAAACTCATTTTATTCTGTAGATTAAAATACAGAGCACATTTTTTAAATTAAATGTTTCCAGTTGGGAGCCATCATTTAGAACGTCTTCAGCATTTCCTCTGAACTGCCCAGAGAATCTCGAGGTAGCAAGACCAAGTGCCTGGGGCGACGTGCCCACTCATACCGTGTCTGTGGTAGCTGTGGGTAGCCTTCGGGGGCTTAGGATGCAGATTTTGGTGCCCACCAGCTGCTGAATGCCATCATATCCTTTCTCTCTGGTGCAGGAGTATTTACTGCATAAATGTGGCACCTACCGCATCGTCCTCGGAGGCATGGAAATGGAGTATGTTTATGTCGCGTTGCTGTTGGGTATAGCTTACCTTCCTTATTAGATAATCTTTTCTATTATGGGAAGTTTAAAAAGCACACAGACATACAAAGACCATGAGCCCTTAGGTCATTGTCTCCTAACTATCTCAATGTTTAACCAGTCTCGTTTCATGTGTTCCTCTTCCTTGGAGTGAGAAGGAGTGATGAGAGCATGTTTGAAAATCAAACTGTAGATGTTAAGGGAAAGGAGAAGACTGAACTAAAGAAGGGCAGTACTTCCCTTTTGGCCTGTGGGTGTCCGCGCCTGTGCTGAAAATTGGCAAGTACTCAGAGCATACACATTACATTGAGGGAAAGCTTGCTGGTGGTGGCACACAGCACACACCTTTAATCTCAGAGCTTGGGAGGCAGAGGCAGGTGGATCTTTATGAATTAGAGGCCAGCCTAGGCTACAGAGTGAGTTCCAGGACAGCCAGGGCTACACAGAGAAACCCTGTCTCAAAAAACAAAACAAAATAAACAACAAAACAAAAAACCTAAACCAGCCAAACAAAAAAACCAAAATCTATGGCAGATTTCTAGACTGGAAAGGTGGGTGAGGGTTGCCCTAAAATAACTCCTTCATGAATTTGTTCTCTGAGGATTCCCCTGTCCTTTCTTATATCAGTGTCTTGATTAAATACGAGAATGGCTCCAGGAAGAGGGAGAGAGAGCATCATGCTTACTTAAATAATAGCACAAATAAGTCTGATGGCACCTTCCCTGGGGTCCCCTTCCAGGAGTCACCTGCCCTGGGGATAATGTTTGTTTGAAAAGTCATTTTGTTTCTAATTACAAAAGTATTAGTAGAAGTATTATATACTTCTAATTACAAACGTATTATATGCTCATTGAAAGAAAACTGGAAATTATTATTACAAGTATCTGTACTCCATCAGAGGTATGATTAGGATTAACTTGGCTAATATTCTGATGACATATGACTCACTGTGGCAGTCAGCAAATCCCTTGCAGTCCTGGAAATGCCGTAGGTGTTTGGGGGTGCCTTCTCATGAAATTCTTACAGCATCATTATGAAGTGAGCATGTTCCCACCTCCCAAGTTTAGTTTTTTTTTCCTGTTGACATTTTTATTTTTCAAGATAACAGGAGTTGTATACAAATGACAGACCCCTGCTTCTTTATTTTTATCTAAATAAAAGATAACTCAAGATGAATTCTCAAGAGAGAGAAAAAAAGCTTTATATACATAAGGGACTGTATCTTCCTTCATCGTCTACTTGGAACCAGTGGTTGTGATGCTGTGGTAGAATCAGGAAAGAGGTTGTGGTAAGTTGGAATAGGTACGCTGCTGTTAACATTTTACCAGCAAACCACCTGCCATGCCATGCATGGACAGCAGCAATAGCAGCAGCAGTAGATGGGCACGTCACATACACACTGCTCTGAGCTGAATTTTTGTCAACATAAATATAAATGACTCCTCCCTGTTTATTACATTCTTCAGTGACATCATCTTTAATCTCTGTCTCCTGTCCAACTTCTTCTTCTGTTTGAGGGTTAAACATGGAGATTAAAAAAAAAAAAAGTGTTAGGAAGTTGGAAACACTGTGTTGCACGAGGTTAAACAGATAGAGCTGAGGCTTTGGTCAGTTGGGAAAGTTGTGTTTGCAATTCTATAACAAAAGAGGATTCTGCCGCAGCACCAAATGCCAAAGGGCCACTCATTTGTAAAGCTTGTCGCGTTGCTGGTGGAATCTGCAAACCGGTACCCTCTGCAAGTCTTGCCATGAACTGGAGACATCCAGTTGTTTCCATGTCAATTCCAGTCCTTTCTAGTTCATCACTGTCCAAAAATGAAATAGCACTCGAATCATCAGTTCGTTCAGTAACATGAGCAACTGTTATTGGTCTCCCAGCTAACTTGAATCCATTAAGCTGTTCCAAAGCCTTTTTGGCGCATTCTGAATCAGATAATGTAATGGATCCGTAGCCCTTAGAACCACTGGTTTCACTATCCATCATGAGCAGAATACTTTCAATTCTCCCAAAAGGTTCAGAGACCCCCGGAAGCATATCTTCAGCTACATTAAGGTGTAATGAGCCCACGTAGAGCCCCATAAGGCCAGCATTTCTCTTCTGTACGTTGTTTGCCATTGCAGCAACTCTATTATTTTCTGCCTTTGATGCCTGGACTATGAATGGCACTCCTAAAACTCCTTGGCCAGTTAACCCAGTTGCTAGAGGCACGGAGCTGACATCGACAAATTCCACATAGGCAATTCCTTTGGAACGTCTTGAATTTCTATCAGAAACCATTCTCACATCTCGAACCTTTCCTATTGCAGAGAGAAATTCTTCAAAATGTCTTGGTGAAATTCTTGCTGCCGGTTGCACACAGAAAACTGTCCTTGCGTCCTGTTCCTTGGGAGGAGATTATCAATAGGTTCCCTCACAGGGCTCTGGTCTTTGCTGAATGGACTTTTGCTTCGGGAATGGCTTCTGTAGAGACTTCTGTAGCGGCCTCGGAATCTTCTGTCTCAACTCCGTGAGCAGCTTCCTCTCTTTTTTTGCTTCTACTTTGTTTCCTCTCTCGGCTTTTGCTCTTTTTCCTTTCTCTGTCTCTACTTTGTTTCCATTCTTTCCTTTTGCTTCTTTTTCTCTCATGACTATGACTTCTGCTCTTGCTCCCCACCCCACCCCCTTTTGATATGTTCTTCATGGCCGTTAGCACTGGTTCTCATCCTTACCATTGATAGTTCACGCTGGAATCAGAGGTGAATTCATGGGAGTAGAGAGATGAAATATCGTTAGGCAAGTCCTCCTGTCAGGGGCCTCAAGCATTGCCTCAATATCAATATCTTCTTCTGCCACTTTCTTTACTCCCCTGTATGGGTTTTCTTGTGCCTGTGCTTGACTCGGGACCCACCCCTGCGACAGCATCGGTCAGCTCCCTGAAATGGCCCTCCCAAGTTTTATCTAAGGTAGGGAAACATGCCGAGAGAGGTTGTCTCCAAACCTCTGGTCACTTCTATGACAGGCAGAGGGTAGGAGATCTCTCTCGAACACCCCCCACCCCCATTTCTCACAGAAACAAGTTTTGCCTTTGAACTTTCTTCTGTGCCACCAGTTTTCTAGAGGACACTTAAACTTATAAGGGGGGGTGGTGGTGGTAAGTGGTTATTGTTAAAATGGGTCATGAAGGTCAAGCCTTCATGCTGGAATTAATAGTCATATAAAAAGAACAAGAGATATGAAATCTGGATTTTAATCTCTGAGTGTGTATGTGTGTGTGTGTGTGTGTATACTTGTGTATCAAGGAAAAGCCATTAGGGGTATAACCAGTACAAGGGCCCTCAACAAGAAGCTGACCACACTGGACCCCAGTCTGAGCTTTCCAGAAAGCCCCCAGAAGTGGGAGAAGTCAAGTCACGGGATTTTATTACCACTGCCAAGCAGGCTGAGATGGAAAGGCCTCTGCAGCTGCTTAAGAAGTACAAGCCTATAAAGAACCCTGGCCCTCCCACAGACAGATCTCTTCCTGTACACAGGGAGCTATAGCCGCCAGTCAGGGCTCGAGCCAGCTCTGGGAGGCCCTGAAGGTGGGTGGTATATATACTTACTGCACTGGCTTTTCCTTTCTTGTCACTTGAGATATAATCAGAAGTATTTCCTTGTTGGTCCATAGCACAGACAGTCTGTTTGGCTATGGAAATGAACTAGAGTCTGGCTTCAGGACTTGCTGTGTTTTCCTTGGTAAGATGTTTGGGATTTGAGGCATACTATGACTTTGAGGGTGCCGAGAGGATGTGGGGGTGTTGTAAACTGCACCCCAGAGGCCCTCCACAAGTACCCTTATCATCTAGTGAATGTCCTGGTGTAGATGGTGGGCCCTAAGTACCCTGAAAAGCTGGATTTTTGTTGTTGTTATTGTTGTTAATAACTAAGAGCATAATATACTTTGGAGATGAATTTGTATTATCCCACCTCATGCTATTGAAGTATGAAACCAAGGACAGTTTATCACCTGTGAGAAACACCTTTGATAGAGTCGTGGTCCAGGCAGCTGCCAGTACATCTGCATTGGCCATTCCTGGACCAGTCTCTTTCATGTAGGGGCGAGAATGATGGTCACTATTTGGTGGCTACTTAGTGCGTGCCAGGAGGCTGGTCAGTATTTCCATGATAGTCCAGCCCTGTAGGAAGGTAGGTAATATCTAGGTAGATATCATTTTACCCCCACATTACAGGTAAAGGAGCTCAGGGAAGATAAGGACGCTCGATGAAGTGACTGGGCATAGGTCACTTGGCTCATAAGTGGTAGAGAGCCCAAGTCCCTGCTCTTGACTCTTTTTTTTCTCATTGATTATTGACAACCTCTGTTTGGGTCCCCTTGTGTTTCTTGTCCCACCCCACCCCACCCCACTTGGTTGGGCTCTGCCCTGGGATAACATCTCACCGAGACCGCAGCTCAGCTGGGATTGGGTTTCTAGTGAGTACTGAGGTCTGTCATTTTAGGACAGGATTTCCACTCATAATATACCCTTTGTGATTGTCTTTCAGTGATCTCTGGGCTAGAACTGCTGGGCAGTGGCAAACATTACCTCATGAGTTGCCATCAAACCCCCGGCCATACTGGAAAAGTACAATTTGAAACCTCCTCACGCCAGCCGAATCGGAGATACAGGTTACTCACCAACGAAGAGACATGGGCTGCAACCCACCTTACCACCTCTCCTACAGATTACGATTTTTGTTGCTTTTTACCCTGTGCCTGACGGTGGTTGGGTGGGCCACCAGCAACTACTTTGTGGGTGCTATTCAAGTGATCCCCAAGGCAAAGGACTTCATGGCTAGTTTCCACAAGGTCATACATTTGGGGAATGAAGAAACTCTGGGTCACGATGCAGCCACGAAAAAACCAGAGCTTGCTAACTGCCCTTCGGTGTCTCCAAACCTCAGTAAGTGTTTGCGGTGTGTGTTCTGTAAGTACTACAAAAAGTTACCTCACGGATGTACAGAAAAGTATGAGTAGTAGAATAATAGTTCAGTTTTGCAAAATGGCTATACCTTGGCGTCAGCATGCCAGTTTATTTATTTATTTTTCTTTTTTAAAAAATGGAATCTTCCAAGAGTTTTGTGACGCCCTTACTCCTTTCATTCCATCCTGACTCTGGGACTCATGGGCCTTTGAACCTGGCAGATCGGAAGCACATGCTTGTGTGTGGCCACGGCAACTCAGCATTCTGTTCCAATTCCAGTTTGTTGATCCTCATCAATAATACAGTTCAATCCTATCCTGCGAATGATCCTAATTTGATCATCCATACTATATTAAGTCAACCGGTCTGGACTTGTGGTTCTGTCTCCCGACGTGGGTCTCACTGTCTCTCTAAGACAGAGGGCGCCTGGGCGTACCTGTGTGCTACACCTGCTGTGTCCCCGCTTAAGTCACAGTGTGCAGTTCATGCTTGTCTTTCTGTGGACATAGTAAGCAGGCAGTGTGGGGATGGGGGTATGTCATTCTAGCTGTGTAGTCCAGCTGCCCTCCCAGACAGACAGCTATGGCTTCCTGTCGTCTACACTAGGAGAGAGGTCTGCTGGGTGGCCTGGGGTTCTTTGTAGGCCTGTTGTTCGTAACCTGCTTGTGGGAACTGCAGCCTGTCTGTCTTAGCAAGCCTCAGACTGTTGAGAGAGGGCACTTGGAGATGAAGGGGCTTAGTACAACCTGTTAGCAGCTCGCAGAGTTAAAGCCTGTCTAGTGTATGTGGGGACTTAAAGGGCACAGAGGAGATTATCCCTGTTCCTAAGCAGAGCTCTGCCTCGTCTCCTGCCGGTCAGGCTATCCCTTTGTATTCAGGTCAGAAAATGGGGGTTACTTACTTCAGTCTGATATTCGAAGCCCTGCTCAGGATTGATTACCGTGGACAGCCTCGAGTTTCACCGGCAGATGCTGTGTTAACTGGAAACATCTACCCTGGCATGGTGGGAGAGCAGTGTATGTCATTGTCATCCTGGCTAGGGAGTCCGGTGGGCTTCAGCTTCCTCCTGGTGCCTCGCCCACAGGGACCTAAGCATGAGGAGTGTAGGGCAGAAGTGGGAAGAGGGCCTCACGCAGGAGGTGGAGTCTGCAGAATGTTCTTGGCTTTCATATTCCATCCTTCTCGGTAGAGGAGTTACTGTGTCTTGCCCTGATCTTTAGTGGGCGGTGAGGTGGCTGGGGTTGTCTGCGTGGCTCACCCCAAGAAATGGATCACAGAGCCAGAGTTGACTGGCCAGGCACGGGAAATGCTCTTACACACCAAGTTACTTGCTTTGTCAGCAGGCTGCCATTGTCTTAGTGCTCTGTGTTCGGCTCATGAGACTTCCATTCCAGAGAGAGAGAGAGAGAGCAGTAGGAGCTGTGGTCCTCCCAGGGCTCTGGGCGGAGGGCCAAGCCTCCATCTGAATCAGCTGTGTAAACCCCAGAGCTTCGTGCCACGGCTCCGATTCCAACCTGTGTCCGGTGTTGATTGCAGGAGGCCAGAGCAAGCTCGAGTTTAAGCCGGACCTCACTTTGGAGGAAATAGAGGCTGAGAACCCCAAGGTGTCCAGAGGCCGGTATCACCCTGAAGAATGTAAGGCTCTGCAGAGGGTGGCCATCCTCATTCCCCACCGGAACAGAGAGAAGCACCTGATCTACCTGCTGGAACACCTGCATCCCTTCCTGCAGAGGCAGCAGCTGGACTACGGCATCTATATCATCCACCAGGTGAGGGTGGGCTTCCCTGGACCCTGTAGTCTGCGCGGGAAGCGGCGTGCCTGGCTGTTGTGGGTGAAAGAATTATCATCAGAAAGAGAATTTTCCTCCCTCACCCACCTTCTAGGAGAGCAGAGGAAATTCTGATCCTGAATTTGGAGCCATGGGGCAAAGCCCTAGGAAGTGTCACTGTCCTCCTCACTTGCAGTTTGGGAGGAAGCCTGTTTCTGAGAGCAACCCCCTACATGTGGATTTCGGTAACCAAATCCATGTCCTCTACAAAAACAGCACTTGCTCTTAACCACTGAGCCACCCCTCCAGCTCCTCTAGCTTCTTGTCTGTTGTTGAACAGGCCCTTTTGTAACCGAGGCTTGTCTGACACACAGCCGAGGTTGAGCTTTGATCTCTCTCCCCTTACCTCCGCTTCCCCCAGATTGGGGTTGCAGGCAGACACCAGCACACGTGATTCATCTGGAGGTTGAACTCAGGGCCCTGTGGGTGCCAGCAAGCACGATACCCACTGAGCTACGTCTCCAGCCCACTTCCTCTGTTTTAGAACTAATCTTGCTTTTTAACGACATTGGTTAAAACTGTGATTTATTGAGTCTGCCTTCTTACTTTGGATGGTAGCTACCAAAATATGGCACTATTTTTAGTTTGTTTTCCTTTTCAAAAGATTGTGTGTGTGCGTGTGTGTGTGTGTGTGTGTGTGTGTGTAGTCAGGGGTCTCTCTTACTGTTTCTGCTGCTGCACACTCCACGTTAGCTCACCTGAAAGTTTCCAGGCAGTCCCCCCTGTTCCCACCTTCCCTCTTATCACAGGGTTACAGGGATTTTCACCTCATCTGGCTTTTTTTTTTTTTTTTTTTTTTTTTAAATTTAAACTGTAGTTGAACCAGTTGTTGGTTGGCCATTTCCACAAGTTCTGCACCACCTTTACCCCAGCACCCCATGTGGGCAGGACAGATTATAGGTTGAAAGTTTTGTGGCTGGGTTGGTGTCCAATCTCTGTGCTGGGAGCCTTGTCTGGTTATAGAATCATCTAGGTTTTTTATGTGAGTTCTGGGTTTTAAACCCAGGTTGTTAGGCATGTGTGGCCGTCTCTCAAGACCCCCTTTTCCCATCTCTTCTGTTTTCTTTCATCTTCCCGCCTTTCCCTGCTTTCTCCTTCCTTCATGGCCAGGCTAGCTTGAAACTTTCAATTCTCCTGAGAACTGAGATCATAGGCATGTGCTGTGTTGTTCTGTTTGTATGAACAGAAACATACCGACTCTTTTTTATTTTCTTTCCAGGAAAGTGCTGCTGTAACTTCTAAGAATCGCTTATAATTTTGTTATGATAAGCTGTCAAATGAGACTTTATTTTTACAGCATTCAACTAGCCTTGGGCAAAGTTGTACTGAAAAGTCCTGGTGTCATATTGTACGTTAAATGTTGATGATCTTGCAGGCCGTGTTGTCTTCAGAGCCTTCCGAGCGGCCTCTGTCATTAGTGTCGCAACAGGACTTGGCTGAGCCATTTCCAAGAATGTTTTAAGTAGCTTAGACGTATTAGCAGCAGCCTTCTCGGTTGATAGGTCACAATTTCCTGGTGCTTCCTGACAAGTTCTTAGCTGAGTCTCTTAGAAGTTCAGTGTCAGTGCGGAGGGTTAGCTGGAGATCAGCCAGGAGCCGACAGGAAAGCAGTGACACTAACTGTTGTGACAAGAACCTTTTAGGGGCTTTGTCCGTTTCCTGTGGAATCCATAACGGCCCTTCAAAAACTGAGCTTAGGAGAACAATTCACATGAGCTCCAGCCTCTTAATCAATTGAAGTGCACAATTCTGTTGCTTTATTTTTATTTGTATTTTAATACTACATCGCATTTTATTTTTGGTGCTAAAAAATACCACATAAAAATTATCTCAGCTACTTTCTCATTTTTTAAAAACCATCTTGTTAACTTTTTAAGTGTACTGTTGAGTAGTGTTAAGTATGTGTGGGACTGTGTGGAGAGATGATTCAGCAATTAAGACCACATCAGGCTCTGGCAGAGGACCAAGCTCAGATCCTTAGACTCACTTCCAGCAGCTTACAACTGCCTGTAACTCCAGATCTTAGGACCTGATGTCCACTTCTGCCCTCAGAGGCCACTTATACCCGTGTAGCATGTGCGCGTGCACGCACACACACATACACACACACACACACACACACCATGCACCCACACACATGTACACACACACACATGTACACACACACATGCACGCACACACATATACCATGCACCTAAACAATATGTACACACATACAACACACTGAAAAATAAAATTATTCTTTAAAAATGAAGCTGTTTTCTGATCAGGCTTGATGGCTCATTCTGTCATTCTATTTTTTTTTTTTAAGATATTTTCTTTATTTACATTTCAAATGTCCCCTTTCCTAGTTTCCCCTCTGAAAATCCCCTATCTCCTCTTCTCTCCCCCTGCTCACCAACCCATCCACTCCTGCTTCCTGGCCCTGGCATTCCCCTATACTGGGGCACAGAACCTTCACAGGACCAAGGGCCTCTCCTCCCATTGATGAGCGACTAGGCCATCCTCTGCTACATACGCAGCTCAAGAATGGCTCATTCTGTTATCTCAGCATTTGGGAGTCTGAGGCAGGAACATTGTGGTGAGTTTCAGGCCAGCTTGGAGAAATGTCTCAAAAAACAAAAACAAACTTTACTCTCATACAACCAATCTACTGGACTTTTTGGTCTTTTCATCCAAGCAAATTATTCACCATCAGACAACTTGCCAGACTCAGCGGGTAACTTTTAAATTATAGAATATAAATATGCATGAAACACAAATCCCAACTGAATGGTTTATTTGTTATTATTGCATTTCCTCTGTTAGACCCTAGTGTATGTTGTCTTGCCAATAAACAGAGATAATATAACACTCCTAAATGCAGGTGGAGGAGAGCACACGAGCGAGCCTTTTCTCTGCAACTCTTCATTTTCACGTGCATTTTCCGTAGACGGGAAGTAAAAAGTTTAACCGAGCCAAGCTCCTGAACGTGGGCTATCTGGAAGCTCTCAAGGAGGAGAACTGGGACTGCTTCATATTCCACGATGTGGACCTGGTGCCGGAGAATGACTTCAACCTCTACACCTGTGGTGATCAGCCCAAGCACCTGGTGGTGGGCCGGAACAGCACTGGCTACAGGTAAGATGGCCCTGGCTGCAATCGATCGAGGCCATGCTGATGTGGTGTCCACAGTGAGTTAGGGAGGAGAGAAATGGGGAAAGATAGCCCATTTTCCCTTAATGTGCAGAGCAGCAGTTAAAGGATGAAGTAAGGAAAAAAAAGGTCTCCCAAAACCTTGGCAAGAAACACAAAGACGAAGGGAAGGGGCAGGAGAGAGAATGTGATCCACACAATTGTATTGGGCCGCCTGCAGTGCCTGTGGTGGCCCCGCCCTGCAGTGCCTGTGGTGGGACCTGACAGGCTTTCCCACACAAACCTGCCCACCCATCTTGATTTCCTCTACCGGACAATCTGATGTCATCCTCTAGGCCAGTGTTTGAACATCCTGTCTATTTTGGGGACATCTTGCCAGAGTTCTAGGAAAGGTTGGGGCTGCACATGCCCACCTTCGTAGTCTGCTTGGGAACCAGGATATCCAGGACAAGTTCCTGCCTTTCCGAGCTGCCATGGGAAATCCCACCGTCCATCCTTTTCCTCTCCATATCTGCCTCCCCATAGAGGAATATGATCTTTAACTGTATTTAATTCCAGCTCCTTGTCAAATCTAACCGGCTGGGACTTAGTGGATGCAGGTAAGCCCTATGTAAATTAAGCTGACTGTGCACACACTTCCCTGTCACCTTCCTCCAAGGCCCGCCACTCCTGTGGAGCTATGCCACTCCACCAGTCTGGAGAGGCAGAGAAAGTGCTGGTGTAAGGAAACAGGAAGTTCCTATGGAGACTTCCATGAATCTGTGAGCTCAGCTGCTAGCAGTTAGAAGGAGGGAGGGGAAGTGTGTGTGAAACTAAAACTAACCTGGAAAAGAGAGTGGGAGGCTCTGCTAGAGCCTGCAGAGTGAGAAAGGGAAACTGACCTTCTTGACCACCTTCCTCCGTCTTGGCTCCTGTGTTGCTCTTTCGATGTAGGCCTCTTCCTTTGGATTGCTTAAGAGCATGCCTTTGTGACTCCCATGAGAAGTCCTCTCCGGTGGGAGCGTAATCCACGTCTGCCCCTTCTTTGTGAGGTCCCCGGGACGAACCAGAGTTTGATTCCACCAGCGTTCACTCTGAAGAGCAGTGCGTTTCTTAGGCTTCCTTACAGAGCCCGGTGACCTTAAAGCAGCCTTTCTGGAAGGTCTGCAGTCAGCATGGAGGGCAGGGTCCCTGTGCCCACACAGATGGCAGCACTTCCCGTTAATCTTCCCTAGCCTCTCTAGTTTAGCACCTCCCCTGATGTTGGGGCCATGTGCGCTTCAGAGTGCTCTTAGGCCATGAGGCAGGGAGGAGCAACAGGAACCTGAGGTGAGGGTCCAGTTAACCTCAGTGTTCCCTCCTTCTCTGAGGAAATGTCATCAGGCTACATGCCCAATTGTGACCGACTCTTAGCCTCCTAACTTTTAGCTGTCACGTTCCTGTTCTGTTTCTTTTTCTAATTACATGGGGCGGGGTTAAGGACAGGCTATGGACAAGAGTCTACATTGTATCATAGTGTTAACCTGGCCATCACCATGAAGAGATAATTGCCCACTGGGACCTGATTTTGACCTTACACTCTGGTGTGACCATCGTGGTCTCCATCAGACACTGTGCACTTTAAGAGATGGCCTGTACCTATCTTGCTGTTTAACTTCCCCTTACATCTGGCCAGATGCTGCTGCTATTCCCAGACACCATCGGCAAGCTTTTGTCTCCCTTGCATAGTCGAATAGCCTTACCTTTTGATTTAAACGGACGCTCTGAGGAAAACAGTGGCCCAGAGTGTGTGTGTATACGTGCATGTGTGCATACATGCTGACGAGAGTCAAACATGAGGCCTTTGCAGTATGCAGGTTCTCCACCACTGGGTTATATTTGTTCTGTACTTCTTATCCATCCCTTCAGAATTCAATCTTACTTTGGTCCAGTTTTATTGTATGGATCATGCCCATGCCCACCCGCCTGCCCCCAGCCCCTTTTGTGGCTGGAGAGAGAGTGGCCTTCTACCTCCTTACCTTTGCTATTCTGGGCAAAATTCTGCTGGTGGCAGGCAATTTCAGTTTCAGGGTATCAGTGACTTCTGATGGCAGCTCTGTATCACTGCGTTATAGCCTCAATGAGCTCAGGCTTCTTCATTGCCCCAATAGCCCCATGGATGTAGGTATAAGAAATGTTTTTTTTTTTTTTTTTGTCTACAATCACAAAGAGGAAGAGGAGGACACTGGCTATCTGTTCTCTAGGCCTTAGAGGAAATATGGACTTGTTCCTTTTGCCTCATGTATTCAAACCTATAAGGAGGTTGGTATTGTTGGCATCAAGGGACTGGGCACTGTTCATAAAGAAATGTCCCGTAAGTGTTACCATGGCAAAACTGGAAGAATCTACAACATTACCCAGCATGCTGCAGGCATCATTGCACACTAGCAACTTAAGGGCAAGATTCTTGCCAAGAGAACTCATGTGTGGATTGAGGATATCAAGTACTCTGAGACCAAAGACAGCTTCCTGAACTGGGTGAAGGAAAAGGATCAGAAGCCAAAGGAAGTTAAAGAGAAGGGCACCTGGGTTCAGCTAAAGCGCCAGCCTGCTCCACCCAGAGCTGGACACTTAGTAGGAGACTGAGCTGCTGGAGCTAATTCTGTATGAATTTGTGGCTTAAGGTACAAAAAGGAATAAACAGCCTAGACTGTGGAAAAAACAAAACAAAACAAAACAAAACAAAAACAAATGGAAATGTTTTCACTTGCCACACATTCAGTGGCAGGAAGTTAAAGTACCTTGCCCAAGTGTTTCAGATTCATGGTGAATTTTATTGCCAATAACTCCTATGTGCCCGCCTCCTTTCTCCAAGGACTCCATTGTAACTGTATGACTCCATCTTCCTCATTCTGAGGACCTTACAGCCCTTTAAAATATAGTTGTAAACTCACTTGAGGGACTTTTAAAATGTACCTTCTTCCAGAAAAAGGACCAAAAGCAAAAGTCAGTAAACACAAGAGGCATTTGCTGGACAACAATGGTAAGAGCAGTTCTGTGGTTTCCCTAGAGGCATCTGCTGCTCCTCCCCATAGCAAAGCTGGGCTCAGTGCTCCTTAGCCTACGCTCTTCCTCACCAGAGTCTCACACCGCATCCTCCCTCATCTGTACATCCGGGTCCTTCCAGACCCTGCCCCTCTTGCTGTGGCTGTGGTTCCCAAGAACCCTGGGGTTGTCCAGTTCAGAGCTCTAGGAGGGAAGGCCCCTGGTAGTCCTGTGTTCTCAGCCAGCTGCCTGGAGCTTCGTAAGAACTAGCAGTCCCCTCCAGAGCATGTATGCCAGGTCTCTCATAAAAACTGCTCATTGGTGCCTAGAGGTTATGTGGGGCCACTATTTCTATCCACATGGCCCTGAGGTAGCTGTTTTTGGTTTTGTTTTGTTTTGTTTTGTTTTGTTTTTGATAGTTAAGAGTCCCTTCATTGTAGCCGGGCTTGGTGGTGCATGCCTTTAATCCCAGCACTCGGGAGGCAGAGGCAGGCGGATTTCTGAGTTCGAGGCCAGCTTGGTCTACAAAGTGAGTTCCAGGACAGCCAGGGCTATACAGAGAAACCCCGTCTCGAAAAAACAAAACAAAACAAAACAAAAAGAGTCCCTTCATTGTTAAGCTCTTAAATGTGATTGTGATGGGCAGTCTTGGTTGTCAACTTGACTAGACAGAGAGGTGCCAATGAGATCAGTTGGGTATAGCTCAGGGGTGCCTGGGAGGGCATCTCCAGAGACAGTCAGATCATGATGGCAATGACCAAATTAGTGATTAATGATGGATTTATAATCCTATGACATTAATGGGAAGTGGTGGGTATTTTTAGATTTGGGGTTTACTTGGAGGAAGTGGGTCACTAGAAGTATGTTCCCAGGGACTATGTACTGTCCTGTTCCTCGTCCTCATCTTTGTGTCTTAACTGTCATGAAGTGAGTGGCCGTCCCTACCAACCATATCTTTTCCACTATGATATCCTCACTGGCCACAGGCCCATCAGCAATGGAGCGAGCTGGCCATGGATTGTAGGAAACTATGAGCCAGAATAAAATTGTCCTCCTTTAAGATTGTTTCCCGCAGGTATTTTCATGGTAAAAGTTGATAAACATAATGATATCTATTCCTGTTATGGGATACATAGGGACTAGTTTATATGAGGAGTATAGAAACCGCTCAACCTCAGAGGAGTTTGGGGATACCAGGTGTTGGGTTGGAAATGTCTACAGTATACTGAGTGTCTTTCTTTTGGGTTTTCTTCTTGTCTGGAAAACATCCGTCTTTAGTTGGCTGAAGTCCATGAAAAGTTTGAAATCGTCTATGTGGTCACATGGTTCTGTTTAGTAACTCCCTCCAGCTGCAGTTTGGGAGGGCACCAGAGTTGTATTAAGGGTTAGCCTTAGCCTAGCTTGCTGACAGTTCAGTAGGATAAGAGTCCTTTCAGCCTGGGAGCTCCTCTCTGACATTCCTCCCACCCTCTTGTCCTAGGCCTTAGGCTTCCTCTTTCCCTTATTAGTCTTAACAGTGGTTCAGCGTGGTCTTCAGGTACTCACAGCTGCTGAGTTATCTCCGCACAGGAATCTTGTGAACTTGAACCCTTCGTCCATTGCCCGTTGGCATAAGCCCTAGGAACATCTCAAATTTAGCCTAAGAATAAATTCATTGTCTTGCTCTCAAAACCAAATGATTTTCTTCATACTCGGTTTTCATGAAAGACACTGCATTCCATCTGATTGCCCAAGCCAGGAGTTCATCAGCGTGGGGGTGGCCTGTTGAGCTCTGTAGAAAGCAAACTCTTAAGATGGTGGTTTGCAGAGTGAGTACAACCAAAGCATGGACTGGAACTGTCTCCTGATTTACACCTCTTCACTACCCAAAGGAAAGAGGTGGGGGGGGGGGAGTATATTTATCATGAGATTCATTGATGCTGAACATACCTGGTGTTCT
The DNA here is from genome assembly GCF_900095145.1 of Mus pahari. NCBI lineage: Eukaryota > Metazoa > Chordata > Mammalia > Rodentia > Muridae > Mus > Mus pahari. The sequence continues at coordinate 33,734,889 of NC_034601.1, forward strand.
TAGCAGCCTTTACGTGGGATGGCTTCTCTCACTCACATTTAAGGTGACAGTGAATACCAGAGTTATCAGTAACAGGCATGTGGGTCACCTTACATAGTGGGGTCACCCAATAGCAGATCAAAGGCTAGTAGTACAGGGAGGTGGGTGTGAGGCAAGAGTAGATACATGAAATGGGTGGAGGTGAACCGTCTCCCAAGTGTTCCTGGAATGCTAGCCCCCGAAAACAGGGCTAGCCAGAGCGTCTGTGGGGAACAGAGGGACTTTGTGCTAAATGTCACTTCTCTGTTTTCTCTTTTGCTCCAGGTTGCGTTACAGTAAATATTTTGGGGGTGTTACTGCCCTCAGCAGAGACCAGTTTTTCAAGGTGAATGGATTCTCTAACAACTACTGGGGATGGGGAGGAGAAGACGATGACCTCAGACTCAGGTGAACAGCAGAGAAGGGACCTTCCCTGGGGCTCTGTTCTCAGTGGTGACCTGGAAACCTATACTTGTGTGTAGTTCCTGGACATGCCAGGCGAGCAGGTCCTAAGGCTGCAGAGTTGGCTTAAAGGGTGCCAGGGTATGTGTGTGTGCATGTGTGTGTGCGTGCATGTGTGTGTGTGTGTATGTGTGTTGATGGTAAAAATGTTCCCATTGCCCAGAAATTCCTAACTATTCAAAAGCCCAAAAGTCAGAGTTGTGATCCCAAGGACCTCCTGGGTAGACAGGAGACCTTTCCCTCTTCCTGACGCTGCTTAGAAAGTGTGTTCTAAGCTGGAGATCTGAATTGACAGATGTGTGACGCTCAAGCTCCCACGAGGCTGTGTGGCATGTGTGTGTGTGTGTGTGTGTGTGTGTGTGTGCGCGCGTGCTTAGGGCCTCATGCTGCTCAGTCTTGTCCCCTTCGGGCAGAGAGCCTTTTGCTGTGTTTCTGAAAGAGGAAGGTCTTCCTCCCTAAGGGCTCCATGTCACTCAGACCCCCAGCAGTCACCATCATGCTCACACGAGCTGCTGATCATCTGGAGTCAGGGTTAGGAAGGACTAGAGGGAGCCAGCACTCCCTTTTCCCCCAAGTCCCTTGTACTGCCTAGCTGGGCGAGCAGTACAGTTGCTATGGTTACATACCATCACTGTCTCCTTTCCCACCGATCCTTAGCTTTAAGGGAGAGTGAAACCTCAAGTTTTGTTTTTGCCAGCAGTGGAAGGGTTCACCTTCAGCAACCTTGAGAGTTCTTTTCAGAGATCTCTGCTCGTGGCAGAGAAGGACTTCAGGACAAGCCAGTTGGAAACAGACTTGGAGTTTATCCAAAGGCATTTCTAATACATACTGGGTGCAGGAGTTCACAGATATAGAGGTCTTTGGGGGGAAAGAATACGATATACCCACATGTTGGTGTGGACTTCTCTGGGGGAAATTATATTTCATTGTCTTATATGGCATGCATGTGCACACACATGCACACATACTTGATTCTGTTTCCTAGATAGATTGCTTAAAGGGTGTCAATTACAAGGTTTCACAATTTTTTTTAGCCTTTATTTTTTGCCTACAAATGTTTTGTCTGCACAGACATACCTGTGCACTGTGTATGTGCAGGGCCTGTGGAGGGCAGAAGAAGGAGTCTGATTCCACCTGGGACTGGAGACCACCCTGTGGTTGCTGGGGATTGAACTCTGGTCCTCTGGAAGGGCAATCAGTACGCTTAACCATTGAGCCATCTTTCCAGTCCTACAATAAGGTTCAAAGACCTGTGAACTGGCTCATTTATTTCTCTCCAAAATTTTTCTTTTGTAAATGAAGTTGGGTGTGGTTTTGGGATGTGGGTTATTTAGATTTACAGATGAGAATGGAGTGTCAAGGTGGAAAACTTGAAGATGTAAGCATTCTGACCCTGCATTGGACACTGCTGTTTTTAGCATCCTAGTTTGAAGTGTCTGTAGGAAAACCCTGCGTTATCTCTGCAGGCAAGTTTGGCTGTATCAGCAGTGCTGAAGTTTCCTTTCTGTCTGCAGGAAAGGCAGCCAGATTCCGGGGTGTGGGGGCTCTTCCTCGCCATGTCTTTTTGCTTTTCTGTCTTTCTCTTCTGCCTCCATGAGACATCGTGTTCCTCAGAACAGGTTTCCACCAATGCACTGAATAAGCCAGGAAGGACGGAACATTACATTGATTGAGACCTGCCGACTAATACTGAACACCACCCATCTTTGCTCCTACAGTATTTATTACAGTTTGTAACGCATGTTCCACGTGAATTCTGTTGTTTGAGCCTTTGAAATGCATTCTGTGTCACCAGTCTCATTTCTAGACAAGGCCAAGACCTGGTAGGGTGAGCTGACTCAATGCTGTTGTCAGCCACAGAGCTTAGAGCGAACCTTGGTTTGTGGCCGAGATTATGACTTTACACAGTCATTCCTTTCCTTGTGATGAGAGAGCATTATTAATTGCAGAGTCCAGCAGGCTCGGCTGTCTTGCTGCTTAGGATGCATAATAAATTAATATTTTATCAGGTCCTTCCCTCTCGTTTTAAGAGTCATTAACTTCAAATTGGCATTTCTCCGCTAAGTAAGTGTTAAATGCTATTTCTAAGTTTTTGAGCCACAGAAGACAATGGAACATAATTCTCTCACACCTACACATGGTTGTGTCTTAATCTTTCCACACAAAACCTCCATGTCTGTGAATGCCTGAATCCAGTCTATATTAAGCACTTTGGGTTCACTTGGAACTCACTGTGTAGCTCAGGCTAACTTCAGTTTATCACTGATCCTCATGCCCCTGATTAGCATTGCCACCCAACCTGCTGGAATTACAGGTGTGTGTTGCCACTGGAAGATTCTTTTAGTTTTTGAATGACCTTTCTCTAAACTTGGATGCTGAAATTTCACACCACTTTATTATTATTATTATTATTATTATTTACTTTTTAGAAATCCCATAGAGTTGTCGTATATACTGCTTATTCTGTCCTGAGAGGATATCACTGCTAAGTGTCTGGGTGGCACTTTGGTGATAAAGGATAGTGACCATGTCTCAAAGATAATCATTGTGCCCATGAATAATAGCACCACACTGGCCAGCCTCCTTGTGTGTGTGTGTATGAATTTTTTTTTTAATTGCAGGTGATTCTTTTAAAGAATGGTAGGTCAATGGGATAGAGTTCAAAAATGAACTTCGTTATCTTTCTAGGGTTGAGCTCCATAAAATGAAAATATCCCGGCCCAAGCCCGACGTGGGCAAATACACCATGATCTTCCACACCAGAGACAAAGGCAATGAGGTGAACATGGGCCGGTAAGTCCTGGATTCCCAGACCAGTGTCAACCTGGGTATCAAGTCTCTTGTGTAGCTAACACACCATTGCTGGACTGGTCCCATAGGCTGGCTCACCTTGTTAAAAGCTTTTTACAAAGGAGCTTTTAAAGCAGAGCCCAAAGTAAGAAAGATTATTACCATCAATAAAACTTTCTCTCTCTCTCTCTCTCTCTCTCTCTCTCTCTCTCTCTCTCTCTCTCTCTCTCTCTATATATATATATATATATATATATATATATATATGAAAGAGTAGTACCTAGATCCCTTATTTCAGGGATTGTAAACTCTGGGTTCTCTGCTTTGTCCCACCTTTTCTTCTATCTGCTGGATTCTTTGTCATAACATCTGTGTGTATGCATTACACATGCATCCTTAAAATATAAAAAAGAACCAAAGTACTATTATCATGTTATCATACCTAAAATAATATTAACAAAATACTTCATTATGTTACTACCTGTCCAGTTTTTTTTGTTTTTAGATTTCTCTGATTGTCTAGTAAGGACTCAGTAAAAAAAAAAAAAAAAGAAAGAAAGCATTGGCTTGCTCAGCATGGTACGGAAATGATATCTACGTGATTATGAGGATGATCTCCTTTGGCCTAGAGGTTCTCCTTCGATTCTTTCTCTTTTGGGGAGACGGAGTTTTACTGACTACTTAGTCCATTTTAGCCTCGAGTGGGCTCCCCCCCCCCCCCCCCCCCCCCCCCCCCGTCTTGCCTTCTGAGTGCTGGGAGTGTAGGTGAGCCCCGCCAGGCCCTGCCCCTTCTTTTTCTTGCCTCATTCCTTGCAGTGTGCTTGTTGGACATCAGGGCCTGCATCTGGTGGATTCAGAATCAACCCCTTTATGGGTTTTTTGCTAATTGTTCCCTGGTGACTTGATATGTTCCAGTGATATTATTATTATTATTATTATTATTATTATTATTATTAACACAGGCTGGGAGAACAGGTTTGGTGTCGGGATTGCTCTGTGGCTCTCGGTACTGTGAGCTGATGTACTCGTCCTGAGATCTCTCATGATATCTTTGCCTAGTGATTTTTAGCACCGATTTCTCATTGCCTCAATCAGAGTTGCAGAGCTGTAATGTCCTGATGCTGTCATCCCATCTTCATTTATTGACTCTCTTTACAAAGAAGGATGTCCTTGGGGAGTAGTTCCTACAAGAAAGGCAACCTGAAGGCTGAGAGGCAAACGCTGGCGGATCATTTTCCAGAATTATAGCCTGGTAGTCCGGGTATCCCTGAACATCTTTGGGTTTGGAGTTCATGTTCTTCTTGATAAGAGGTGGCCTTGACTTTGGCCAGCCAGAGCTCTTCAAGCTGACTCCTGAGTCCTGCAGATGTGACCATGGCCGTCTGGAAGCTCTGTGCTCTGTGCTTTGGGGAAGGCAGATGCTCCAGCCTTGTCTGTTCCTCTCCTGCCCACCTTTGGCCCTTTCACTGAGGAACTCCAGCAGATAAACACATTGTGTGTGTGCCTCTGATGGAAGAATTTATGGTCTTTTTTCTGAGTTTTTTTTTCTTTGAAAAGCAATGTTCAAGATTATTTTGGCCTTTTATTAATTTGTACATGTTAAGACAGTGTTAAAAATCTTTTAGCTTTTGTTAGAGGCCACAGGTCTAAAAGAGCAGACTTTTCCATGTCATTTCAGTATTTATCAACAGTCGTGCATTTTTCCATCTGTTAGAATACTTAGAAGTGGTATGAAAAGTACAGATCATCTGGATGCCCAGACAGCCCCCCTGGGTGTGTCCATGTGGCCTTCCCAGACCCACACCCTCCTCCTAACACTCACCGTGCCCTAGGTGACACGTCCCTGAACTTCACAATAACTGCTTTTGTCACTTGATAATTCCTTAGGCTGTTACTTGGTTTTCTCGTTTTCCATATGTTTATATTCCTTAACAAAATAGGGATCACTTTGGCACATTTCCAGCTATGTGTGAGTGTAGTCATACTGTGTTTGTTCTCCTTTGGCATTGTACAGCTCAGTGCTGTGCTTCTGGTATCCACCCACGTTGTCACGGTCACGGCTGAGCTCCTAACCCTGTTGCTTGGCTCCAGCCACAGAGGTGGCTTATTCTTCTTCAAATACATTCAGTTCTTTTGTCTGTCTGTGCCCCCTGACCACAGAGTCTTTGCTTAGAGCGTCCTTCCCTTCCTTCTTCACTCAGTGAACTATGTGTCTTTGAAGAGTCAATGAAACCGACCCTGTCGATGTCCCTCCCTAGACTCTTTCACATAGTAAGGTGACCCTTATCCTCTTGTACACACACATACACATACATATACACTTACACATGCATACACCTACACACACATACATACATACACAGACATACACTCATTCATGCATGCACACACACATACACACTAACAGACACACACACACACACACACACAGATTGGCACACACAGTTTTTTAGACTCTTATGAAAACTATGTATGCTCCTGTCATAGACAACTTTCTTCTCACAATAGTGGAATGGTCAGAGATCCCCTGATGTTCAGCCAAGGACCTGTTAAGAGTGGGCAGCACATACCCCTTTTCTATCAGTGGCTCTTATAATCCTATAGATAGGAGTGCATTGGAAACAATGATCTATCACCGTTGGTCCAGGCTATCATTATTTGATGTGGGATTTGATCCACAAATAACATGGCTATCATTATTCTGTGTTCTGTGAGGAACACACCTTTTATTTTTGGCAGTAAGAAACTCAACAGGTATTATTATATTATTATACAGTAAATTATAAAACCACTTACGAGAACACTTTGGGGCAGGACAGATAGCAACGGGATGCGTGTCATATTCTCGTTTGCTCTTTTTTATCTTTAGAATGAAGCTGTTGCAACAGATGTCACGGGTCTGGAAAACAGATGGCTTATCGAGTTGTTCTTACAGATTACTCTCTGTGGAGCACAACCCTTTATATGCCAACATCACAGTGGATTTCTGGACTGCTGCATGACCCGGATCTTTTGATGACATTCAGAGCTGATGATTGTAATAATTTTGGCCTAGAGACTTCCACAGTAGCACATGTTAAGAACTTGTTCCAGCTAATTATTAGGCTGAAATTTTCCACGTTCTCAGCAGAGCTCTTGGTTATGTAGAATGTAGAACCATAGTAACAAGACAGCTTTCTTGGTTGTTTTGATCATGGCTGTGAAATGTCGTAATGTGCGTACTTGAAGGACTAAAGATAAGAAGATGTGATGAGGTCGACTTGTGAACTGTGTCCTTGCAGGATTCACTTCAGCAATGAATCATGAGATCAAAACGTGGAGAACAAAATTCCCGAGCGTCTTAGAGAACCGGAATTCTGTCTAAGACAGAGAGGTACTAAGATATGTTTCTGTTACTCAGTATATCCTATATGGCCATCTGTGAGGTGGTGGAGTCCGGATTCGAAGAAAACCATAGACGAGGGGAGCAAAGTCAAGAATCAGAAGCCACAGACACGACCGTAAGGAGCTGGCTAAGGACAGAGTATGGAGTGAACTGGCAGCGGTCCCTGTGCAGGCTGCTGCCACCAATCCTCTGTGGCAGATGCTGCCTCATCAGAAACACCTGTGACCACCCGACCCTGAATGTACCCAGCCTCTTGAGAGGCTCTTGCCAGTAATAACCCACCAGAGAACATACTGTCTATTAGTTTTTAAAGCATTTTTATAAAATGATTTTGTACATGTAGGATATGAATGAGCAGTTTATAAGCCACGTAATGACTGATAATATGTCTATAGAGTATCTCTGCAGTAAAAAGTGAAAAAGCTGCCAGTTCTTGGTCTTGTTTTTTTACTGTTAATTTAGGCCAATGATATATTCATTTCAGTACCTGTAATTTTATTATGTATGTATGTATGTATGTATGTATTTATTTGTTTTTTTTTTTTTTTTTTTTTTGAGACAGGGTTTCTCTGTGTAGCCCTGGCTGTCCTGGAACTCACTCTGTAGACCAGGCTGGCCTTGAACTCAGAAATCTGCCTGCCTCTGCCTCCCAAGTGCTGGGATTAAAGGCGTGTGCCACCATCGCCCGGCTCAATTTTAAACATCTTAAAAACAGAAGAGTGGACTAGAGAGATACGCAGCCATTAAGACCAGGTTCTGCAGTTGGAGAGATGGTTGGGTGGATGGGGCACTGCCTGCTCTTCCAGAGGTCCTGAGTTCAATTCCCAGCAACCACATGGTGGCTCACAGCCATCTGTAACGGGATCTGATGCCCTCTTCTGGTGTGCTGAAGAGAGCATACAAACATAAGATACATACTCACGTACATAAAATAATAAATCTTAAAAAAAAAAAAAAAACCAATAAAAAGATCGTGTACTGCTTTTGCAGAGGGCTTGATTTGGGTCCCAGCACTCCCTCGAGGGAGAAGTTTACAACTGCCAGCTTCAGGGATCCTGTGCTTCCGGCCTCTATGGCTCCTGCACACACGTGTATACCCCCATCCCATTCCCATGGTTCTGTCACTGTCTCCTGTTGGTGTCTATGGTGTCCTTGTACAGCCAACTCTAGCAGGTCATGTCTTGGCCTAGTCCCTGGCCTCTCGGTGTCTTCTCTGTGTCTCCTCTGCACAGTCAGAAGTGGGAACCACAGGGCTTTGGGAGGGCACCTGGCTGGTTAGTGCTCAGGCACAGCGTTGGTGGCCCTTGAGGGGACATAGCTCTTAATGAGGCAGAGTGTGGGTTTGAGGAGACAGGGCCTATCATTTGGAATAATGTTGGGGTTGTGGCACTTGCATGGCAACTAGAGAGATTTGAGAAGGTGCCAGCCCTGCTGAGCTTCCTGCGAAGCGGGGCAAAGGTGGAGGGGAAGTGAGAGGAAGGCAGTCAAAGCCATTCTGTTGCTGAGTCAGAGGGCCGGCACGATTATTTCATTTGCTTGGGTGATGCTCTTAAGCGTTGGCCTCCCAATCCACCATTACGTGACTCCATCGACACTGAACTCTGTTGGTCAGTGTAAATAATGTCTAATCCTGCCCAAAGAGGAAGAGAAAGCAGGAAGATTTGGAATGAACAATAGCAAATGAAGAAGGAGAATTTGAAAGGACATTTTTTTTAATAGGCTTGGCAGGTTTACTCAGGGCTAGTCTAGTTTATCAATAACTTAGTGTAGTCAGTAAAAGTTGTAAGTTTTTTCTTTATTTCAGAGAAAACCATACTCGGGGTTTCCTATTTCCTTGCCAAAGCTTATAAAGGGAGTTTTGTTCTTGGGAGATTAGATAATGGCATATGGGAGTGAGAAAGCCTCCCCACCCCCATTCCATTTTTACTCAAGAACCTTTGGTATTTCATCCAGTTTCCTTTGATGATGAGGATCTGAAGGATGGAGGTAGAGGATCTCTGAAAGAGGTTGGGGATGGTAACAGAAAAGAACAGTGTGTCTGGGTTGTTGAGAATCAGTTTCTTAATGGAAGCAGAGTACCATTTATTCCATATAGAAACTCCATCTTTTGTTGTTGGTCACAGGCATCCGCATTAACCGTACGTTGGAAAGCAATGAAACAGGCCTTTGACTTTTCTTCTCTTAATTTGTTCAACCAGGAAAATGTATGTCACCTCAATGACTTGTTACAAAACTTCCTGAGGTACAAGGTAATCTTGTGGGACCTCCATGCCACCTTTGTGCCATTTGACTATCTGTAGGTGGTTGCAAGGCCTAGTGAGGGGCTGGAGCCCTGGGGTACCTGCTTGCTAATTACTCTCTTATCTACCCCTCCTCGGCTGGTTTCAAAGTAGCCCAGGTCCCAATTCCTGTCTATGCATCCAGTCACTGTTAGTGCCATAACATGACACATTTTGAATGGTAAAGGTAGATACACCTACCGTACTGTGGTTGCCAAGAATGATATGAGTGTGGCTATTTGGACATTGCAGCTCCCTGTCATGAGTAGCTGTCACACAGTTATTAATTGATTCCTTAATCACTTGGGCTGTCACTCAATTTTATGGCACTTACAGGTTGTCATGTTTTTATACAATCCCTTGAGATCCGAGGACCATGTGAGGGGTGAGGATGCAGAACAGATAGGGTATTGCTAGAAATCTCACAGTAGGGCAACAGCCAAGTCAAGTCCGAACTCAAGTCTTCTGACTTGAAGACTACTGTTCCATTTTGTCTCCGTTGAGTCTTAGTTCTTCGGGGATAATTTTTCTGAATCTCTGGTCTCTGTTCTGATTCCTACAGAGGTTTAGTATCTTCTGGATCCTAAAAATGACTTTCAAGTGTTATCTGTGCTCTAGCCCTAGTTATTCGGCTCTTAAGCACTACACACACAACTGTACCTCAGTTGGTTATGCTTCTTGGAGGTGTCCACGTTTGCTGTGAATGGACTCCTGAAGGAGATGGAAGACATTTGCTTTTCACTTTTCCCAGGTCCTGTAGAAGCACAGTCCCTGCCAAGAGCCACTTGTATGTGCTATGGATGCAAACTATTAAGGCATGGTCTCAAGTTCCCATAAACTGTTACAGACTTTCATCAGGAACACTCATGTCTGCTGAGAAACTCAGAGAGGTCTCTAAAATGCTCTCATGGGCGTGGTTCAGAGGTCCTGTTCCAGGCAGCACACCTGCACAGACAAATGGCCCATTGACAACTGTTGAACATTCAAATAAATACTGAGCCTGGAGTCTACATGTGTCTAAGTGTGTGTAGTTTGGGAGCTTAGGAAAGTCAATGAAGGGTAAGCTACAACTGGATACTTAGTCTGTATCAATTTCTCTCTCTCTTTTAAAAAAGACTCTGTGAGTGTGTGTGTGAGTGTGTGTGTGTGTGTGTATGTGTGTGTGCATGCCCACATGTTGACATGTGATGCACCTGATTGTGCCAGGCGTGGGGACCGTGGGCTGCAGGAATGCTGTGTGAGAGCATCTCCCATGTGCTGGCAGTGTTGCCTTTGTCGAAGACCTTGTTGAATGTGATGACCCTTGAGTCTTCAGGTCTATGTGCATGAAACCAGACTCAGCCACTTATCTAGTTGTGGCTCCTGTTCCCTAGCCTGTCTCATAGGAGTTGATAAGAAGCTGAGCGAGGTGTAGCAGGAAAGGGATCAGAGGAAGGAGACTCAGATGTAGAGCAACTCTTGACTCTCTAGCAAGACACCATGTTAGTAGTCGGATTCTAATCCCTGCCTCCCCTGCACTGCTTGTCAACCAGACAGGTAAGGCTGGAGTTAGATGGAGAATGTTAGTTTTTCAAGTGTGTGTACTACTTAAGAGTAGCTGGAGAGTATCTGCTCTGCTGTTCAAACAGAAGCAGATCCTTTACTCTGGTTCCAGGGCTGACAAATTTGAGCAGTGGGCTTTACAGTGTTAAATGTAACCGGGCTGCCAAGCCCTGGGGTTAGGGTTAGGGTTAGGGTTAGGGTTAGGGTTAG
>NC_034601.1:33745625-33757702 GCF_900095145.1 Mus pahari
TTAGGGATTAGGGTTTAGGGTTAGGGTTTAGGATTAGGGTTAGGGTTAACGTTGGGGATTAGGGTGTAGGGTTAGAGCTTAGGGTTACTGTTAGGGTTACGCTTATGGATTAGGGTTAGGGCTTAGGTGTTTAGGTTAGGCTTATGGTTAGAGTTAGTCTTGGAAAAGATAAGGTCACCCAGAACCAAGGTGATATGTCTATGTTGCAGTCAGTTAACCCTGCATCCCAGAGTTAGTGTGTGTTTCAGTGGTAATTGCTAAGAAAAGGAACGTTTCACCAATTGTATATCTGGGTGGTTTTTAACCAGTGCAGCCCCCCCTCCGGGCCCTCAGAGTCAGGCCCTCTCTTCTCTCTCCTCTCCCTGTTTTATGAGGGCTCCACCTGGACACTGCTGAGCTGGGGCCTGGGACCTCAGGCTTGCCACCCCATTTCCAATTCCAGGATCTTGGAGAGGAGAAAGAAGCCTGGGGCTCCAGGGAAACGAACAGGATGGGAGTGTGCAGCAGCAGTGAAGAAATTGCTGGATGACCTAAAGAGAATAGTGCCAACGGTCACAGCTCAGCCCTCTGCAGAGGGAGACTGATGCTTGTCCCTTTTCAGCATTGCCCCTGGCCAATGTGATGGCTGGGTTTACCATCCTTCTTTGGTTTGGGGAGGAGCAAAACTGGTTCCTGTGGGTGATGGGGCTGGAACTCTGTATACTGTGCTTCTGAGGCTGAGATCCAGTCACAAAGAAATCAGGGTTTTGTAAGAGAGAAGGATTTGGAGCATAAAGCTCTGGCCGGAAGGCAGGAGTAGGGTTGGACTGGGCAGGAATCACTCAGCTCGTGGAACTTATTGGAAAACCTAGTAAATGATGAAAAGCCAAACATCCCAGGAGGTAGGGAATGCAACTTAGTGGATAAAGGGTTTGCCTAGCATGAGTGAAGCTTGGGTATATAATATAGATTAAAGGCGCTAGACAGAAAAACTCATTCCAATCTTCTCCTTCCCCCTCTAAAGAACCACGTGGATCCTCTTGCCCAAGGCAGGTGTTATTTATCCTGTTACCTACAATGTCTTCTTCAGAAGAGACAAAAGGAGGTGGAGGGTTGGAGGCACGATATTTTGAGGAGCAGAGACCATACTTCTGCCACAGGGGAGTCCAGTCCTCCTCTCTGATCCCTCTTCTACCCCAGTGTTCTGCCTAATCACGGGGTCCGGGTGAGGCAAGGCCTCTAGTACCCGTGTTGAGTCTTCCTAAGTGATGGGTGTGTGTTTGCTATATAAGGAACACGGATGGCTATTGACATCAGATATGTTGCCTCCAATTACAAAGAGCAATAGCTTCAAAGGTCAACGCAGGAAGGAAAAGCAAAGGAAACAGAATTCTAGCGAATCATTCATTCCCTGTCCATCTGGGCAGTGCACCAGCCATCAGGCACCTACTGGTCCATGTCTCCCACTTCCGCCATTGTAACCCCTGCAGTTGGGGCTCTTCTGTTGGAAACCCCGTTTATTTCGACTTATGCAGGGCCCGTTGAAATCAAAGAAAGGGAGCGTATTTTATGGACTCCTTTATTTATGGATAGGCAAACAAACGGTGACTTGTCAGGACTTCCTTCGGGATCCTTAATGTGAGCAAACTATTTTGACAGCAAACAAAAGACCCTATAAATCACTTGTTTGAATAGCTGGCATGGATCCCGCGGTTTGAGAAGTGTTTCCGGTTGAAACCTCTGAGGGGAAAAGACTGAGCTGATGTAAAATGGGCATGGTCGATGTCCCCAAAGTTTCCATATACTCAATGAACAGAGAGTGGGGTTGATAAATGCACATCACTCCACAGGGCATGAGAGGAAGTCTGAACACTTTGTTAAACGAAAATCAAGGGTTGTCCTGGAGACTAAAGGCATCCAAAGGTGTGAGGAACACTGCAGGCAGAAGTCACAGCAGAACTAGAGGCAGAGTAAGGCATGACTCTGCAATGTCCTCCTCCTTCACAGGGCAACCCCCCTCCCCCAGCCTACACAGTGACAAACAAAAGTCCTGCAAGGCTGAGGAAAATAGTGTTTCTTGAATTTGCTACTCAAAACAGACAGAGCTTACAATGAATGGTGAGGCAGGCTCCTTTGAATATCACTGTGCTCCCACATTAAACATAGACAGGAATGAGAGTCATCTCCACTCTCCAAATTTTTCTCTTATATAGTACATGTAAGTACTACATTAAATATAGTACATATATAGTACACTTTCTGTCTTATAGTATATAAATACGTTGTGGAATTTAGGCAAGGATGAGAAATATTTCTGCTAAGGATTGCAGCATCTTGAGAGCCTAAAGGAAGCCTATTCCACCGGAACTGGCATTTGAGAGAGACAAGCAGGAGTCACGGGGCGGAGCACACAGAGGGTGTGTCATGAAACAGCAGGTTCCAGCACCAAATTCAGAGTCACCCAGGGAGGGAGGTATGGTGGAGACACTGTGTGTGCTTAATATTCGATTCTGCTCCAGTAGAACATGGTGCCCAGGAGAACCCAAAACTAGAATGGGGAAGAGAGGAAAACAAAGAATTAAGATATCAAAAAAAACAAAAAACAAAAAAACAAAAACAAAAACAAAACAAAACAAAAAAAACAAAAACAAAAAAAAAAACCCTACTTTAATATAAAACAATTATGTTCCTTCCATTCAGGCTTAGGGGACACGGGGTTTCTAGTAGTAATTTAGGCGATGACAATCTCAAGGGCCCGATGCTCACTCTGATCCAGAGCATTGCGTCTATATCCTGCCGCTCAGAGCGATCTCTCCATCCCCCATTCCCCAGGCTCCCACCCCACTTCCCACATAGTCTCTCTGATTTCTCAAGCGCGCTTCTCATCTCCATACTGAAATAGCCTTGGGGAAATTCTTCTCTCTAAGTTGTCTCCAGTGTGCTTCTATTCTCAGTCAGAGACTACTTGGATGATCTATCCTCTTCATTTTTATTTATTTATTTTTGAGATGGGTTCTCACAGAGCCTAGGCTGGCCCTGAGCTTTCTATATAGCCAAGGATGACCTTCTGATGCCAACTTCCAAGTTACGAGGCTATAGGCACGTGCAACCATGCTTGGCTTATTTAGTGCTGGGATCTAACTCGGGGTTTGGGGCATACGAGGCAGGGGCTCTACCAACGGAGTTCAGCCATTGGGTCCCCTTTCTCCTAATCTTAAAACTTTTTCTTCCACGGGACTTCCCTAACCTCCTAATATGTTTGCCAGCTTTGCATGACTGCCTCTGAAGAGCACCACAGACCCCTAAGACCTCTCACTCACGGATGGAGTTGGAATGTCCGAGCTGTCTCAGGTCTGCCATCTACTTCCGAGGGTCCTAGCCACGCCATCTGGCTTTCCCGAGCCCCAGTCTCGGTATCTATAAACAAACTTCCTATCTCCTCTCTCTACTTCAGATCTAGGGCTGTGAGTAAGATAATGAAATAACAACTGAGCCTAATATTTACTAAGGATTATGTGAATCGGGCATATCTGTCTTCAAAGCTCCCGGAAGAGCCGGAAGTACAGGGAAGATAAGTAACTATCCAAATCCATAGGACCCAATGGACTTTAGAGTATTCCTTATCAAGCCTTACAGGAAAGCCCTCTGAGTAAGCCCTCTGGTATGTCTAGGAGTTCTTCTCAAGCATGGTTCCTGGATGGGCAGATATACCTACCTACTGCTCTTGAGGGGTTTCATATAAAGACTATCTGACATGGTGTCTCATCAACAGCAGACCTTCCATATCGTTTGCTCTCATCCCTCCCCTCTGCTGAACTTCAGGAGATATTTGCAATATCTATAATTTAGAATTCGATATGTGAATACAGTGTTGGTTGGCAGCTCCATGGTATTCAAAAGCCTTTAAATGTCCAGTAGTTCCTGCTCAGATAGACACCTCCCTGTTGTCTAGTAAATTCATTTAGTAAATTACTGAGCTCTTACTATGTGCTATGCTAGGCACGGAGGAACAAAGAGCAGCTGGCTCTCTGCCTCTGACGCATCAAATATGTCACAGGGATATCGTTTCACAACAGAGATGAAGAAGTCCTAAGAGCGATCATAAACCACTTCCTGGGGGACACAGCTTTCTCTCTCCTCCCCCATTTGTACCCTCTCACTCAGCACTTTTTAAAGCATACTACACAAGCGCCCTTCAGGGGTCAATGAGGTCAAGAATAGTTCAGTGGTTTGTTTTGGTTTGATTTTTTAACATGGGCTCTGGCAGCACAAAAGCAGTGTAAGGTCAAGTCTCAGGGAGAGCAGAGGCAGGTGGACTACACTGCACTAGTGCCCACTGTATTCTGTCCTGTTATACCCTTTGTGGGGAAAGAAGAAGCGGGACGTTTTCTCTGGTATTGTCTTCTATGCAACAACAAAAGCTACTGGTTGTTTTACACTTTGTTGATTACATATCTTTAAAAATATTCTCTATGATTTAAAAAAATCCATTGTATATTAAAATACAGTTGTCCAGCAGGGAAGTTGGCATTCCACACCTCAAGGTGTCCTTGGTCTGGTGAGAGAAGTTTCCTGACTATCTTAGCTGAAAATCTAGTTTTACAGACTTTCTAGGGTGGCTGAAATAGCTGGGGACCTTCTCAAGTTCTCTCCTTATTGTCCCTTTCTGAAATAAAATGTGCTGTGGATACTCACAGTCCAGCAGAGGATGGCAAATCCAAACCAGGCAACTCCCCAGGCATGCCGGTCCATTGGTCCGGAGATCAGTTGATAGCAGCCCTGGTAAGACAGTATGAGCTCCATCAATGAGGAGAATCCAGAGCAGAGATAAGAACTGAGTGGGAAAGCTGATTCCTGACAAATCAAGGGCCAGCAGAGTCCAGCTGACAACCAGGCAACGCTGCCATCTGAGAGACTCAGCCGTAACCTTGGGGGATCACAGGGAATAACGCCCAGGAGATGTAGAATTCATGCTGATTCCATGCACCAAAAGGCCCAGAGGCAAGTGTGCTAGATTTGCCAGCAAATTTCAACAATTATCCTGGGTTGGCTCCACCCAGTGGCTACAGGTATACACTAGATGCTCTCTTTCTGTCTCCCAGGATCCTCCCTTTTGTAAATAGCTCTGTGCCGTTTCCCACCCTACCCCCACAAAACCTTTACTCTTTTTTTCATTGCAGGATGCCCAAATGAAAACTTCTGGAATTTTCCTTAATTTCTTTACCTAATTTTCAACACTTATGCAAATCCTTTTAGGGTCTATTTAAAAGCATATCACAA
The DNA here is from genome assembly GCF_900095145.1 of Mus pahari. Classification (NCBI taxonomy): domain Eukaryota; kingdom Metazoa; phylum Chordata; class Mammalia; order Rodentia; family Muridae; genus Mus; species Mus pahari. Next base: position 33,750,885 of record NC_034601.1, read on the forward strand.
ATACAAACACTCCCAAGTCGCCCTTGTACCACTTTGTTCCCTCTAGGGCTTCATTGAAGGGTTAAAGCTCATCTCCAGGAAGAGCAAGCATGGGCCTCCTCCTGTGGTAAGGATTCAGTTAATCAGGGGACAAAGCCTAGCACATCTGACTCCACCCACTAGGTCTAGGCCTCTCCATCCCTTCTAGACATCTTGCAATCATTCCAGCTTCATAAGGCTGGCCTCTTTGAATTTCCTCCAAAATGCTAAGGATGCTCTGGTCTTTGCACGGGCTGCTTTCTTTGCTGAGAAGTGTTCTCTAACACTTCAGTTCCTCATCTCTGCACATAATTCAGAACTTTGCAGATGTCCTCTCAACAAATTCTCTCTGGACAGCCACAGGAAAAAACCCCACTCACAAACCCTGCTTTATCTCTGCTCCTGACACTTACCACACTACTTGGCACTTGACTGGGCCCTTGTGTGCAGCGTGTTTACAATTTGTCACTTATAATAGGATGTGACCTCCACAAGGGTAGTGAATTTTTATCTTGTTAATTGTTGAATTCTAGAGCCTGGCATGTAGTAGATACCTAGTGATAATTTACGGAATGATTGCTTGTGGTTCCGGCATTCAGGATGATCAAGCAAGAGGGTTACAAGTTCAAAGCCAGTCCTAGCTACGTAATAATGAGTTTAAGGTCATTCAGGGCTACACAAAGAATTGAGAGCCATCCTGAGCTACAGAACAATATTCTGTCTTAAGTGAACAAGTGAATGAATAAACAAACAAAACAAGCAGACTTAATGAAAGATACTAAGTAGTGATTACAACCTCCACTTGAAATACTCAGAACACATCCATCCTCTTGAAAATCTTGGGAGGAAATTATTAATCTAATATTATATATAACAGCCAGTTTGTGCCAAGTGCAGGGTTACTAAGTAGGGCACTTAGCTGGGGCAATCCAGAAAGGCCTCTTGTCTTTATGGGACTCACAGTCAAAATCCCCAGTTTTCACCTCATGATTGAGCTTCCAGGATGCTAATCGTTTTATTGGGACTTTACTCTCTGATTATATGTTAATATTCTTGAGGTGACATCATCAGGATTTGCATGTAGCATTTTCAAGGCTAATGGTGAAGCTTAAGTTCCCACTCCCTGGCCCCCTTTCTTTCTCTCTCTTTCTCTCTCTCTCTCTCTCTCTCTCTCTCTCTCTCTCTCTCTCTCTCTCTCTCTNTATGTGTGTATGTGTGTGTGTGTGTGTGTGTGTGTGTGTGTGTGTGTGTGTTCAACCCTCTATACTATACTTAGGCTGACTTTCCTGGTTTTGTTAGTTTTTACAGCTATAGCAACACTGGTGTGTCATAGGTGTTGAAAAGCTTCAATGTGGCTATGCAAAGAGGAGTCATTCACTCCTTCATTCACTTATTCAGCCACCCACCATTTATTGAGTGCCTACTCTGTGCCAGGCATTATGCTAAGTACTGAAGATCCGGAACTGAGTAATGCAGTCCTCAAGGGAGCTCATGGAAATGCTTGGACAGGATAAGTGTAAAAGCAACAGCAAGTATATAGTAAGTATGGGGCAGGTTTTATGCTCTACAGCAAAGGATTGTTGGAGTGGAATTTGCAGCACCTATATGTCAGACAGTGGAGATGTGTGGGAATCTGGGGGATTGGGGTAGGGAGAGTCAGAAAGATAGATAGGTGGGCTTACGATTGAGGAAGTGGGAGCAAATGGAGTAAGGGACAGAAAGGAAGGGAAGAAATGGCAGGGATGAAGGAACTTGGTTGAAGAGTGGGTCTAAGCAGTGATGGTTTATGCTTTCATTCAGCTGAGTGGCGATGGAGACACCAAAGGCAGGAGGCCAAAGGAAGGTGTCAGGATGGGTATGGAGGTCCAAAGACAGAAAAAGGGGGAGGGGGACTTAATTTGAGTTTCCCTTTCAAACTTGCTAGCTAAACTTGAGTAGGTGGTTTTAGTTGATTTTCTCAGCTAGTGTTATGGTAGAGGGATGATAAATTATGCCATCATTGGAAGGTGGGCCTTTTTTTGTCCCCTTTAGAGAGAAGACACTGTTCATGCGTGACTGTAATTTAAGAAAGAAGGGTTTGTATGAGAGACTCCTGATATGGAACTGCTGAAAACATTTTATGAGTAGTTTGAGTGATAGTTGCATTTTATAGTGATTGTAAGCAGTCTGTTTAATCTTTATTACTGATGAACATAACTGACTGAAGTGACGCCATAACAAGGCGGCTGTACAGTTCAGTGACAGATGCTCCAGACACTGCTACGAAACCAGTCGATCACTGCCTTATCCTTTGTGAATTAAAGCATCCAACTGTAGTCCAGCTATCCTGCCAGGTGTAACAATGGTGTCTTTTACTCTAAATGTGTGGTTTGTAGCATTTACTTCTGTAGGGAAAAGCCTGATGCTTCTCAATTATTTGACAAACCCACATACGGCTAGGCTTCCTCACAATGACCACACCCAAAGCAGGACAGAACATTTCAGTGTGCTGTATCAGCAGATGCCACCTATAGGGGTGCGAGCGTGCTCACCAAAACTTTGGGGGGGGGTTCTGTTTCCAAGCCTTAATTGGTGTGGCATCTCTGCTCTGAAGCTATATGGCTTGGGGTTGAAACCTAACAGCCATTTACTAATTGTGTGAGCTTGGACAAGGCCCCAGTGAGCATCTCTCACTCCATTCCTCAGGTACAGACTACAGGGTACAGCCAGCACTGACATTTGAGCATCAGGAGCATGGCAGTCTGTGTGTGGCACATGACACATGGCACAACATCTGGAGCTCAGGAGGGCCTCAATAAAAGTTTCATGATCACCCTTGGGTTGCCTTCATCAGCTCAGAGGCACTTTTGCAAAACCCTCAGCCCAAACCACCAATCTGATATTGCTTGACACTGCCCTTTGTCACTTCTGACCTCAGCAGTTGTCACTGTTTGGGGATTAAATCATATTCTTTTGTATAGCATCCCTTCCAATCTACATTTTGCAAGCCTTCGTCTAATGCAAATATTTCTCAGAAAAACCATTTCTAAACACTACACAGACTGTCTTCATTTATACAAAACTGGTTAGTGCTACGGAAGTCTTCATGTCACAGTAATTTTTTACTAAAAGTGAATTTGCAACAATTTGAAATGAGCACCCCCCCGCCCCCAGTGTACTAACAGAGAAGGAAGACAATGACATAAGGATTAGGGGAAGCATGAAGAATTCCTTACAGAGTCTACTCACAGCTGACTATTGTTTTCTTCATAAGGAGTGGCAGCGCTTTCTGCTAGCTCATCAGAGGGGAGACAGCTCACCTGACTGTGGTAATAACCAGGCACCCCAAGTTTGCAAGCATCCAGGTTGAGAGGCTCATTAAGCTTGTTCATGACACAGCACTGCCGAGGCCAGGGGTAGTCAGCATCATTATTCTCCACCCGGAAGGCGGAGGTGTATTTCTGCCAGTCTGACGGACCGTTTACACCACAGCAGTGGTCCTGCCGGAGGATGAGAGACACAAAGTTATCGTTATGGTCCACACCAAAGCCACCAATGTCACAACCAAGGCTTTGTGGAGAAAATATTCAAAAGCATATTATATCCTACAGTACTCAAATATTTCCAGCCTGGAGCTCAAGGTTTTTCTAAGTTTCCAACAATGTTTTTATGTTGATTTCTTTACCAGCCATGAATGGGCTCATTACTTTAAGTCTGTAAGGCAGTGGTTCTCAACTTGTGTGTCATGACCACTTCGGGATCAATGACCCTTTCATAGGGTCACATATCAGATATCATGTATATCAGATATTTACATTGTGATTCATTATGGTTATAAAGTAGCACCAAAAGTAATTTTATGGCTGGGGAGAGGTCACCACAACATGAGGAACTGTACTAAATAAAGAGTCACAGAATTAGGAAGGTTGAGAACCACACTCTAAGCCTTATTTCTTTTGATTGTAAATATGAAATGAACATAGTACCTACTTTGTAGAGTCTTTGTGAAGATCAAGTGTGTCAATATAGATAATGTACTTGATACAGCTCATAGTAAACTCTTAACAGGCATTAATTATTATTAATATTTATAGAAAGATACATCACGAGAGAACTATAATTATTTAAAATCACAAAACAGAAAGTTTTAGTAGTAAATAAATTATTAGCAATTATTCATGTTTTTCTATATTCATCGTATTTTCCTAGAGTAACTGTGCATTCTTTTTATAAAGGGGGAAAGTAAACTGGAAAAAATATTTCAGACCTGGTGGCGCACAGCTGTCTCTCTACGTAAGAAAAGGAGGTCAACATATACACAGCGGATGCCCTGGTACTCTGAACACAACTGAAGAGAAAGGCAGTAAAATCCATATTTATGATCCCTTATCATAAATTCTGCCAAAATGTTTCAGGGAAGAAATAAAACTTACAGGCCTCTCCCAGTTTTTATAATAAAGATGACCAAGGAATTCTGAGGGCAAAGATCATCTTGAAATGATGTACCATTTTGCCATTTAGATATGGGAAATAGCTAACCAGGAAAAAGATTCATTCTGCACTGTGTGTGTGTGTATGTGCATGTGTGTATGTATGTTTATGTGTATGTGTGCGCATGTGTATATGTGTGTGTGCATGTTTGTAAATGTGTGTATGTGTGCTTGTATGTATGTGTGTGCATGTGATTTTGTGTTTGTGCACACACACACACACACACACACACACACACACACACACGTACATGTGAAGGCCAGAGCTTGATGTCAAGTGTCATTCTCAATCTGTCCACATTATTTTCTGAGACAGATTTCTCACTGGAACTGGAGCTCACCAGTGAGTCTCAGGAACCCCTCCCTGTCTTAGCCTTTTCCACACCAGGATTATGGACACACATCCCCATATACAGCTTTTTATATAGGTGCTAGGGATTAAATTGTGGTTCTCACGGTTGCGCAGCAGGTGTTTGACTAAGTGAGCCATCTTTCCAGCCCCTATCCTGTGCCCTTCTCTCTAGCCCCTCATTCTGTGTCCATCTCTCCAGCCTCTCAGTCTGTGTCCATCTCTCTAGCGCCCCCTTCTGTGTTTTAATTGGTGTGTCTCAGGGGCAATGAGTTAATAGGGACAAAACATGACCATTGCAGTTGGCAGGATGGGAGGGACCAGTAACCGTTGCATGTGTCATGGAAGTAGAGTGTTGTGGTCAGAAGCCAATTGCACTTGGCCAAGAGCAGCTGAAAGTGTGAAAATATAAGCAGCAGGCACGGGTTTCTCTTCTGAGACTTGTCATGAGTTAGAACTGCATAATGGGTGACTATCGGGCAGGGTTCTAGAGGATCATCTTGCAGGCTGATGAGTCAGAGCAGAGTAAGCCGAAGAAAAGGAGAGGAACTTGGAATGGAAGCCAGCGACTTGGGTGTGGGGCAGTGTGTCTGTCTTGGCTGCAGACAAACGTGGATAAATGGGCAGATAGCTGGGAGAGAGAAGGAATGTATCCCAACTGATTGCTTCTATATTCTTTTTTTTTTTTTATTTTCTTTATTTACATTTCAAATGCTATCCCTGAAGTTCCCTATACCCCACCCCCACCCCTGCTCCCCTACCCACCCACTCCCACTACTTGGCCCAGGCCTTGCCTTGTGCTGGGTCATATAAAGTTTGCAAGACCAAGGGGCCTCTCTTTGCTTCTATATTCTTAAGGCATGAGGTGTAGCCATGACTGAGGGTGGGGAGTAGTTTTGCAGAGGCAAAAAAAATGGAAATCTATGCAATAGTGACAAAGCAGATTTCTTGGAAAATGCACCAGGAGAGAGAGTGCCTATGTGAGCTTTATAGTTAAATTAGCATGGCTGGGGTACTTTTCTCAGAAATATTTAGCCCTTAGGGGAGAAGTGGGCAAAAACTGTATTAACTTCATAGTGACTGTGTAGGAAAGATGAAAGTAGATTCACAATGGCGTAAAGGAGCCAGCAGAGAGCGAAGGTTATAAGAGGAAGCAGGAAAGGGTGTTGGGAAATGAAAACATGGGCAATTGATTAGAGGTCCCAATGGGACAAAACAATGATGTGAGGATGTTAGAGCCAATGTCAGAAATGTCAGAAAGTGGGTGGCACAGTTACTGGTGATGACATGCTGGCTTTTGCCATGGAGAAAGGTGGCTGAGGTGAGGGAGGAGATCTACGGAATGCAGGAAGACAAGGAATCGACAGAACAGATGTTGTCTGAGTCCCCATGGGGTGTGTGAAGCCTCATCTTGGACAGGATGATTAGATCACGAATGGCAGGGGCACAGTGGTGATACTGAAATCCCTAGGAGGGAGGCGGGAGAGTGACTGTGTGCAGTATGGTTGATAAATAACTATAACAAGGAGACCCCAGGCTGATAGCATGGACCTCAAGTTTTTAAACAGGGAGCCAATCAAGGGAAGAGATAGAAGAGGAGCCGTGCAGAGCATAGAGGAAATCTAGCCAATTTCTAGGTCCCATGGCACATGAAGGTAAGGGAACAGGCAGGGGACACTAGGAAGTGCCAAGTGTCTAGTGAAGTAGTAGTGTAAAGAGAGCGTTGAAAGGGGTAGAGGAGACTGAAAGGTTCCAGTGCATGTGTGTGTGTGTGTGTGTGTGTGTGTGTGTGTGAGAGAGAGAGAGAGAGAGAGAGAGAGAGAGAATGTGAGTGTGTATATATCAGTGAGTGTGTGTATGTCAGTGAATGAGAGTGTGTATTCATGTGAGTGTGTGAGAGTTTGAGTGTGTGTGTGTGAGAGAATGTGAGTCTATGTCAGTGAGTGTGTATATCCAGGTGAGAATGTGAGTGAGAGTTTGTG
>NC_034601.1:33757754-33795707 GCF_900095145.1 Mus pahari
AGAGAGAGAGAGAGAGAGAGAGAGAGAGAAAGAGAGAAGAGGAGACTGAAAGATTGGTGTGTGTGTGTGCATGTGTGCGTGTGCATGTGTGTGTGTGAGAGAGAATGTGAATGTGTGTATGTCAGTGAGTGTGAGTGTGTATCTATGTGAGTGTGTGAGTGAGAGAATTTGCATGTGTGTATATGTGTGTGTTGGGGCCAATGCAAAGTTGACTCACATTAGAGGTTACATACAAAAGACAACATGGACAATACTCTGGGAGACTTGGGGTTCTGATGGTATTTGGGGTAGGCATGGATATGTGGTATGATGGCCACTTAAAACTGAGTGATTAAATCAAATCATGTCTCCTGATACTTAGCAGAATTCATCAAAGGAGGCAAAAAAGGTGAGACATGTATATGTCACCAGATGAGTTCTCTGTGGGGCAGGTGAGGCGCCCCTTCCTGTTACTGTAAGTGAAAGTGAAGTCTTTAGAGGCAGAATATATTATTAATCCAATGTTAGTTAACATACACTCTATAGGGCAGGCTAATCTGCGTCAAAGTTTTACATAAAATATGGATCTAGAGCCCTGCCCCCTGCCCCCCCATCACTCATTTAACATTCCCCCATCCTCAGGCTCCCCAGTAAACAAGAGGCATTGCTGATCTTCTTGTTCCTTCTCCAGTAGAAGAAACCTACTGGAGGTGCTGACTTCACTCCCACCCACATTCGTGTGGCTACCCATTCAGGTGTAGAGGCGATCACCCCAGGGGCGATCACCCCGGGACCACACTCCTCACCTGGAGCATGAGCCTGTCCCAGGTCTTGGTGACCCCATTGTTCTTCCATTTGTCATCATTGGTTGGGGGACTGTTGTTTTGATACCTCATCAGCATCTGCTTCAGGAAGAGGTTGGTTGTGAACTGCAGGGGTGGGAATGACAGAGGAGAGTCAGCACACCTACTCCCTAGAAATGCCAAGTAGCGCCTGTTGCTCTTTAAACTGAACATTCTCTTGGGGAAGCTAAACTCAGGGGCACTATGCTCATTTGGCCGGGGGCTGCTTTGGGTTTCCGTATAAGAAGGAATCACTGCATGACTGGGTGTTTTAAGGATGGTGTAGATTAGGGAAACAGTGAAAAACAGAGCAAGAAAGATTCTGAATTATGTCTTCCACGAGGCAGAAGATGTAGAAAGGCCACGGTGTGGATGAATGGCGGTCAGTGCCAGGATGCCAGCTTGGGCATTGGGAATCAAGCTGCTTGGGCTCAGAATCCCTGCTGAAACCTGTCAGCCGTTCATCCCTAGATACATTTCTTTGCGTTTAGTACCTTTTCCTTTTAATTTAGAAAAGACAAGCAGTGCTTCCCATACTGCATGGGTATTAATAGCGCGCGTATTGGCACGACGAGCACACAGCGAGGGGTCGAAGCATGCCAGTTGCTGGAGTGTCAGAGCTACCATCATTTTTGCTCCGTGCACTGGGGACTATACTCACAAAGTCGCGTTGCGTTGCTGCTGTGATGCAAGATGCCACTTCAAAACCGTACACTATAAACATCATGATGAAGTACTGGGAGGGAAACAGATGAGAACGGAGGATTATAACAGACACCTCACCAAGCGGTTGCTGTGAGTCAGTCCTAAGCACATGCGTCTGAATGTGGTATCCGAGCAGTCAGGGAGTACAAACCCTTTTTGATCAGCTGCTTGGAACAGGGTTAGTGCTAGGTACTCGGCTCAAGATGGGGCGTGGGTCAGTTCAGTTCTCTGCTTATCTCTGGAAGAAATGACCATTCGGTTTGGAGTTCTCTCATCCTGAATTCTGTTTTAATGTGGGGGGAGATAAGATAAACAATGAAGGAACGTGTGGGCTTTTCAGAGGTTTTTTTTTTTTTTTTTTTTTTTTTTTTTTGGTATACATACATGCCCGGTGGCTGGCAAGATAGCCTTAGTGCGTCATACCTGACACTGAGCATTGTAAATCCCTTTTAGTGGGAGTCATTTTCTTCATGAGCTGCTGAAAATGTAGAACCACAGAAGTCAGGAACTGTTGACGAACATGACTAATGCCTTGTGTCTTTCCGACCCAGTCTCATCTCTAAGGAGCAGGCAGCCTTCCTGCATAGAGACTCACTGTTCACCCGGAACACACACCCAAGTTCTCGTGATAACCAGCTCGAGTGAGGGAAGCGGAGCTCTCCTCTCTGTGCTGCTTCTGCTGTGCGTGCACGTGTGTGCATGGGCTGCAAGTCACTGTGTGTGAACAGCTTAGCGCAGCCCTGGCCCCGGTGTCTGACTGGAACAGAGCTGAACAGCAGACACGTCTCAGTGAGGGCCCCTGCTTTGCACACTTTTATACATGCACTGACTCTCCTCATGTCCTTCTTTGGGGAGAAGGACTGTAGAGTAGATGGGGGAACTTGTCCTCCCTCTTTGGGGTGTTTGTAGATTCAGAGGTCAGGACCCTTTGCTGCTTTCACTGCCTGACCCCCAAACAGAACAAAACAACAACCCTCCTACTCCCCCCCCAAACCCCAACCACCTCTGTGGAAAAAAAAATCAGGAAAGAGTTTTTTCAGAGATTCTAATAATTCTCCCCATATTGGCTACTGCCTTGCTTCCTGTCAAGAGCTTTGATGGCTCCCATGACAGAACCTCAGGACCCCTCAGGATTAGGCCAGAGGGGAGCCCAGGGTGAAGTCTGTGCTTGTCATACTCTCAGTTCTCACCCTCTTCTCTGTGTCCCTTTCCCTACTCTCTCAGAGTGCGTTTGCCCAGGAACTAACTCACCCAAAGGCAACAGAGAAGGCAAACATTCTGCATTCCTGGGCACTCGGGGAATGGGCACCTGAGAGAAGCAGACCAACAAGCTCCTTAAGTGGCTGAACTTCTTCTTCAGAAGAGGGACTCAGGGTAGGGGAGTTACTTCAGGGGTAGGGAGGGGTACAAGGGTGGGTGTGTATGTGCTTGCGATGACAGTGACACAAACTGCAGTCCTGGGGCACAGAGCAGAAGGCAGAAGTTGAGGCCCAAGTAAGATCCCCCTACCTTACATTTTCATTTGCAAAGGCAGAGCGTGGCCTAGCCAGTGCCTTGAAACCACAGACTAGTGTGAATGGGTCACTCACAATGGTGCTGTTTGAGGTCCTCCGAGTTTTCTGTACCACAGAGTAAATGACAGTGTGAGGCACGCAGCCATGGCACAAAAGCCATTGGCCTTGAACTTGAAAGTCTTAAAAAAAGGCTCTTGTCTGCTATGAAAAACTCATGTCTACTTTCTGTTTTGTATCTTAACACATCAACACCGAAAACTAACTTGTTATTAACAAGGGGGGAAAATCTAAGAAAAAATCCCATGGCGTCATTTTTCATGTTCATGTAATTCCTGGCTGTGACTATTGGGCATGTGCAGACAGCAGCTGGAGAAGCACACATCTGCACATAGTCAACTAGACCACCCAAAGGCATTCCTTCCCAGTTTCAGCTCATTTTACTAGAACCTGAACTTTCAACCATGAAGGACATCTTTACATCCTACATGGATGATGTTGCAACAGGGAATCTCCCTTATCCTTTTGTCCACTAATCTAGAATCCTTCTTCCACGTAGCCCACTGAAAACCAAAGCTCTTTGCTCAATCGAGAAGAAACAGTTCACCAAAAATTGGCCCAGGAAAACACTGAAGAGAATTTATTAGTTGTTATTTTGAGAAAGGGTCTCTGGTAGTGCAGGCTAGTCTTGAACTTGCTACCTAGCCAAGGATTACCTGGAATTTAAGATCATCTTGCCTATACCTTGAGAACAGGTTTACAGACATGCACCACCATGCCCAGATAATATGGTGCTAGGGATTGAACCCAAGATTTTAATGTGTGCTGGGCAGGCACTCTGTCAACTGAGCTACATCTCCAGCTTTGTAAGGTCCATGCATTGTAAGGTCTTACCGCCAAGAGGATTTTCCTGTTGGACTTCATAATTCCTACTATGGCTAGAACGGACAAACAGAAGAGGCAGATGCCCACGAACATGCCTATCCAAGCTGCCCCAAAGATATCATCATTGTTGGTGGCTTCGAGAAGTGGGTAAAGACTGTGTTGGTCAGATACAAAGAAGATACACTCTGCTGTCAGGGCGATGCCACACATCTGGAAACAAGATGAGAATGAGTCTGTCAGACTAGTGGTCAAGAGCACAGCACCAGGGGAAAGGGGATGGGGCAGGATGGGCTCTAGTGGTGAATTCCTTACATCTTACAGAGGCTTTATGCAACGAATCCCCCATTGCCAGGAGACCCAACAGCTATTTCTATCTTGCTTCCTTCTTCCACATACCCTCTGCCTTTAATACTTTCTTTCACATACTTTCTTTCACATATAACTCCATCTGTTTGCTAGTTGGGAAAAGATTTAGGTAACCCCAGGCCATCCATAAAGCCCCTGGGGTATGACCCACTCAGACAGTACATTCATGTATGAAAGTTATTCTCCTATCCTATCCCATTGCAAACTTTCCTGGGTTGTAATACTGGAAGTGTCCTGGCCATTGTCACAGTGGTTCTGGAATGTTTGTGACTGTCTTCCCAGAGATCATATTCTATGGATGAAGAACCATGGTTCTGAATGATGGTGACTGTCCTTAGCCACAGAAGCAGAGGCAGTCCTGAACCAAGGACCAACTCTCTTGACTCCCTGACTAATGCTCTTCCCATATCCTCTTGCCCACACAGCTTGGGTTCTCACAGCCTTACAGAAGAACATCTGTCCTAGCACCTCCAATAACACAGTCCCCAAGTCAAACCAAGGTGCAACTGGACAGAAGCATAAATGACTGAGAAGCAGGTGCATTTAGACACTGACCGGTGAACATATGACTCTCAATAATCACTATGTCTTAAAAATTGGAAAGGAAATAATCTAATTTAGTGTTGACCATGGCCTTCTGTCATAATAGGTGATTATATATAGCTATTTTAAGATTCTAGGCAGTATATTTATTATCATATTTCTTAAAATGGAGGCACTATAAAGGGGAAGGATGTTTATAATATTTTCTTAAACTTTTACTTTTAATTTATCTAAAAGCCATGCTTACAAGAAGAACACATTTTTTTGAAAAGTACTCATGACTTACACCAACAATTACGTGTCCAAAAATCAACAGGCCCTGGAAGCACCGAACAGTGGAATCGTCTTTGGCCATCTTCAGGATTTCCCACAAGCTGAAGACACAGTTAAGAATGTAACATTGGATGCGACTAGGCAGCAAATACTGTTTCAGTCTCTACACTGTCAGCAAATCATGATATCTCCTCTTTCCTTTTTTTTTTTTTTGTATCCAAATGAGAGCTTTTAGTAATGGTGGAAATACCTGAGGTCAGCCATCACAGGCGTTTTCTAAAGAACAAAATAAAGCCTTTTAGAGTCTGATCTGTGTCCCTCAGGAGTCCCTTAGGGTATGAGAGACACCAGAATCATCCTTCTCAGAGGGGTACTGGGGTTCTTCAAGGTCACCAGGAGCACAGAGAGCAGACCTGTCACAGTGATGGCCAGGCTGACACACACTGAGAGCCTCCGGTATGGCCACGGCCGTCCTTGGGCAAGGCCAACTACAACCATAGGGAAACTAAGAGAGTTGGAGAGTTGAAGTTCCCTCTTGCATGAGGGAAGTGCAGAGCAAAGAGGTCTGTGTACTCCCTTGTCCACTCTTCTAGGGACTTCATGTACACAATAGATTCTCAGAACCCAACTAGAACAAAACTCTGGGGAATCAAAGCCTAACTAACTGGTAAAGTACCTCTGAGGATACACAGACAGAAATGGCAGATTTGGGGGGGGGGATTCTCTGGAAGGGGCACAGGTTAAATGTTCGGGTCAATCATTTTTTGGCTTCTGTACTTGAGACATGTTTGAGAAAAGCTGCTCCCATTCCCCACACGTTATTCTTTAATTAGCTAACCGGCTGACACTCTAAGTCAGAAGGCATTAAATGATACAGTTCTCACATCGAGGTATGTAAAGATGAGTGAGGAAGATGGTTACAGTCTAGGATTCTGGGCGAGGCAAGAAGCTAAGGTCTCAAGTCGTTAGAATGCGTGAGCGGATGTCTACATAAATGAGTTGGGGCTTCAGTGCGAAAGGATCCAACTTAGCCGGTTATATAGAGTCAGCGTTCTGATCCGGAGAATAGAGGTAGGATGAGGATGAGGAGGGACGTGGGAAGAGTGGTAGACTTTCCAAGGAAAGCGGAAGTGAGAGGGGGGAGACTCAGAAGTGCAAAGTGAAGACAAGACACCAAGTTAGCCGAACTCCTGGTTTGCGGAGAGGTACATCTTGCTTTTGTTGTTTTATTTCCCCATTCTCTCTCTCTCTCCCTCTCCCTCTCCCTCTCCCTCTCTCTCTCTCTCTCCCTCTCTCTCTCTCTCTCTCTCTTCTTTCTTTCTTTCTTTCTTTTTTCTTTCTCTATCTTCCTTTATCTTTCTATTGCTTTCTCTCTCTCCCTCCCTCTCTTTCTTTCATTCTCTTTTTCTTTCTAAAGCCATGTATTTTTGTGTGTCTGTGTTAGTACAGCTGTACGTGTGTGAATGCCTGTGTAGGACAGAGGCCTCAGATGCCCTGGAGCTGGAGTTACAGGCTGTTGTGTGTCACCTGATTTGAGTGATGGGAAGTGAAGCCCTCTCGAAGAACAGCTTGTGCTCTTAACCGCTGAGACTCCTTCAGCCTACGTCTTTTATATGACTCAGGCCCTGACAAGTGTTAACTCTATTGTTATAACATATGCTACAAGGCATATTTTAATAACATAAGTATTTTAAATTAATAACCTAAGCAATTTAAACATCTCTAAATATTTTCTCATTTCCTTTCGCCCTGAAGACTGTGGGAATTTACAAAGTTAAAATGTATGAGTGTTTTTGACTCAACAGTTTGGCACACATATTCCATCAATGTTTGTCAAAGGAACAGAAGAATCTGGGCCCTTGCGTTACACCATCTTCCAATCCCCATCCCCACCCTGTGGAATTTCTGCTTAGAAATGCCATTTACTTATCTGGGGTAACTTCCATATCAGATGGGTAGAACCATACAGTGCTTAGAAGGCTCTGACAGGGAGAATCTAACTGGTACAGCCGGATCAGTTACATCGTAAAACTCATTATTGGCATGCGCTGATATTAATCCTGACCAGTGAGGCTGCTCTCTAAACTAGACACGCAAACAAACAGACTTTGAAAGATAGACATTTTGATACCAAAAACACAGTCTCTAAAGGGCAAATATCTTGAGAGGCCAAGTTCAACTTCGTTACTGACCATCATTGTACTGATTCCGCGATTCTGCTTCTGCTGGGCGCGGAGCAGTTTCTTGGTAGCAGCAGTAAGGTCAGTTAGGCTCCAAGAACAGAGAAGAGAAGAGAAGAGAAGAGAAGATAGCACCAAGGATTTTAAAGGCAAATTAACTAGGGCCAGTGCTAATAAAGGGGGAGTTGTGAGAGGTGTGGGGAAAAAGGAAGGACCCAGATAGATGGTCAACAAGGGGGACGGGGAGCGGGGTGGTGGTGGGGGGGGCGGGAGCGGGGCAAGGCTCCACTGGTCCAGAAGGAAGCTGAAGGAGCCCTGAGCCAGGGATACTGGCGACCGCTTCCCCAGATGTCACTGGGTTTAGAAGTGGGCGGTTATTGTTTAGCCTCTCAGTTAAGATCAGGTGGAAAAGAGAATGCTAAGAGTCAGGATTGGTATAGGAAATGCAGATCAGAGTGGAGGAGAGACGGGAGCGGGTAGGCAGGAGGCCGATGTAGGCATGAAAAACATGGGAGAAACCTAGCCGGTGGCATGGTAGGAAATGCTGCTGGGTCGGTGGCCCGTGGGTTGGTAGCTTGAGAAAGGATTGCTTCGATAGGCATGGTATTTTGAACTCGCTGCCTCTTCCCATCTGTTTTCAAATACTAACTTAGGACGTCGGGCTTGTCTTGGCGCTGGAGAGATGGGTCGGCAGTGAAGAGGGACTGCTGTGTTCAGTGGACAGCCCACAATTGTCTGTGACTCCAGGGATCCAAGGCTCTCTTCTGGCCTCTAAGGGCACCTGCTCATGCGTGCAGCACTCCACTCCCACGCACATAATTAAAACTAAGATATTTTTGTTTTGTCTTAAAGAAAGCCACACTCATTTGCCAAAAGTGGCCCAAAAGAATGGAATCTGCCACCTATGGGCCCCTTAATGCTCTCTCCATTCTGTCTCAGGCCCTTTGGTCATCTTCTCAACAGACCTGATAAATGTGTGTTGTTGTTTCCCCAAAACTCTGGGCTTGTTTGTTATTGCTATAGTAACAGATTTCCTCAATCTTACAAAAACAGTAGTTGACGGTTTGGGGTCAGAAGTCTGAAATGAGAGTCACTGGGTTAAAAATCCATGTTGGCTGGTTGCATTCCTTTCAAGATTTTAAATGTTTTATATTTTTGAGAATTTCATGCATGAGTAGTGTACCTATTATAATCATTCACCCCCTCCCTCTCCCCTCTAGTCCTTCCGCGTCTACTTGGTGCCCCTCAAATTTATGACCTCTTCTCTAACTATTATTGTTTCACATACATATATACATACATACACACACATACATGCATGCATATACACATGCAAACACATACACACACATGCAAACACACACACACACCTCTATTGAGCCTATTTAGTGTTATTCCTATGAACATAGATCACTTGGGATTGGATGGCCTCTCTGGGGGCTGGCCCATGTAGACCCCCCTCACATATCCCCCCCCCATTCTCTTTCTCAGCAGCCATTGGCTGCTCTTCATCTAGGGGTGGGGCTTCCCACATCCATGTTGGTGTTGCTGTGTAGGTCTTGTTTGGGAATCCCTATAATTGGAGTTTCAAGGGATACACACTTCTTAAGGGTCTAGCCTGGGAATCTGATTCCTTCCATCTTGACAGTGAGGAAAGGAAGCTGGAGAGATGCATTTGCTCAAGGCCATGCTGACAGAAAGCCTAGGACCCAGAGTCAAATCCACGTCAGCAGGTCAGCAGGTCAGCAGGTCAGCCTGACTCCTGGTTATATAGCGCCAGAGTTTAGCAATCCTGACACGATGCTAACACTTAAAGTAGAAAAAGAAATGCTGGCCTAGCTTCCTTGCCAACCTGGGAATAGAGAAAACATACACATTTTTCTCTATACAGAAGAGCCGCCCTTTAGAAGGTCAGAAGGACCAGGTTTCACTCCACACACTTCCCTAGTTTCTTGCCTTAGCCTTTCCACAGGGCATTACCACACTAATATCTTCCCACTATTAGCCAGGAAACTGTACAGGTGTTTTCCAAACTTACAGCTCCCCCCTCTACTTTCCGGAAATGAAGGGTGCACTGTGAAGCCAGCGGGAAATTAGGGTCTGACAGCATTTCCTCAGACTCCTGTGCTTTGTTTTGTAAAGACCGACTGACCTCAAGCTTGAGGTCTTCCCACCTCGGCTTCTCTTGGGTACCACAATGCCTCCCTGTATCTCTTGTTTAGATTGAGTTGATAGTTGTGACACCTGTCCCTCAGCCATAAATGTCAAGAGAAGCCAGGTGCGGGCTTTCTGCTGTGCGTTTATCGTGTAGTGCGGTAGTTGTGGTCTGATGGTGTGCACGCTAGACTTGGCGCCAGGCAGGATACCAGATTCAAAGTCAAGTTTCCCTATCAAGAGTTACTCTGAACAATGACTGAGCTTCTTATGATAGGCCTTGTTCCTCATCTACAAAATGGGTAGAATACAACTTGTTTCATGGGACTAGGGACTATGATCCTCAAATACTAAGACTGTTTGCAAAGAAGAGATTGTTAATGCTAACCAGGGGATATTTGGAAAGGGGAGGGTCTTGGGTTAAGGTTACATTTAATACCCTAGAGACCCATAGAACCTTGGACAGAGGTACTAATGATGACTACCATCATAAGCTCCTAAGTCAAGGAGAATAAACCTCATATCCACTTCCTGTCCCCTGGCAGGCAGAGGACACTGAAGGCCTCACCCCCCACAGGCACCCTTTTGTGCTTTTTTCTTATTTCCATAATTGGCTTTAAGAAATCAAACTCTCACTGGGAAAATGGAAAAATCCTCCTAGCTGTGCTGGGGTGTGGCTGGTATCAGGTACCAAGTTGCACGTCTGTCCACAGGGAGGGTGTCTGTACATTCCACCAGCATTCCTGCCCAGTTAACTCTTGCCTCTGTGCACTGACCAGGGCTGAGCCCTCTGATTCAGACTGTGGTGATGTAGCCATAACCTCGGAGATTTTCTGTTGCGTGGGGACGCTTGATTCTCTTTCTGCATTCTTTCTTCTCTGTGAGAACATAATGTTAGAATCCAGCTGCTGCTCAGGCTGACAGAACTTGCAGCAGCTCTTTCACGGGGACGGGACAAGGACAGTCTGAGTCCCTAACTGATAGACTTCCAAGCGCCTCTCTCACCCAGGAAGCGAGTTTATATCAAAGGCAGGCATGGGTGGCTACACATCCTGTTCCCCACTGCCTTCTCTAACTCTTTCCAGAGAGCATGGCTTCGGGCTTATACCTAGAGAACTCCCCAGTCCTGAGATAGGTATAAAAATAGACCACACTTCTGCCATTCAGTCCCTGATTCCTCTTTCAGAGACCCTACAATGCTGTCTGTTTCTGGTCCTTGGGCCTGAAGATTCCTTGAACTCCCCACATGCTAATGCCCCTGTCTACCCATGGCATTAATAACTTTTCTAATAAACCTTTCACTCTGCGCTCTCCCTCAGTGTCCCTCTTGAATCCCCCTCCCCATTGTGAAACTTTTTTTTCCTCTTGTATCTCCTGTGTAGGACCTCTTGCACGTTATAGCAAGAGAGTAGCTTAGGGAGTAGGGAGAAGCAGGGAGAATGTGAGCTTTGGATAGATCTTGGTATGAATCTTAGTTTGAGCACATAGTAGTTTTGTGACGCAATATTCTTGTTGAGCCTATCTGTCAATGAGAACTGTAAGGCCCAGTGTCAAGGGTTCTGTAAAGATTTTAAATAAGAATATGCAAAGGTCTCATGACATACTGGTTGTCTAGGCAATATTAGTTTTCTTGGCTTTCGCCTCAGGTTCTTGAAGCTTCTTGAAGCAAATAGACTAGAGCTAACAAGACAGGAAATGCTGAAGGCAACTGAAGTGGTAGTTTTGTAAAAAAGCAAAACATTTAACATACAAGAACAGATCAAAACATTGTGTCTTTGGCTGGAACAAGAGTGGGGGTCCAAGTACCCCTCACTGTCTCTCTATCTTGTTTGAAACCAGTGTTCGAGGACTGACAAAAAACAAAGATGTAGGCAGATCCCTAAGCTCAGAGGATAGTCACCAAAGAGTCTATGAAGCGCAGCCAGAGAGTGCTGGCCACGACAGAAGTTGACAGCACAGAGTCTCTGTGTACTTGATCAGCTGATAGATTCATTGCAGGACGTCTAGACATTTTTCCTGGAAAATGGACAGGAGAATTTACTGTCCACAACCAGAAGGATATCTGGGGAAAGATGCACTCCTGGTTCTGAGAGAAAGGCTGACAGGATTTGTGGGTGAAGGCATCTGAATGCCTGGAGGCTGGCAGTGCTGCTAAGCAGGTAGAGCACTTGCTTCTCTCATACATCGCCCTGGGTACCATTCTATGTATCGCATAAAGTCAGATACAAGGCATGCCAATTGTCTCCGCACTGGGAGGCAGAGGCAGGAGGATCAAAGGTCAAGCTCATCCTCAAACTCCCTAGTGAGTTCCTGGCCGTCATGGACTATGTGAAACCCTGTTTCCAAAAACAATCAAACAAATCCCGGGGAAAGGGTGGACTAGTACACGTTTTGGATTAAACCCACAAGGTTTAATGAAGTTCCATACTGACAGTTATTTTTGGACTTTTAAGAAACCTTTTATTTTCCTTTTTGTGCATGAGTGTTCGTCTGCGTGTGGGTCTGTGTACTGTGTGTGTGCCCTCGATGCTCACAGAATCCAAAGTCCAGAATTCCCAAGGACTGGAGTTAAAGATAGATATGAACAGCCGTGTTGGTGTTGGGAATAGAACTGAAGTTCTCTGGAAGATCAGCCAGTACTCCTAACCACTGAGCCATCTCTCCCTGAAGTCCTCGGGAAGATCAGCCAGTACTCCTAACCACGGAGCCATCTCTCCAGCCCCATGCTGGTTATTTTTAAGACACTCTGAATTTGTTGCCTTTCCAAGAAGAGAAATAAGAGCAGAGGGTTAAACAGCTTCTTCTCTACACGCAGGATACAAATTGTTCTCTTTGCATGTTTGATAAAGAAGTATCAAATAAACTTCTTTTGAGGGTTAATTAAGCAATTTAAAAAAAATATTTATTTGTTTTATTTTGTGTGGGTGAGTGTTTTGTATGCAAGCACATACGTGCACCACATGCCTGCCTGGTGGCTTCTGAAGAGGGTATCAGATCAATAGCCGGCAACAAGAGGGATGATTGTAAGCTGCCATGTTGCTGAGTATTGAACAGGACACGTGGGCCCTCTGGAAAAGAAACAAGTGCCCTTAATTGCTGAGCCATCTCTCCAGTTCCTAAAGATATCGTTATTTTAAGGTGTGGTCTCACCGTATCCCAAACTAGCCTTGAACTTGTGATTCTCTTGTCTCAGCTTTCTAAAAGCTAGGGTTAAAGGTGTGTAGTACCACATCTGCCGATTTTGTGTAAAGTAACTTAGCCTCCTCCGTCTCATGGAGGCCCTTCTCTCGTCATGTGAAGGCTGTTAAGTGCAAACACTAGGGTTCTCTGAAGAAACAGCAGATCTCTCTAAGGCTACAGCATAGAAACTGGTCTGTTTCTAATCTGCAAGAGCAACTCCTCTATGGGTTTAAGACTGCTGACCCACTGTTTAGATGTCAGGCATACTGGTAGCCCAAATCTCTCTCTCTCTCTCTCACACACACACACACTGTGCACACGTACATGCACCCTTGTGCATCCTAAGAGTTTTATTTCTTGGAGAACCTTGTCAAGGAAAACCTTGAGTAATATTCCAATTTGGATAGATCTGTCTTTCCAATAGAAGCAAAGTGCGGTTTTCTGATGATTCTCAAGCCCTTTGACCTCTTTCTTCCAACTCCCACTGACAGCTGTTAGTGTCTGACTCAAATGAAGTCACTTCTGTCCCTACTCTACCCATGCTTCTGGAGCAAACCTCCTAAAGCAGAGATTCTCAAATTATCCTTCGGAGCACAGACATTCCACTTACTGTGAAAACACGCATTGATGCCCACGTCAAAGAATGCAAATAGTTCCTGATTTGAAAAAAAAAAATAGCCATCAGAATATGTGGTTCTGGGTGTTTTGTTTTTTTTTTTTAATAATTTTTTAAAATTTATGTACGATTCTGGTGTGTATCTTAGAACTTAGTTTATAGTACAAAAATGAGCTGAGTGATCTACTTAGTTATTTCACTTCGGTCTATCAGCACTTAGTGGTCCACAATCCTAGCCTTTAAGGACCAGCTATTTATCTGATGTTAAGATCCATTGTCCTGAATGCAGTTCTGATTTTGTTAACTTTTCAGGGCTCCCTGAAGCCTTAATTCAGTGGTTCTCTACCTGGGGCGTAGAGACCTCTTTGGCAAACCTCTATCTCCAAAAATACTTACATTATGATTCATGACAGCCCAAAAATTACAGTTGTGAAGTTGTAACGAAAGCAGTTTTATGGTTGGGGGTCACCACAACATGAGGAACTGTGTAGAAGGGTCATAACATTAGGACGGTTTAGAATCACTGGCTTAATCTGAAGGAGAATCCTAGGAACATCTTGTTACACACAAGCATCTTCCTGTGTCACAACGCCCCACCCCTCCTCTTGCTCTGTTGCCAATGGGTCTCTTCAAATCTAGATTGCCTCCTGTACAGTTCTGCTACACCTGAAGTTAAGAACCATTAGGTATTTGGTTCTTGCAGACAAATCGATGGTCTCCGTCTCCGTCTCCCCCTCCCCTTTCCCCTCTGACTCCCCCTCCCCCTCCCCCTCCCCCTCTTCGTAATATTAGCTAGATCTTATTCTGTCTTCTAGTCAACCGGAGAGAGACCGGGAAACTTCTTAGCTCTCGTCAACACAGCACGCAGGCTGCCTGCTCCTGCTGGTATTTCCTGGTTTCTCTTACTCATCCCTTTGAGAACTTTCCTCTTATTTCTGCCCACTGAACCCTATCCCCAACTGCTCCTGTCTGGGATTATGGTTTCTTCCTCTCTACCCCTTTCTGTTCTTGGCCAACAGGAGTGTTTATGTCCTACGTTGTGGCTGTGTATATTTAACTTTTCTTCCCTAGTGACTTCTGCCAAAGCAACCTAGACTGGTTCTTTTCTTTACCCAAGCTTATGTGACGTCATTCTGAACTCACGACAGGACAGATTGTGTGCATTTTTAAAAGAAAGCCAATTTTGATGAACAGTAGTATTAAAAAAAACCCAAACTATAAACACTCAGGTTGTCACAACTTGAAGTCAATGATTATACTCTTGCTTGGTTTTATATCACTAAGAAGATATTTAATTAGGGAAGGATAAAGGTCTTTGCTCCAGATTTTGAGCTCATTCATGGTGTGGTGGACTCTTAAGTTGGGCTGTTAATTTAGGAGCTCTGCAGTCATTTCCTCACTGTAGAGACTAGGAAGCCGAGGACCAGAGAGGGGTGGTGGAGTTATTCCAGGTTACCAATGCTTTAAACAGATTTCAAATCCCAGTACAAGTTTCCTGACTCACAAGTCAGCTTTATAGTTTGTTACTAATAGTATCTTTAAATTTTTAAAAATTTATTATTGCATGTGTACTGCATATGTGAGGTGTGTGTGTGTGTGTGTGTGTGTGTGTGTGTAAATATGGGCTTGTGCATGTTATTGCCTATCTGTGGAGGTCAGAGGACAGCTTGTGGGAGTCGTTTCTCTCCATCCACCATGGACCCTAAGAACTAAGCTTATGTGGCCAGGCTTACTAGGCAAGTCTTATCTGATGTGCCATCTTGCTGGCCCTAATGTTTCTTCTCAAGATAAGACATTGTCTCCGTTTATGTTAAAATGAAGAGGCTTTGCCATTGATCTGACTTGTATCATACAGTTAAGGGAACCTTGTATTCAGAGCCACCAGGAGAAAGCCTTCCACCACCACCTCCTGCTCAGTCTTTATCTTCCCTCTAATTTAGGAAACACCATGTATACAAAATCATTCCTTTGCTTCTGGTTAAAATACGAAAAACATCCAGGGGACTCCAGATGAGTCTCATGAACCATTAATGGCAATGATTCGTCGTGAGTTTACCAGATCTCTCTTCACACTGCTCTTCAGAGGGAGAATAAAGGCACCATCAGAAGGAGACAGAGCCCAAATGAAAGTAGGGCTTAAAAGGACAAACCTCCCTATTCAGACTTGGAGACTCAGAAGCTGGGGCATGGTGACACATGTCTATAACTCCATCACTCTGGGGCCAAGAGAGGAGCGCTCTGAGTTTGAGGTCAGTCTGGGTTACATTTTGAGAGACCCTGTTTCAAAACATAAAATAAAATAGGAAAAGAGAGGGAGGGAGAGATGAAGGAGAGGAGGAAGAGAGAGATGAAAGGAGGGAGGGAGAGAGAGAGAAAAGGGAAGAGAGTGCATGGGGCTTAAGTCTTTCTCTCTGGATAGGCAACTCTCAGAGATGTGTTGTCTTGCTTTCCATTTAGCACCCAGTGTTAGGGGCTGGTTTGTGACTCTCACACACCTCTTATTCTCAGGTACCACTTTCCTCATATATGTAAAATGTCTTTACCTGACAGTACTAGGAAGGGAAGATGCAGGATGGGATGACTTACATTTAAGGGTCAAGCAGCAGAGAACAGAAATAGCTGTGTCGCTAGCAGCGGCTGACTGTGTGTCTCCCCTTAAGTGTTTTCTTGCAAAGGAGTATCCCTTGTGAACCCCACCCTGTGGAAGAACTCCCCAGTGTCCCAGCCCCTCTGTGGCTTATTTCAATCACTCAACACCCTGGGAGGCTCTTTACTTTTAGAAGTGCTGATTTCAAGAGGTTAAAAGTGTATTTCTTTCTTTCTTTTTTTCTTCTCTTGTACCTTCGCTAAGTTTGTTTGCTTATGAAGTTATTCCTGCTCAGGGTGTTGATATCTCCTGACACACTGAATAAGTTGACAAACAATTGCTCATTAATCAAACCAATGTTCAAAGTAGAAGAGAGGCGAGGCTCACCTACCAGTCATGCGATTGCCTTTTCGAGTTCAGGACCTCTTTTCCTTGCTCAGATTTCTTGCATGAAAGAATATACAAACCACACCTCAAACTCACTCACGCTAGAGAAATTTGGATTAAGAAAATGGAAGGGAGTGGGGGGGAGAGAGTGAAAGAGAAGGACAAACAGGGGCCTTCCTCTTCCATGTGGGCTCTGTCCTAGATTGATATCAGTGCTCATCAGACTGTGGACAGCCTGCAGAGCCATCAGGCCCAGATTTCAGAGGAGGGTCCAGCAGAGGCTGCACTGATCCACACTGGTTCGGAATGTACGCAAGAGTGAGAAAAAGAAAAATTGACATTTCATTTACTCCTCTTGTCTAACTTCCCTTGCAATCTAAATGTTTATACAAGTCTCGTTGGGTAGTTAAAAGAAAATACAGTAAAGTTGATTTTTTTTTTAAGCCTAGCACAGCAGAGAGCAAAACAGTGTGCTGTACACACACACACACACACACACACACACACACACAAACACACACACAAAAGCAGTTTTACACTCATTGGGAAGATTTATCAAGAGGAGAACTACTTCTTCATGGAACTAGAAAAATCACAGCATCCATGTTAGCTATATAAAGAAAATAATGCACAGGCACGAAGTGTACTGCCTTCTTCCCTGCTGTGCTTATCAGTTTTACTCAGCAAGAAATGGTCTATAAGCGTCGTCTTGACTTTTATAAAGACCTTAAAATTAATAAAAAAATCATAAATGTCCTTAAAAATGCCTAGAGCTACTGAGAAATGAAAATTTAGACTTGTAACCATAATCATAAAAGTACAAATATCCAACAATACTGGTGTTACTCGAAACAATTTGTAGAAAAATATTAGGACAAGAATAAACTTATTTATAACCTGCAGCTCCTGGTGGATCAACTCTTTAGTGAACAGTAAAGATCGGTCCAGTAAAAGTAGCCTCGATTAGATAAAAACTAATTTGTTGACTTATTCTAGCCTACATACTGATTACACAGGCCTATTTGCAGAGAAGACCTGTGAAGAAACTGCCCCACAGATCCTTTTAAAGGAAGGCTTGTCAGACCAAATGATTTCTGACAAAAACAGGAAACGTTGTCAGGCAAAGGGACAGATAACTAGCCAAAGAACACTTTCCAGAAGAGCTATAAGATCTCAGATTACAAAAGCGACAGATTCTAATGCTAGTCACAGTGTATAGACCCTGTTTATTCTTGCTCCCAGGAGATTAGAGAGAGCCAGGGGGCTGCTCTGAGAAGTTTCTGTACTCACACCGGCTGCCTGGTCTCTTCTGCCTTCTTCTCGAGGCGCTGCACAGACTCACTCTGCAGCAGGCACCAGCCTAAGATGCTTTTCTACCCCACCGTATCCTCTGACGCTCCAGTCCCGGGGAAGGGTGGTCTGTGATTGGGAGGAGGCATCTCACATGGGCCGTGCCTGATGCTGCCTGAACCTGCCTGGCTGGGCAGGAAGCACTGTGGGCAGATCTCTGCTGCTTTGGAATGTACATCTCTGATGGAGGGTTCGGTTTTTCTCCTTGAATGCAAACAGGGGTGTGTGTGTGTGTGTGTGTGTGTGTGTGTGTGTGTGTGTGTTCAGCTGATGTTCCTTAGCTTGACTGGATCGTTAAGACTTAGCTTATTAAAGAAACCTGCTCACGCTCCCTCTTCTATTTGCACAGGGTCAGGGCCAGGGTCAGTTTCTGTAACTACAGGCTATATTCGAGGGGTCAGTAAGATTCATATATTCATTAGGTGAGTATTTCAGCAACTAATAAAGAAGAAGGTTGGAAACACAGATGGAGAAATGCAAATGAAGAGACAGGATCAAGTAATGCTTTTATGTCTAACTAGGTCCTTCCTGTCTCTGTCCCTTCCTTTGGGGCCACTGAGCCACGTACACACAGCTTGAAGAATATTGCTTTTAATGGGAAAATAGCAACACATGGTTAATTTAGTCTGGTGTTTGAGGGGTAGTAAGGGCAGCAATATTAGAAAGGTCTGAGCACTTTAATCAATAGATTGGGAGCGCCTCATAGATTAGTGCTATCTCCCCGAAGGCTCTTCTTACTCAAAGGACAGAGTTAGCATTCAGTGTGCCCATTAGCAAGTACCCTGAGATCCATGACCATAGAAACACGAGCAGGGTGTAGGTGGGACAGCCTCGGCTACACACTGACAGCTTTGAGGAGGATGGCCTGTCTGAGCTCTGCACTGGCTGCCTCCGTGACCTATGTCTTTAGATGAGGGTACCCTGTGGAACAGATGTTCATAGTTGTCCAGTTCCTGAGCAAGACTGACAATGGGACTCAGTGTTTGAAAGGGGACAGGGCCGGGTGGTGGTGGCGCACACTTTTAATCCCAGCACTTGGGAGGCAGAGGTAGGCGGATTTCTGAGTTCGAGGCCAGCCTGGTCTACAAAGTGAGTTCCAGGACAGCCAGGACTATACAGAGAAACCCTGTCTCGAAAGAAGAAAAAAAGCAAGAAAGCAAGAAAGGAAGAGGGCAGTGTGAGATGCCTATGTCCCTCTCCATGCCTTCTTCCCCCTCAGTATTTCAGAGTCGGCTTGGATGACCAGGGTAATTCATCCAATAAAATTCTTCACAACGGTTAGAAACGAAGCCACATAAAAACAGTTCCACGAAAATGAGTTTGGCCATTTACTCAACAAATGTTTGTGAAAGCTCATGTTGCCTCAGGACCAATTCTAGAAACTAAAGACAAAAAAGCAGCAAATTACAATGGAACAGAACAGCTCCACTTACCAAGTATTTTGTCTGAGTTGACACAGCTTTTTTTTTTCCCCCCCCTAAATATGAATTTCAGCTTTAGGAAGAACTTTCAGCAAATATTAAGAGGAAGCCATTTGGGTGGTAAGGTTTGGGTGACTTCTATAATTTTTGCAGTCCATACACATTCTTCCAGCACCTAGATTACGACTTTCCAAAGAGAAACATAGGTCATCAAAAGGTGCTTTCCTTGGAAATCTGAAAGCGAGGAAAGGGTAAGGGTGCGAAGACTGGTTTCCATCCATGCTCCAGGCATGTCATGTTCTCCAAGGGCTGCGTGGAGAGAAACATAAAAGATTCCAGGGCTGGAGAGACGCCTCAGGAGCACTTGCTGCTCTGCCAGAGGACCTGAATTCAGCTCCCAGGACCCACTTCCCAGGGTCACAGGCGCCAGGAACCCCACCCCCCGGGAAGCTGATGCTCTCTTGTGGTCTCTGAGGGCACACACATAATGATATGTGTGTACGTATGCATGCGTATATATGTATATATGTGTATGCATATATGTCTATGTATGTGAGAGGCATGCATGTGTATAATTTTAAAAAAACTTCACAGGTTTGACGATCTTTTCAGAATAGACAAAGGAAACACAAAACCCAGTAATAGGAGACCAGAAGAGCAGGTTTGTTTTCAGATAACTGCAATTGATCAGTTATGGGACTTGGAATTCTTAATGTGAAAGTATGGCAGATTTATTTTTCTAGTAACTAATTGCTGTTTTGTGAAGTTTTGTTTCCCCTTAACCATATCCTAACTTGACCAAAAAAAACTAATCTGTGAATTCTCATTGCAAACAAAACCTAACTAACTAACCAAACAAAAAGCAAAACTAAAACCAAAACCAAAAATAAATAAATAAATAAATAAGTAAAAAAATAAAACAAACAAACCTAACAAACTGAAGATTTCCGCCCCCCCCCCCCATTACAATTTAGGTCAGAAACCCCAGTGGTTGAGGAAGAATGGGAGAAGATATGGTGTTCCTCTATAACAGTCTCCTAAGAGGGGAACCAGGCCATCTTCTGTGTGACTCAACCAGCAGAGGCCTCTGAGCTTTTTTGTAGTACACCAAGCCAAAAAAAATCCAGCAGGTAGGGTCTGGTACAGCACACTCAGAGCCAAATGGCTCCCCCAGGCCACGAGTAGGTGCTTTGCCCACACCTGGTTTGCAGCCAGTTTGTGCCCTGTGATTTCATCCAAACTCCATTCTGAAGCCAAATCCACCTTCTGCAGACCTTCTGTGCCCTCTCTGCCTGGCCACATCCCAGCATCCTTAACTTTCCACTCAGTGTTTGAAGTCTGCCTGGTCACATAGGGTCTAAAAACCCCTGGGGAAATCACTTTCTGTAGTGAGTCTTGAGTTTTGGTGAAAACTTTCTTGAAATGAATAAACTTAACAGGGTCTGAGTTTCAACGGACATTATTTTTCCTACTTAGCAATTTGAGGCGGGAACTTAGGAGGAGGTGGGGGCGGCTGTGATCAGGATGTAATGTGACTAGATTAAATTAGTGGAAAAAAACAAACAAACCCAAAGTTAGTAGACATACCTATAGTCCCTTCAGCTCTGAGGGATGATGATAAATTCAGATAAATTTAGTTAATTCAGTTCACGTGCGTAGGTGATAGATGGTAATATCAACAGGGCTTCTACCAGTTCACCTAGACATTTCCCGTAAGAGAGACAGCTCCATGCAAAGAGATCTTTACTTTAGAAGGGATGATGGACCATTTGATCCTCATCTATGGCCCTGACATGGAATTTTATGTGGACTAACCAAGTTCTCATGAAATAACCACAGAGCCCAGTTTTCCTTCCAGTCAATGAAATCCTTCACAATACCTCTGCTGTCCAATATTCAGAGGGCGTGCTCTGACACTTGGTTTGTTGAGACACACAACTGAAGACATACAACCATATATTTTGTGTCTAAGAGGTCCTGTGGGAAAACATCTTATCTTTTCCGCTTCTGGGAGGAGAATACTTTTTCTTCTAGTTTTGGCGGTGAGCCTCTCCTTTAATGGCTGAGTCACTCACTCCTCCAGCCCTAGACGCACTCGTGTTCTAAGCAACTTGCTTGCGTCGATTTTCACATTTTCAGCTAAATTTGTTCTTGCCTTCATTCTCGTCACTCTGTACAGTCAAGGGACAAACAGCCTCTATCTGACCAAAGTTGGGAGTTGTCCCTTTGCCTACATTTACTGTCACACGGCAGCAGTGACACAGCGGACTCAGCCATCCACCCTTCTCGCATCTCTACTTTGGTTTCCTGAATTACATTCAACTCTGTGCTGCTCCCATTTTTTTCCTGTTGTTTTGTTTTGAGTCCTCACTGCTGTTTCCTCATTAGCCTGACACATCTCGTCAGAAGACCCACGCTTCAGAGCATCTCTCAAGTCCGAATCTTAAAGGTGCAATTCCATCAGGAGGGGCCGGCGCATGTGTCACTCCCATTACTTCCTGGACAGAAATGCAAACAGGTAAAGCAACTCTCGGTCTCTAGGTAGGAGGTGGATTCTAGACGTTTCCTTGGGGATTTTTAAAAGTTAACCAATAAATGGATTTCAATTGTTCTTCTCAATTTCCTATTGTGGTACTGCCTTATGCCTCTTATGGATTCCCTCCTGCCCACCAGGAGTGCCCTTTCTGATGCCATGACATCTGAACCCATCATTCCTTCCCTTTCGTCTTCCATTAAGAGCTCTTCTTCCACTCTCATGGTCCCCATTTTCATATCACACCCCCTGACACCCCCCCACATCACACACACACACACACACACACACACACACACACATACACACGCACACCTGAAGATAAAACATAGAAAAAAGCCTGACATTGCTTTTTGTGTTTTGTTCCTTGTACACACTGCCTCACCCAAGCAAACCAGAGTGGTACTGGATGAGAAATTAATTTTCTTGTTTGGGAGGTTTAGGGTGCATGCCTTCCCCTCGGTCTTGGAAAAACATGGTTGCTGCATGAGCCATGCTTGAGAAGAAAGCAGAAAGCGTGTGGCCAAAGCACCAGTTATATGAACTTTGCATCTCTGTAAGTGTTGCTCTGCTTTTAAAATTCGTAATGTTAGTCTGACAACCAAACTGATGTGTAGCTATGATTAAGATAATTATCACCCCCATTTCTGTTCACCTCCTACTTAGTGGAAAACAAGACCATTTTGTAGTAGCAGAAGTCCTTCAAGGTCTAGTGAGAGATGGCTCCACATTAGAGACAGTTACAGCATGAATAAAGCACATGCAAGCTCCTTTCTTTGCGCTGCCCGCCACGGGACTGGTGTCATGCGTTGTCTCTGACACCAGGTATTTTCACTTAGAAATGGCCCAAATGGGGCTGGGGAGATGGCTCAGTTGCTAAACTGCCTTCCATGCTTGTAGAAGGACTGAAGTTTGGGATCCCCAGCACCCACATAAAAAGCCAAGTGTAGCAGCAAGTGTCTAACTCAGATCACTGCTCTGGGACAGAGGCAGGCGGACCCTGGACGTCATTGGACAGCCAGTCTGGCCAACCAGTGAGCTCTGGTTTAAATGAGAGACCTTGTCTCAAAAATTAAGATGGAAAGCAAGCAAGGAAAGCATTCAGTGCCAACCTCTGGACTCTTCATGCATATGCACCTTCATGTGCTGGTACACACACCCACATGAACATACACATAAAACATGGAGAGATGACTGCTGGTTTGCAATATAATTATAATGTATGTATTGTATTCTGCACTATGAATTTGAAATAATCTTCCTGGTTGAAAATTCAGGTTGTTAGAATTTTTATTATTATAATAGTGATGCAGAAAGTACACATGTGTATAGGATTTTAAATACTCATTATTTCTTTGGTTAAAAAAATAAAATTTAAATTTGTGGCTAATGGCTATATTTATTTTAAGATGTTCTGATTTATGAGCATTTCAGAGATATTGTGGAAAGACTGTTTCTTGGAACAGATTAAGAAAGTTCCCATTTCTCTGCAGTTTTAGGTAGTGAGTGTCTTAAGCTAAAAAGGCATTTAATAAGTATTTTTAAATTCTATTTCTTTGGTCAGTCACAGGTTTTCAGTAGTAACTGTCTCAATTAGTTTTCAATTGCTTATATTGTCAAGACAAAACACCACAGTGAAGACATCTTATAAAAGAAAGCATTTAATTAGGGCTCATGGATCCAGAGGGTCAGAGTTCATGACCAGCATGGCGGGCAGCATGGCAGCCGGAACACAGACAGGCCTGGCACTGGAGTAGCAACTGAGAGCTAACATCTGCTCTATAAGCCCGAGGCAGAGGGAAAGAGACTGGTAATGGCCCGGATCTTTGAAACTTCAAAGCCCACTGGCAGTGACACACCTCCTCCAACAAGGCCACGCCTCCTAATCCTTCCCAAACAGTTCCAGCAACTGAGGAGCAAGTGTTCAAATAAAGGAGCTCATGCCCTGCAAGAGTCGTCCTCATTTCACACCCCAGCCCGGCACGCCCTCATCTCTGTCTCTGCCATGAGCTTTACTGTTCTAGACATTTAATGTAAGTGACATCATGTGATCCATGCCTTTTGCTTGGACCTATGTCTATGTCAGCCATGTGTCATATATTCCATCCCCCTTTATTGCTGAATGACACCATTGTGTGTGCATGCAGCGCCTTTCCGTGTTGAATTTAACATGTGTAGCAATAGCTCACACTATCTGCCACACTAGTTCTCAATCGACTGTCTGTGAAAGACATGCACATCCTCGTGCAACAACTCTCTGTAGTTTTCTGTCTTCCAAAACAGGAAGTTTGACTCTTTGAAGGGTTTTTAATTCTTCCTCTCTCCTCCCGCTCCCAATAACCCCACTGTGCTTTTTGTTTCTACAGATTTGGAAATTTATAAATAATATAAGTAAAATCATACAACATTTCATTCCTGGCTGATTTTATTAAGTGCTACGCTCTCTAGATCAAAACATGTGGCGGGGATTCTTTCTTCCTTTTCAAGGGTGAATAGTATTCCAGTGCATGTCTACAGTATTTAAAAATCTGTTCCTCAGCTGATGAACATTTAGGTTGTTTTCAGCTTTTTTGGTTTTTAGGAATTTTTCTCTGAATATTTGTAAACAAGTCTTTGCATTTTCAGTTCCTTTGGAATGGATTGCTAGGCCATACGATAAGACAGTGTTTAACTTTTCTGTGCCACTGCTAAACTATTTACCGAGGTAGCTGCACCATTTTGCATTCCCACCAGCCGGAAAGGAGGGATCTGATTTCTTTACACTTTTGCTAATCCCTGTTGTCTGTCCTTTCGACCACAGCCATTGTGCTAAATGTGAGGTGTTGTCTCACTGTGACTCTAATATACATTCCCCAGTGCACTAAGGAATAGGGAAATCAAGTCGTTAAATAACAGAGGAGAGCACTGGGGATGTAGTTAGCTCTGCTGGCACAGTGCTTGCTGGGTAGTATCAACCCCTGGGTCAGATCTCCAGGACTGCACAGAACTGGGTGTGGTCATACACACCTGTAATTCTAGCACCTGGAAGGTACAGATCAGTAGGCCAAGATCGTCCTTGGTTACAAAGCTAATTTGAGGCTAGCCTTGGCTACTTGAGACTCCACCTTAAATAAAGAAGTAGAAGGGGGAGGGAAGCAGGGCGAAGAACCAGAGGAGGGGAGGGAAAGCAGATGCCCAGGGAGAAATAGTAGATTTGGCTTCTCTAGTGTGGCATCAGGGTTGCTGGCGTGAGGGGGTGCCCGATGCTCAGGTGCAATCCACTGTCTTGTCGATAAGAACACTTGTAAAATAATTACAACAACGCTGTATTCAGGAGGCAGAGGCAGGAAAAGCTGAAGCCCAAGGGTAGTCTCAGCTTTGCAGGAAGTTCAAGGCCAGCCTGATCTACAGAGTGAATTCCAGGATAGCCAGGGCTACACAGAGAAACCCTGTTTCAATAAATAAATAAATAAATAAATAAATAAATAAATAAATAAATAAAATAAAACCCCACGTGTTTCTATCTTTGTGTACTCTCCGCTGAGACTCTCAGCCCCCATATTTAGTCCACGTGGCTACTCTGTCCTCTTCACATTGTACTGCAATGAAACTGGGGAGGGTCAAGCCCTAGTCTCCCAGCTCCCCTCGACAGCCAGCTACCCTGAGATTCCCACGTTGAGTGTTTACTTGTGGCCGGTGAGGGGACTGTTTTCTGTCACTTTGGAACGCCTGCTGATTGATCTTCTGTGCTAGATGCCTCTGTGTAGAGAGCCTGAGTCACAGCGTGAGAAGGGTGGTGCTCACTCTCTTCTCTGAGAAGTATGTGCCCATGGAATCACAGCCAGCCCCGCCCCTCTGGTCTACAGCCTCACTCTGGAAGGTCACAAATGACAGTTAGGAAAGGCATCAGAGACAGCCTAAGGGAGTGGCTGCAGTGGCCTGAGTGGCTGCATCTGAGGTGTTCTGTCTTTAGAAACTTGTTAAAGCTGTCTAAGATGGAGGCTCTCAACCGAGGGGTCCTGACTCCTTTGGGGTTGAGCAACTGTTTCATGGGGTTCACCTAAGAAAACACAGACATTTACAGTACAATTCGTAACAGTAACAAAATTACAGTTATGAAATAGCAACGAAAATAATTTTATGGTTGGGGGTCACCACGACATGAGGAACTGTACTGAGAGGTCATTGAATTAGGAAGGTTGAGAACCACTGGTCTAATATTAGGGCCGAACATCAAAAAACTAAATTCAATGGTTTACAAATAGATTTTATTTAATCCCAGCACTTGGGAGGCAGAGGCAGGCGGATTTCTGAGTTCGGGGCCAGCCTGGTCTACAGAGTGAGTTCCAGGACAGCCAGGGCTATACAGAGAAACCCTGTCTTGAAAAACAAAACAAAACAAAAAAATAGATGTGTTGGGGAGGTCACATTGAGACATGTGCACAACAGTGATAGTGTGGAGGTCAAAGATCAACTTTGTTCCTGAGACAGTTCCTTCATTTAACTGTGGGATTTAGGGACTGGATTCAGATTGTCTAGTGTTTGAAGCACTTTTAAGCATGCAGTCATCTTACCAGCCCTTTTTACTTTTCTTTTTTCTGTTTTCTTTTTCTATTATGTGTATATATATATATATATATATATATATATATATATATATATATATGTGTGTGTGTGTGTGTGTGTGTGTGTGTGTATGTACATATATAATATTATATATATGTACATATATATACACACACACATATATATAATGTACTATTGAATCTTTTCTTTATTTACATTTCAAATGTTATCCCCTTTCCCAGTTTCTCTCCTTCCCGGAAACCCCCTATCCCCTCACCCTCCCCTTGCTTCTAGGAGGGTACTCCTCCACCCATACTTTTCTTTTTATATTTAAGATTGTTTTGTTATATAACCCAGGCTGGCCTTGAACGTCAGATTGTGAGGAGCTGGCTTTTAAGTGGAAAGTGTGGAAAGATGAAATCTCAGATTCAGTGCTAACACACTATGACATTATAGCCTCCATATTTTTACCACTAATAATAGGAATGGCCTCTCAAGCTTCATGGTGTCTGGTTGGACCACCCCACTAGTGCACATGGACTCTAGTTCATTCCATAGGTCATCACTGGTGCTTTCAGCTCATCCTTCAAGCATGCAGTACCTTTATCTGAGTAGAGAACACATTTATTGAGTTTGAACACATGCATGTTTTATAAACAACTTAAAGAAAAAGCTAAATCATCTTGGAATTACATAGGACTCTTTGGAATATAACTATGAGAAATAAGTGTCAGATACAACACAGTAGAGTCTGCATTTGAAATCTCAAGCAATACAGGCACATAATCATATCACATCGTTAGTTAACGATACAAAGAATCAAGTCTGCCTCATTGTTCACATAGAAGAATTTTGAAATGTTCAGCATGCAAAAGTAGAATCAAACGATCATTTCAAGAATGATTTCTGACCAGATCGTCTTGTTCCAGATAGACGGAGCTAACACTTTGTACTGTTAGATACCAGTCCGACTGGTTAGACCTTCCACATGATACAGATTTCTTTAGGGGATAAAGGTGATGAGGAAACGCCATTTCGGCCTCACCTGCACAGATGTGTCCACGGGAGTAAAACCTGAGTTGTACTGCAGGCTAAGGGTCAGGAGAAAATTAAATCTCATCCACTAATGACAGAATGTAAAGTGCAGTGATAAGAAAAGCATATGCTACTAATATTTTCTTGCCCCTAATATGGATCATACCTAATACTAATAATCATTTGTTAAAAAGGATAAAAATGCTCCTTGCGCATTTCCGACAGGAATTTTGTAAGCAGCTTAGAGCCACGAGGGATTCTCGTGTTCTTTAAGAGTTGAGAGCATTTAAGAGAGCTCCCTCGTCCCTTTGGAGACTTGACCTTATTCTAGTTCAGGCTTGTGGGAGAAGTGTTGAGATATCAACGCTTGAGTAGCCATAATGTGTATATTTTGTGTGATTATCCACAGGTGTCTATAATTGTTATGTGAAATTTACAAAGGAACTCTATATAATATTCTGACCTAAAAATTAAGACCACGTTTAGGCAGAGTTACCACCAATGCCTACTGAAAACACATTTTTCAAGTGGGAGCAGGTTGAGTACAGTCGGGCCACAGATGACAGACAGTAAGCAGTGCTTGGGATGTCTGTCTTCAGTCACTTAGCCTCTCATCTCTGTATTTGATCATGTCCTGTACCTAAGGAGAATGAAAAAAAAAAAAGTTTCCATTTGGAATTTTGATCTACTCAGAACTAACACATCTCATGGGGCTAAAACATGCAGTTAAAATATC
This sequence comes from Mus pahari, assembly GCF_900095145.1. Classification (NCBI taxonomy): domain Eukaryota; kingdom Metazoa; phylum Chordata; class Mammalia; order Rodentia; family Muridae; genus Mus; species Mus pahari. The sequence continues at coordinate 33,785,583 of NC_034601.1, forward strand.
CAGAAGTCCTTGGCCTGAGCAAGATCAAATAAATTATGACTTCATCAATTAAAGACGCATGGTGTAATCTCTAGAGAAACCATTATAAAATGCAGACACAAAAGCTGGCGAGCTGCCTTGGTGGTTAAAAAGCACACTTGAGTTTGGCTCCCAGGACCCCTGGTGGCTCACAACAGCTCCAGGCGCCCTCTTCTGGCCTCTGTGGGGACCTACACTTCTGAGAGCATGCCCACAGTCAGACCTAGCCCACCAACACAATTAAAAACAAAACAAAACAAAGCAAAGCAAAGCAAAACAAAACATAACAGAAAACACTTTTAAAAAATACTAGCTGGATTATTTGGGCAGGAACTTTAACAGTGTGGGTTTTTTTCACATGCGTTTGTCCATTATTCCCTTACAGTATCCATTAACAAGGTGAGATTGAGTTAGAAACCCAGAGACAGCCATGAGCTCCAATACCTAATAGCGACTAATAGGAAAAAAAAATCCGATGTCCAAAACCATGAGCTGAAGAAATCATAATTAAAATTAGAAACTATTTTAAAGTAAACAAAATACCACCATTCAAATTTCCATGATATAAGCTTTAAATGAATGTATTACCCCCGCCAGAGGTTTTGTTCTTGAATAGGAGGGAACACTCAAAAATGCAAGTAATATCTAAGTATTATGGAGAAAACACAGACCCTATCCTCTAAGAAACACACAAACACACACACACACACACACACAGCAACACCAACAACTCAAGAACAGCAAACAAAACGAAAGAACATACAACTACCTGCAAATTCTGGGACTAAGCAGAATTACAATGTGGAATTAATTCTTATACTTTTCAATTTACATCATAATCAGGAGGAATCATAATCAGGAGGAATCTAGTCTTTCTGCAGCGAAGTAGCCTACTCAAATATGGCCAGATGCCCAAGGGAGCAGGGACTGTACATGAGAGAAGATTCCTTCCTTGTGTTTATGAGCCCTGTGCCTATCTGATACCAGGAACATGCACCCACGGGGCAGCTTCAAAGCAAGGTGGTCAGTGCTTGAACATCTGAGCTGAGATGTCATTCACAAAGGATAAGCTAGAACTCATGGTTTGACTCTAAGTATGCTACCAGCCAGCAAAACCCCCAATGTTCAACAAAGGATTATAGCAGAACTCAGTCTTCATGCTATGTTTAGACCATTCAAGATTGTCCCACACACCGGTTCTTTCCTACCTGGGCCCAGCAGAATGGCTCCCATGGTAACAAGAAGGGGCCTTTTGGCATCAACGAGATGGTGGCCCGTGACTACACCATCAGCATTCACAAGCACATCCGTGGAGTGGACTTCAAGAAGTGTGCCTCGCGGGCACTCACAGGAATCCAGAAATTAGCCACGAATCAGATGAGGACTCCAGATGTGCACACTGGACTCCAGATGTGCACACTGACACCAGGCCCAATAAAGCCATCTGGGCCAAGGGAATAAGGGATGTTTCGAATCACATCTGAGTGAGTTTGTCCAGAAAATGTAGTGAGGATGAGGATTTTCCAAACAAGCAATACCTACTGGTAACCTTCATACCTGGTACCACATTAAAAAAAAAATCTATGGACAGTCAAGATAGATGAGAACTTATCTGCTGAATGTTGAATAAAGTTGCAGAACTTCCAAAAAAAAGATTGTCTCAAGTGCTCTTACGGGCTACTTAAAAATGCCATTCACTACAACCAGGCAAGGTAACTAATAGATATTGACTCAAAGATGTCCTTAAATTTAAATGATTAAAACAAGACCTTTAACGTCAAGATATCTTTACCGAGGAAAGAAAAACACACCAAAAGAAAAGAAAAATGTAGGAAATGACAAAAGTGGAGAAGACCAAATAGAACTTACTTTCTCCCTCCTACTCTCTCTCAAATTCATGGTCTTTAGTGTGTGTGTGTATGTGTGTATATATGTTTGTGTGTGTGTGTTTGTATGTGTGTGTGCATGTGTGTGCGTGTGTATATGTATGTGTGTGTATATATGTGTGCATGTGTGTTTGTATGTATGTGTGTGTATATATGTGCGTGTGTGTATGTGTGTGTGCATGTGTGTGCATGTGTATATGTATGTGTGTGTGCATGTGTGTGCATGTGTATATGTATGTGTGTGTATATATGTACATGTGTGTGTATGTGTATGCATGCGTGTGTGTACATTCACCCATGAGCACACGAGCACTCTGGGTGCTGTAGAGCACACACAGAGGTCAGAGAACAGCCCGATTGTCAGTCTTCTCCTGGGTGCTGTAGAGCACACACAGAGGTCAGAGAACAGCCCGATTGTTGGTCTTCCCCTCCCACCTTGATGGAGACAGGGCCTCTTTGTTCTTTTACAGCTGAGGAGAGCAGGTTAGCTGGCCATGAGTGTCCGATGGGAATTCTCTACCTCCCACACCCCTGGAGGAACACTAAGATTAAAAATATTCGGGCTTCACGTCAGGCTTTTGTGTGGATTTTGATTTCAGGCTCTCTTGCTTGTGCACCAAGTATGTTTACCCTCTGACTCATCTCCTCAACTCCCACCTCCCAGGAGAAATTTTATTTCTAAAAATTGACTAAAAGATCACCGTGCAAGGGCTGGGTAAAGTGCTTGCCACGGAGGCATGAGGACCTGAGTTTGGTCACCAGTACCCTCATAAAAGCCGGGCACCGTAGCATGCATGTAATCTCAGTGCTGGGGAGGCAGAGACAGGAGATCCCTTAGACCAGCAGTTCTTAACCTGTGGGTCACGACCCCTTCAGGGGTCGAATGACCCTTTCACAGACTTTCTAAGACCATCAGAAAACACGGATATTTAGATTATGATTTGCAACTAGCAAAATTACAGTTATGAAGTAGCAATGAAATAATTTTATGGTGGGGGGGTCACCACAACATGAGAAACTGTATTCAAGGGTTGCAGCATTAGGACGGCTGAGAACCACTGTCTTAGGCTCACTGGACATTCAGTCAAGTTCAATTGGCAAACTCCACATCCCATCTTGTCTAGAAAGACTAAAATAGCTCCTGAGAAGTGACATTTAAGCATGACCTCTGGCCTCCACATGCTTACACATACACTTGCACATGCACACACACCTGTACACATACACACAAATTAACATGCATACGTACACTTCCAATGGGCTACAGAATATGGACTGTGGAGGAGTCTGTGGATTTACAAATAGAGTCAAGATATTGCTTTATTGAGAGAGGGGGGGCAATGTGAGGAATGAAGAGAGCTTCAGGAATTTGTAAAATATCAGAAGGTTTAACAAGGGTAATGCGATTTTCAAAAAAGAAGAAAAGCAATACAAACAACCAAATAAAAAACAAACAACTCCTCATCAAGAGACTAGGGCAGGAAAATGGCAAAGAAGAAGACAGAGCTGAAAACTTCCAAAATTTGGTAGAAGACACAAATGTGTAGACTCAAGTCTCAACTTATCCTCCTGAAGAAAATTCCCATGTGCGCCCCTGTAATTCCTCTGTGAACTAGACAATGAAATGCTGGGGTGAAGGCTGCTAAAGACAGCCAAGCGTGTAAGGGGAACAGAATCGGGGGGACTCTGAGCTTTTCAGAACCCCACCCCCCCACCCCGAGTCAGAAGCACATTTTTAAAGAGCTAAGGAAAAGTCAAATTCTACATCCAGCAAAAAATGTCTTAACAGAATTAAAGTGAAATTATTTTCTGATGGGAGTTCAGAGGGAAACTGAGATATTTACAAATGAATAAAGAAATCTATATCTATGTTCCTTTAGAAACATAGACTACATAAACAAAAATCTCCCATGTTTTCCTTAAGTGACAGCTTCATAGTTCAGTGTCATTTGTGTGTGTGTGTGTATGTGTGTGTGTGTGTGTTCATTCCAGGCTACCCAGGAGCCAGATGGCTTGCATTCCTGTCACCAACTTTAGTCTGTACAGAAATGTTAGCATCAGGCACAGGCTCTGGCTCCAATCTAGTGGTCAACCTTCCGAATACTGTGACCCTTTAACACAAATTCTTGATGTTGTGGTGATTCCCAACCATAAAATTATTTCCCATGCTACTTCATAACTGCAAGTTTGCTATGGTCATGGATTGTAAAGCAAATATTTATTTCTTAGGATCGGTGTTATGTGGAGAAAGAGTTGCAACCCCCAGGCTGAGAACCCTTGCTCCAATCCGATTCCATCCCAGAGTTGCTCCTATCATTTCTGGTTCCCAACAGGAGGCTTTGAATGCCTGGAACTATTGAAAAGGAGATTTTCTGCTTACGTGCAGAGATACCTCCACAGTGCCACACAAATAACAAAGAGTCAGGATACTGTGACACCACCAAAGAAAAGTACTGCAGCTTCAATAATTGACACAATCCACCCCCCCCCCACACACACACAAAGGGAGCTATGTATGAGAAAATGGTGGATTAGGAGACATCCAGCCCTCTCCGGCATATACCTGAGTCTGAACAGAGAGCACCAGGTGCCTGACTGCAGCGAGAAATGGGCTGTATGGAAAAGCAAAGAAGGGCAGTCGTGAGCTGTGAGCTGTGCCACAGAGGAAGGGAGCCAAGGGGAAAGCAACGGGGCAAGGCTGCCTGGATCTGGCAAAAGGATGCAGATAGCAGGGGCAGAAAGGGGGGAGCCAAGAAGCAGGGGACCAATCAGATTCCCCGTGCCTTGGCCAATAGGCTGACGGCCTTGCGGGCTCTCAGTGGATGAGGATAGTTGGTGGAAAGAGTGCACTGCCTGGAAATGTCCCACATCAGCGAAGTAAGTACCTGGTGTGAGAAGGCATCCTTCCAGGGGTCCTTGGCTTAAGCTGGTGGGCGCCATGTTTGAGGGCAGCTCCGGCACTTCCCCCATTAGCAGGGAAATACACTGTTGTCTCAGTCAACACACAGCAATTTCTGGTTTAAACTGCTTGGATTTCAGAGAGAAAAAGAGCTGTCCCTAAGAAAACTGCAAAATCCAGGCGAGGGAGTGGTAAACCCACCCTCTTCTCAGGAAGATACACTGACTGGTGGTCTCCTCTCATTTTTAAATCATTTTGTAAGTCTGTCAGTCTGTCTGTCTGTCTGTCCGTCTGTCTTTACCCAGAACTGCCTAGAACTCACTATGTAGCTAGGCTAGTTTTGAACTCATAGCAGCCCTCCTACCCTAGCTTTCCAAGCGTGGGATTCCAGTTGTGAATCACCACACCCCATCCTCTGTATTTATCTATTGCGTTCTATTATTTCTTATACTTCCATTCCACATACATTACTTTTCTCTATCCTTTCTTTTTCCTTTCCCTGGCTCCCGTCCCTTTAACTACCCAGTTATTTATTTCTCTAGCTTCGTTACTGTTTAAACTCTTAGCTCATCCAGATGGTATTAAGTTCTCTTCTAACCTTACTGGGGTGCAGTTCCCATTCTCCTTTTTCTGTTGGTGTTGCTACAATAAATCATACAGTCTCTTTTGAGTCCTTTTAATTACTGCTGAGAAAGAATGAGGTAAGTGAAGACAGGTTGAGGAAAGTTCACATTCAGACAGCCTTGAAGGAAAAAAAAAGACACAAGCAAACATGACCACAGCTTTGAAGAAATTTGGGATGTGTTCAAGAATTCACCCTGTAATAGAAGGAGCTGAGACTCAAAAATAAAATAAAATAAAATAAAACAAAATAAAATAAAATAAAACAAAATAAAAGTTGCCTGGAGAAGTTGTTCAGTGGTTGAGAGAACTTGCTGTTCCTTCAGAGGAGCTGAGTTGCTCAACAGACTCATGTCAGGTGTCTCATAGTCATCTATAGCTCCATCTTCTGTCACAACATCTCACAGATATCACACACACACACACACACACACACACACACACATACACACACACAAACACACACCTGCAAAGTAATGTAGGAAGCCATCATCAAATGTGGATAAAACTTCTAACATAAAATAGCGGAAGTATTAATCACAAAGAAAAATATTGTTACATTTGATGCTATACTTAAGAATTTCTCCTCATCAAAAGGTAAGCGCTAGAAGATAAGACAGAGAGTAGGTGATATGAAATGCTTGATTAGCTGAACACTCAGGGTCAGAACATATAGAAGCTTGTTGCTAATGAGAAAGACATGAAGCAGTGCTGTAGAAAAATAAGTGTTTACAAATGCTCTGTAAACAGATGGAAAAGCATGCAAATGCCTTGTAGCTTGGAAAAGGCAGAAAAGACACTGAATTTAACAAAGAGCCACGGCTAAGTACAGTGACAAACGGTGAACACTGGTAAGGCTAGAACTGGTGGGGGCAGGGTGGTAATTGCCTTCCTCATGATAGAAAAGGGAAGCCATCTATTTGGAGCTAAGCAAGCACATGCTCTACAATCCAGTGAGTAAAGTGTAGAGCCAGGAGACATGTATCTCTGACAGACACGGATGGGGAGGCTGAGAGCAACAATAGTCTGTAATAACTCCGAATTGGAAATAATCTGCACACACCCACAAAAAAAAAAAAAAAAAAAAAAAGAGAATGGATTAGCCATAGTTTTCTACATGGTGAATAGCATTCTACAAGATAAAAATGGATGAACAGCTACACGCAACAGATGGATCCATCCCACAGACATAATTTTGAGCAAAAGAGGTAAGACAAAAAAACAATACTGGCTATAGATGGTTCAATTCAACGACAGTTCAGAGAGCTCATAGGTCTAAACAAAAGTCTTTCATGACTCTTGTTCAATAGTAAAATTTTAAAGGAAAGTGAACAGGTTACTGTAAAGGTCAAAATAAGTAATTCCTTTGTGGGAAGTCATGAGGAGGGAGGGTTCTGTGATGCTGGGGATGTAATTTTTCTGTTTGAGACAGAGTCTCTCTATGTAGCCCTAGCTGGCTTTGAACTCACAGAGATGTGCCTGCCTCCACCTCCTGAGCACAGACATTATAGATGTGAGCCACCACACCTAGCTTTGTTCTATACATTAATAAAAGCTCTTGATTGGAAGCTTGTGAGTAGGGTTCCTTCATGATGACCTGGAGCTGTTCATGGTTGGCTCTGCTCATCCGGCGGCATACATGCAGTTTTCCAACAATGAGAAAAGAAGGATCGCTCATTCTCCCAGTCCATACCTGGTCTAGCATGAAATACAGCGGGTCATCTGGCCTTTCGTAGACTAGGTTTTCAGTGATCTGCTGAGGAAAAGCACAATGCACCGCAGTTTGGTTTTGAGAGACTTGCAGCCAGTTTCTCACTACCCTAGAATGTCTTATAGACATTTAAAAGACATTCACCTGTCTCCTAACATCTTCCTCCCTCCCTCCCTCCCTCCCTCCCTCCCTCCCTCCCTCCTTCCCTCCTTCCCTCCCTCCTTCTTTCTTCCTCCATCTTTCCTTTCCATTCCATCCTTCCTTCCTTTCCTTCCATCCTTCCTTCTTTCCCTCCTCCCTTCCTTCCTTCTTAATGATTTATTTATTCTTATTTTAGGGGCATTGGTGTTCTGCATGCATGTATGCCAGTGTGAGGGTGTCAGATCTTGGAGACACAGACAGTTGTGAGCTGCCATGTGGGTTCTGGGAATTGTCCCTGAGTCCTCCGCAAGAGCAGTCAGTGCTCTTAACCACTGAGCCATCTCTCCAGCCCCTCACTTATTTTATTTGGATGAAATCAGGCAAATTAAGATCAAATTTAGAGGTATCAAAATTTAATAAGTAGCAATGCATTTTTTTTTTTGGTTGTTTCCAAGACAAAGGAGGTGGTGGGAAAAGTTTAAAGTGTTGTGAGAACTGTGATATAGCTAGATGATCAATTAATAAATTAACCACTCAAAAATAATCAAAGAATGGCCTTTTGAATAGAAATAAGGACCATGGGAGCTTTACACACAGTTTTCTGAGATACTTGTCTCTGAAGTGTGATAATAATACTTAGTTTCAGAATTAAATGAGAAAGGATATATCAGATTTTGACACTGACTGCCATACTTTTTGCTGTGATTGAATAACTTGGAATGTTATAATAAAGTAAACAAATCTCTCATTTGCAGTTAGATAAATTTCAAGAATAATAAATATATTCAATAATATATTCAGACTTACTTTACCTGTGTCACTTAATTCTGTATCCAATATACACTTGGAAATCTTATTTAATCAATTAATCAATTAATTGTATAGTGCTGCAGATTTTATGCATGTGAGGCAAGCATCCTCTCTCCGTGTTACATCACCAGCTCCTTCTTACATATTTTTATTAAACAATATACATATTTGATAATTTATTTTAATATCACAATGCATTTATAAGCATTATTTTTATTTAATTTGAAAAATTATAGAATCAACATTTAAAAAAATTTAAGTTTATTATCATTGTGTACGTGCATGCATGTGTGTGTGTGTGTGTGTGTGTGTGTGTGTGTGTGTGTACCTCAGCACGTGTGCAGAGGTTAGAGGACAACTTCACAGAGTCAGTTCTCGCCTTCTACCTTTATGTGGGCTTTGGAGCTTGAACTCAGATCAGCAAGCATTTTAGATCAAAAGGCAAGCCACTGAGCTACCATGACAGCCCCCCAAACCCTGCTTTCTTAAATACATCTCCTCCTTCCTTTTATCACCAATTAGTTCTTTGATTAAAGGCAGAAACCTAGCTGTCCCAACCAAAAGAAGCATTTTAAGAAGGAAACATCAAAGAGCAGGGCTAACGAAATTGCTATTTTAAAATCCCTATTTTATATGAGGCGTCTGAGAGCCATGGAAACTAAGTAATACCCCCCCCCCCAACTCACAAAGATGTGGCCAACTTAGAGTTTTAATGGTGGAGCTGATGGGGTGTGGTATCTGCTCTTTTCTTTATACAAGTGGTTCTCAACCTTCCTGATGCTACAACCCCTTAACCAAGTTCCTCATGTTGTGGTGACCCCCAAGCACACAATTATCTTAGTTTCTACATCGCAACTGTAATTTTGCTTCTGTTATGAATCGTAATGTGAATATCTGTGTTTGATGTTGGTCTTAGATGACCCCCATGAAAGAGTCACCCTCCCAAGGGTCGCTGACAAGAAGTTGAGAACCAGTAGCCTATACCCTACTTCAAACCTTCCTAGTTTGCATGCTATCAATTGAGGTAAACCCCTCGAACTTTACACCTGTCTCAGTTACTTCATACATACACTGTTACAGATGGATCTGTGCATTTCTTGTCAAATAACAACAATATGAGAAAAGAAATATGCCCAGAACAAAGCTCACCCCATTAGAGCTGCAATAACCCCTCATAGTTCCATTTTGCTAAAGAACTATCTTTAAAGGAAGCTTGACTTTAAATCCTGGGTTCAGTAAGATTCATGAACACAGGAACTAGGTGGAACTTTTAATTCTACCACTTCCTTCTAAACAGTGTTGCTCTCAGGTGGTTCTGAAAATGGTCTCCTTTTGAAGACCCTGGTCTGGAAAGCCCCTTAATTTTCTTTTTCACTGGTTTTTTTTTTTTTTTTTTTGCAAACTTATCTAAAACTAAAAGTTTAATTATTGGTCAAATTATTTTCCAGCAACCACCCTCCATGGCCTCCAGTGCCCTCGATGATGAAACCTCATTGGTGTCGTTGGAGTTTCTCAATTACTCTTTTTTTTTTTTTTTGTAAAAACAACCTAGAAAACAACATCAATACAACTACAACGCTAATATCTGAAGTAGACTATGTTCTCTAGCCCTGCCCCCACCTTTTTCAGCAAATTTCTTCTACCACACTCCATAACCAAGAAGAAGGTAAAAGTGAAGAGCTTTACCTGGAATATCTGTAGGATGTTGTGCTTCTCCATATAGCGGAGTGCAGCATGATAGGGGTCTTCAAAAACGATTGGGGGGAACCGCCATCTGTAACTCTGGCTGGATCCTTGAGAACTTCTTTGCTCAAATTCTGGAGAGATATCCTGAAATTGAAATATTTCCCCCAAAAGATTTATTAATTTATTTTTAAATAAATCCAAAAAAATTATTTGCTCTTATCAGTTGGATCTAGATTTGATGAAATTTAACACCAAGAATTAAGATTTCATACCAATAATTAAGAAAGAAACTGGCTATACTACTTTCATCATGTGTGTGTGTCTGTGTGTGTGTGTGTGTGTGTGTGTGTGTG